>NC_041385.1:800598126-800608056 GCF_002162155.2 Triticum dicoccoides
CGCCTGCTGGCTGGGCCGGCCAGCTGGCTGGGCTGCACAGGGAGGAGCCCAGGTAATTTTCTCCCTTTTATTTATTTTCCTTTTCTAATTTCTGATATTTGTTTTGATTTAAAAAATATATTAAATCATTTTATTAACTTATGCCAATTTTTGCAGGAGCTAGATATATTATTCCAGAGCTCCTTTATAAATGGCATAATATTTGGACATATATTAATATATATAATTAATATATTTCCAATGCAAATATTTATGCATTAATTCCAAGAGCCCAAAATAAATACCTATGAGCTCTTAAAAATATTGGTCTGATTTTTATCTCTGTCCAATATTTTCAGAGAGCCACATGAGCATTTTCTTGGACCTTTTTGGAGAAATTTTTATTTGGGTCATTTTCAAAATGATTCTGAGGGTTTCACAGATCCCCATTTCAATTTAAATGGAAAATTTAAACATGATGCACACACTCTGATGCATGACTAGCTAGGGTGTGACAACTCACCCCCACTCAAAAGAATCTCGTCCCGAGATTTGGGTTCCTCCGGGAAGAAGGCGGGATACTCAAGTCGAAGACGATCCTCCCTTTCCCAAGTTGCTTCATCCTCAGAATGATGAGACCACTGAACTTTGAGGAACTTGATGTTCTGACGTCGAGTGGTACGCTCGGCCTGATCGAGGATACGAATGGGGTACTCTCGATATGTAAGATTATCCTGGAGATCAAGCGTTTCGTGGTCCACTCCACGGATAGGATCCGAGAAGCAACGCCTGAGTTGAGAAACGTGGAAGACATCATGGACTCTGGAGAGATGCGGAGGTAGTTCCAACTGGTAGGCAACTTCTCCTCGTTTGGCAAGAATGCGAAAAGGTCCAATGTAACGAGGAGCCAATTTGCCTTTGATACCGAAACGATGGGTTCCCTTCAGAGGGGTGACCCGAAGATAAGCCTTCTCGTCAACCTCGAAAGTCATAGCCTTATGTTTTCGGTCATATTGACTCTTTTGACGAGATTGGGCTGTTTTCAACTTTTCACGAACGATACGAACTTGTTCTTCTGCTTCCTGAATCATATCCGGGCCAAAGAATTGTCTTTCCCCGGTTTCTGACCAGTTAAGGGGTGTTCGACACCGTCGTCCATAGAGAACTTCAAAAGGGGCTTTACTCAGGCTAGATTGATAGCTGTTGTTGTAAGCGAATTCGGTAAATGGAAGGCACTTCTCCCAGTCCATTCCGAATGAGATAACAGAGGCTCGAAGCATGTCTTCTAGAATCTGGTTGACGCGTTCCACTTGACCACTCGACTGAGGGTGGAAGGCGGTGCTAAAGGAGAGACGGGTTCCCATAGCATTTTGGAAACTTTCCCAAAATCGAGAGGTGAAAAGACTTCCTCGATCCGAGTTAATTTCCAAAGGAACACCATGGAGAGACACTATTCGGGAGATGTATAAGTCTGCCAGCTGACTAGTGGTTATACTCTCACGAACAGGTAAGAAATGGGCTACTTTGGAAAGACGATCGACCACGACGAAAATAGCATTATTCCCTCTCTTGGTCCTGGGAAAACCGGTAATGAAATCCATACCAATTTTATCCCATTTCCATTCAGGAATAGCTAAGGGTTGAAGGGTGCCAGCAGGCCGTTGATGCTCTGCTTTTACACGACGGCAGACGTCGCAATTAGCAATATACTGAGCAAT
The DNA here is from genome assembly GCF_002162155.2 of Triticum dicoccoides. Taxonomy (NCBI): domain Eukaryota; kingdom Viridiplantae; phylum Streptophyta; class Magnoliopsida; order Poales; family Poaceae; genus Triticum; species Triticum dicoccoides. The sequence goes on from NC_041385.1 coordinate 800,599,824, forward strand.
TTCTCTCTTCATCCTAGTCCACCAGAACCTCTGGCGTAGGTCCTGATACATCTTAGTACTACCCGGATGAATGGTGAGAGGAGATTCATGAGCCTCCTTAAGGATCAACTGCCGTAGATGCTGGTTCTTGGGAACCACTAGACGGTTCTCAAAGTACACAACACCATGATCATTTGTGGAGAAACAACTAGCACCTCCGCTAGCAATGTTCTCCTTGATCTTAGCTATTCCCTTATCTCGCTTCTGGGCAGCAATGATTTGATCCGTAAGAGTAGGTTTCGCCACCAAGGTGGAAAGAAATCCTTGAGGAACAATGTGAAGGTTAAGCTTCCGAAATTCCTCATGGAGAAGCGGTTGACTTTGTTGTAACATCAGATTGTTACAATAAGATTTACGACTTAGCGCATCAGCCATGACGTTGGCTTTCCCTGGGGTGTAGGGTTATTCCTAAGTCAAAGTCTGTGATCAACTCGACCCAACGTCTTTGCCTGAGATTCAAATCCGGTTGGGTGAAGATGTACTTCAGACTTTGGTGATCAGTGAATATTTCGCAACGATTACCAAGGAGGTAATGTCGCCAGGTTTTAAGTGCATAGACTACGGCTGCAAGCTCTAGATCATGAGTAGGATAATTCTCCTCATGTGGGTGCAATTGCCGTGAAGCGTAAGCAGTTACGTGTCGATCTTGCATGAGAATGCAACCTAGTCCTTGTCGCGAGGCGTCGCAGTAGATAACAAAGTCCTTGGAGAAGTCTGGCGGTACCAGTACGGGAGCAGAAGTCAGGCGTCTTTTCAGTTCCTGAAAGCTGTGCTCACATTGTGGAGTCCACTCGAACTTCTTATCTTTCTTGAGGAGTTCGGTTAGAGGTTTAGCAACTTTGGAGAAGTTCTCGACAAAGCGACGGCAATAGCTCGCTAAGCCCAGAAAGCTCCGAACTTGCTTGACCGATTCAGGTGGGGTCCAATTAAGGACGGCTTAAACTCGCTCAGGGTTAACAGCAATACCTTTCCCAGATATTACATGACCCAGATAGGTCACTTCTGGCAACCAGAATTCACATTTAGAAAATTTGGCATAAAGGCGATGCTCTCGAAGTTTCTTCAACACTAGCCTTAGATGTTCGGCATGTTCTTCCTCGTTCTTGGAGTAGATGAGTATATCATCAAGATAAACTACAACGAATTTATCCAAATACTCCATGAAGATTGAGTTCATTAACCGAGAAAAGGTGGCTGGAGCGTTGGTTAAACCGAAGGACATGACAGTGTACTCGTATTGGCCATAACGAGTAACAAAGGCCGTTTTAGGAATGTCCCCGTTTCTGATTTTGATTTGATGGTAGCCCAACCTCAAATCCATCTTGGAGAAGACTGAGGATCCGGCGAGCTGATCGTACAGGTCGTTGATCCTGGGAAGCGGATATTTGTTCTTGATTGTGACCAAATTGACAGGTCGGTAATCTACAACCATTCGGTCCGTACCATCCTTCTTCTTGACGAAGAGGACGGGGCAAGCCCACGGAGATGAGCTAGGTCGGATGAAACCCTTTTTCAAGGACTCATCGAGTTGTTTCTTAAGCTCGGCTAGTTCTAGGGGTGCCATCTTATAAGGTCTTCTAGCAATCGGAACGGTTCCTGGAATGAGGTCTATTACGAACTCAACCTCCCTGTCAGGTGGAACACCTGGAAATTCCTCTGGAAAGACATCCGGGAAGTCACGGACTACCGGAACGTCCTCAAGGTCTGGCAAAGGGCTGGCGTTAAGAGAATATAATTGTCGCTTGGCTATTCGGGTCAAGACATTGACTATCTTTCCCGAAGGATGGGTGAGTTGAACAGTCCTAGAGAAGCAATCGATTTTGGCTTGATGAGCTGACATCCAGTCCATACCCAGAATGATATTAATATCTGAAGATTTAAGGGCTATCAACGATGCAAGGAAAACAAGTCTGTCGACTTGGATTTCATTTCCATAACTTACTCTAGAGGTCTGCCATCTAGAACCAGGAGTAGAAATTTCCATAGTGGATGGCATGTCACAGAATGCAACGTTATGCAAACGAGCATAATTTTCAGATATAAAAGAATGAGAGGCTCCTGTATCGAAAAGAACAGATGCCGGGTGGCAATTAACAAGAAGCGTACCGAGAACGACATTGGGATCCTCTTGAGCTTCTTCGGCAGAGATACAGTTGACATGGCCACGTGAAGCGGTGACCGGCTTGGCGTGGAATATTTTTCCTGTCGGCTTGCCACGGCCAACAGCTTTAGCAGACTGGTTGGGGTTGGTCTGGGGACACTCACGCATATAGTGACCAGATTCCCCACACTTGAAACAAGTCAGGGAACTGGTACGTGGAGGAGCATTGTTAGTTGGACCCCCATAGGGCTTGGCCGGTGCAGACTGTTGAACAGGGCGAGGCGCCTGGAAAGATGGCCTCGGTGTGAACCTGGGTGGCAGGGCGGTGTTGGGTACCCACACGCGGCGCTTCTGAGGACCAGCACCGGATGAGGAACCCATGTCACGGCCATGCTTGCGTGTTGCGTCATAGTCAGTCTGACCAGTTTCAGCACTGATGGCTTTGTTGACAAGTTTCTGAAAAGATGTGCACTCATGCAGACGGAGGTCACGGCGAAGCTCAGGACTAAGGCCCTTACGGAACCTTGCTTGCTTCTTGGCGTCAGTGGAAACTTCCTCGGTTGCATATCGTGCGAGATTACCAAACTCCCTGCTGTAAACATCCACAGAAAGTCGGCCTTGGGTGAAACTGCAAAATTCTTCACGTTTACGGTCCATGAGACCCTCCGGAATGTGATGTTCACGGAAAGCCTCGCTGAATTCAGCCCAAGTAGTGACATGGCCCGCCGGGCGCATAGCTCCATAATTCTCCCACCATAGACCGGCGGGGCCTTCAAGATGATATGCAGCAAAGGTGACCTTGTCAGCCTCCGCTACCAGCGCGGAACGCAGTTTGTGAGCAATACTGCGAAGCCAGTCATCAGCGTCGAGAGGCTCGACGGAGTGGTGGAACGTGGGTGGATGTAATTTGATAAAATCACTGAGTGACACCACGTTAGTCCTCTGATGGTGTGCTGTATTCTGTTCAATACGCTCCAACAAACGGTTGGTCTCCCGCTTGTTTCTCTCCGCTTCCATCATAACCTCGGCTAGGGAAGGAGGATGAGGCAGATTTTCATTCCTGCCTTCACTGCCTTCGGCCTGCTCTTGAGAAGCAGGGTTAGCGCGCGTGTTGACCATCCTAGGTAGACAAGACAATGATTTGGTCAGGATGATAAAATTCCGACATAGGATAAAAATGTAAGGAATAACTCGAAATGCAAGATGATCATCCGTATGACATGGTAGATACAGAAACTGCTTCTTTATTCCATCGTCATACACACCATACAGGGTTTAGTACAAGACCAAACAAAGTACTATTACGGTGAAAAGAGGATTACATCTCATCGGAGGCATTCGAAGCTCCTATACATTATTTTTCTACAACTCCGGAAAGAGTACAAACTAGGTCATATCCCACGAGTCACGCGGGACGATAGACAACACAACTAGTGCGAACTAGTGATACTACCACTAACTCAGACCGATCCGTAGTAGTCCTCGTAGAAGTCACCTCCATAGCCTGGAAGCTCAACATGATCATCCGGAAACAGACGATCTCGCGGAGCTTGTGGACCATAGGGGCTAGGATGAGGCCTTGGACCAACAGACGGTGGCCTGCGGGGACCGCGAGGTGGGGTGATGCCTCCTACATCACGCCAAACCATCACGTCTGGCAGAGCAGATCTCACAGGATAGAGATCGCGCATATCTGAATATCCGGCTTGCACCACCGGTGCGAACCGAGTCAAAGTGGCCCAGTGGTCAGCACGGGTATTGAAGAGCTCTAACCTCAAGGCCCGATTTTCACGGTCCTTATCCTCGAGCATCTCAGCAGTGGTGCGAGTCCTTGAATCCTCCTGAGTGGGGTCAGCATAGATAGCCTGGAGATACCCTTGTGCTCCCGGAAGTGATCCTGGCATATACCGGAAATCAGAGTCCCGAAATAGACCAGATCTGACTCGCATAATGGTCATCATAGAGTAGGCGGCGTCCTGCACAGCCATCTCAATGGTAACCCCGAGTCCATAGGAGCAGTGAAGAGGCTCGATGGATCCAGGATAAGATGGAAATATCCTGACAGTGCAGAGATACTGGCTTTGATTAAAGTCTCGGAATTGCTCTTCGACCGTGTACTCAGGATACCAACGGTATCCAGCCTCAGTCATTACCCTGACCAACTTGGCGGTATGGCCGGGTACATCTAGGCATCGAGTCAGGCGAACCACTTGATTGGGGTCGCGAGTGGCCATCTGAAAGCACAATCATAATGCAAAGGCATTAGAATTTCTAGCAAAATTTCGGCAGCATAACAGCTGTAAATGCTCAAGAAGGATTTTGAGACATTTGACAAAGGATTACATACACACTCATCATCATCATATCAAGTTCTGAGACCATTCTAGCAACATAATGTGGTAGTAGAACTGAACTAGGCTTGTATCCATCAAACTTATAAGGTACTACTGATTAGTAACACGTGATCCTGATAGAGAGAACAGATCCTAATTCCTTATCCCCCGGTGGAAGAATGGACTGACTCAGATCAGAATGTCATAAGATAAGGAGTAAAAGAGCCTTACGTTCCAACCCACAAACAATTCCCCTACATATAACTAAAGAATTTCTAGACTCAACATCGACCAGTTTGGCTTGAAGAACCTACAGGCAGTCCGGCTCTGATGCCAACGCTGTCAGGACCCCGACTCGATGTCACATCGATCTAGCCGGTAACACCTCATATCACTTTGTGGCCTCACGCACGGTATCCCCACGGGTGTCGCCTTACCTTTGCCCGGGACCGTTTGCGCCTTTTGGCTCACGTATATGATAGTGTCGCTAGCATCCATATGATAAAGAGCCCGGGCTGACATGACTAGTCGTAAACCCAAAGTGGCACAGACTTACAGGGACAGGCATCCATGACCCAGCTTCGAACGTGTCGGTCATCAGCAAGTGGGTCCGGGCTGTAGCACTGGGCTAGCAGGACTCCGGTAAACCGGGCTGTAGCGGGCAAACAGGACTCCGGTACTCAAAGCGTGACATTTCCCCGAAGGGACAGACACAGGAACAAAGAAGGACACATGCCGGCCAGCCTAAGTGTTCTAGAGCAGTAGCAAGCTACCGGCTCAGCGGTAACACTAGGAGACATTTCCCGGTAAGAGAGGCTACTAAAGATAAACAACTAGATAGTCAGATCCCACACATACCAAGCATTTCAATCATACACACAATATGCTCGATATGTGCAAATACAACGAAGCATCACAACATGACTCTACGACACAAGTACTTTATTTAAGGCTCAGGGAGCCATACATAACATACACAAAGGTACGGGTCTCACGACCCAACATACAAGTCATACAGTCATACAAACCAGCAGCGGAAGTAACTTGTCTGAGTACAGACAACTAGTAAAATAAAAGAGGCTTGGAAAGCCTAACTATACTACATGGTCCTTCACAAGCTCAGGGTCACCACCTGGGTCTTTAGCCTACTCGTTGATGTCAACGTCTACATAAAACCCATCAGAAGGGGTTGCAGCGTCTTCTGTAAAAATGTAGATTATAGCAACATGAGTACAAAGGTACTCAGCAAGACTTACATCAGATCCTACATACATGCATATTATCAAGAAGGGTTGGTGGAGTTATTGCAGCAAGCCAGCTTTGACTCTTGGCTAGACTATCCTACGATACTCCAACTTGAAATGGTTTTGCGCACACGAGTCCACTACTCACCACTTCAATACATTACCGAGGATCCACCTCCGTCTTCCTACGGAAGAGCCATCCTCGGCACTCACACTTATCTTGAGGCTTTTAGCAGTTTCCATTTACTTGTCTATGAACTGTATAGGCAACCAAGTAGTCCTTTACCGCGGACGCGGCTATTCGAATAGATTATGATAACCCTGCAGGGGTGTACTTCTTCATACATGTTTCCACCACTTAGCATCTGCACACGACATGTGCTCGGCAGACTTCAAGCGAAAGCCGACGTGGGTGTAGACCACGACCTACCTAAACACTTAAGCCTCTAGTCCAGGTTTATCGCCTATTCAGGTTCCATCCGCAGGGAGTCCGGCCGAGGTTTCCCATACGGCCCCGAACGATGTGAAAAGGGTTCTCGAGATACCTAACGGGTATTCGGTACACCCGGCCACGTACCTACCGCATCACATCCCACCCCTACGGTCAGCGCTGTCCACGGCCTCCAGTAGGCTACAAACACCAGAAACTACTTGCAACTCCTGGACAGAGAGCTAGGGTGAATAAGAAGTCGAGCGGGGTCATATTTCAGGGCCCAATGCATGGTAGTAGCTGTATCTTAAATCACACATACAGATCTCAGTGCTTAAGGTCGGCTTCAATGAAACAACCCACCATGTACTCCTACATGGCCTCTGATCGATACCTTTACCAAATCGTGTTCACCGCACCACTCTCATTACCGACATAATCATTTCACTCTAGCCATCACCCAGATGAACCAGACCTGACACGACTCTAAGCATAGCAGACATAGCAAGGTAGGAACAACACATACATATGGCTCAATCAACTCCTACACATGCTAGTGGGTTTCATCTAGCTACTGTGGCAATGACAGGTCATGCAGAGGAAATGGGTTCAACTACCGTAGCACACAGCAGTTTGAAACGCGTTGTCTTAATGCAGTAAAAGAGAGCAGGAGCGAGATCATGGGATTGTATCGATATGATCAAATGGTTGGTTGCTTGCCTGATGGTTCGATGCACTGATACGGTTCTTCGTTAGGGTAATCACGGTACTCCTCGGAGGCAGAACCTGTCGCAAAGGACACCGATACACAACCATCACCAATCAATGTGCAACAATATGATGCATGCATGAAACATGGCAATATGAGTGTGTTGGGCTAATGCAACTAAGAACAGATGGGTTTGAACTAATTTGAACCAAGGATTCAAATTTCAAATTCAAATATGGCCTTTTAAAGTGCTTTTCCTTGTTCTGTGGAAAACATCAATTTAACTTGTTTGATCATGCATGAAAATAGTACAGATGGATAGATTGGATTTTTATGATCATTTTTCATATATAATTTGTCCAATTTGGAGTTACAGAATAAAAGTTATGAATTTTTGAAGTTTAATTGATATTCTGGAATTTCCTGATTTAAATTAAATCCAGAAATATAAATATTGCGCCAGCATGTCGTCAGCATGACGTCAGTGGTCAACTGCGGCTGGCTGGAGTCAAACCTGACGTGTGGGGTCCACACGTCAGTGACAGGGGGGCTTAACAGGATTAAATTAATCCTAATTAGGGGTTAGTGGCGCTGGGGCCCACTGGTCAGTGTCAGGGGGTTGACTAACAGTGATTAGCGCTAATGATGTCCACCTGGCCGACGGGGCCCACGCGTCAGTGACCCTGGGGGGTCAAACCCCAGGTCGGACAAGTCAAACCCCACCGGCGACATGACGCCGGCGAGGTCCGAGACGGCGGCGTGATGCGGGATCGCGCTACAGGGCACGGGCGAGGCTGTGCTTGGGCTCGTTGGAGAGCTCTTGCTCCCGCGCGTCGAACGGTGGTGGTGGCCGTGCCTGAGGTGGCCGGAATCGACGGCGGCGAGCTCGGCTGCGGCCGCCGGGGTTCGGTCGTGCACGGAAACGGGGTTGGAGCTCGAAGGCGAGCGAAGCGAGGCGCTAGGGATGCTCTATGGAGCCTTACGAACTCGTTGGACTCGCCGGGGTGACCAAATGGTCACCGGAGCTGCGTCGACGGCGAGCTCGGCGACGGCGGAGGTTCGGCCGTGGTAGGGAGGAGGCTACGGTGAGGGAACGACGGGGAGAAGAGGGGGAAACGGTGGCGTAGCTCACCGCGGTTGCAGTGGGCGTCGAAGCGGGCTCGGGGACGCGCTGGAGACGGCGAATCGACGGCGACGGTGGTCGGAGCCCGAGGAGGGGAACGGCGACGTGGCGGCGATGCAGGGCTTCCGGAGACCCGTGGAGCAGTGGGGAGGAAGAGGAGGTCGAGGCGGAGCCGCTGAGCTAGTCGGGGGAGCGAGGGGTGGCCGGAGACGGCTGCTATGGCGAACGGCGGCGATGGTGGTGTTCGGCCGTGT
>NC_041385.1:800608066-800631008 GCF_002162155.2 Triticum dicoccoides
AGCTGGCTGGGCTGCACAGGGAGGAGCCCAGGTAAGTTTCTCCCTTTTATTTATTTTCCTTTTCTAATTTCTGACATTTGTTTTGATTTAAAAAATATATTAAATCATTTTATTAACTTATGCCAATTTTTGCAGGAGCTAGATATATTATTCCAGAGCTCCTTTATAAATGGCATAATATTTGGACATATATTAATATATATAATTAATATATTTCCAATGCAAATATTTATGCATTAATTCCAAGAGCCCAAAATAAATACCTATGAGCTCTTAAAAATATTGGTTTGATTTTTATCTCTGTCCAATATTTTCAGAGAGCCACATGAGCATTTTCTTGGACCTTTTTGGAGAAATTTTTATTTGGGTCATTTTCAAAATGATTCTGAGGGTTTCACAGATCCCCATTTCAATTTAAATGGAAAATTTAAACATGATGCACACACTCTGATGCATGACTAGCTAGGGTGTGACAAGCATGATGTCCAAATTAAGCAGATGGCATTGCGATAGAGTAGAATGACAGTACTTGAATTTGAAAACATGTTATCATGAATGGAATAGGTACTGAAAAACAGGAAGGCATGACATATTTACATGCATGATCAGCATGCTAAGCACATGGCATTGCAACAGAGTAGATACACTCCAGGACATTATATGTATGTTGTACCCATATCACTGGCCATGTTAGAGCAAGGACCTTGTGGGGTGAAGAGGATTCATCATCTTTCTGCAAGTCTTCTGAAGAACTGCCTTTACATGTTCCATCATATTGGGTATCATTGACATCAACTTTATTGGCCTTTACATTGCTCCGTGAGGTTCTTGTGGATATATCAGTGTGTGCAATTATATCTGACATGCATGGAAGACAATTAGTAGTTAGATTTATGTAAATGAGTGCCTGTAGGAGACGACATAAATAGTAGGACTGGGGTTAACTAGCAGCAACATGTCTCATAAACTAAAGGGAGAACATAGATGAAAGCTACAGAATATGTATCGTTTATACTCGAGATTAACTAGATGGCACACAAAAGTATTAAAGAACAACATAGGTAATACTAGAAGTGGCATAATACTATAATCACCAGCCTGTGGGATAGCATTGGCTGATGGATGATAACTATGGAACAGCGTTACCTAAAGAACAAGTATCTTAGCTGAACTATGGAACAATGTGAACTCCTGAACAAGACCCGTAAGAGATCAGCATGAATATACAGTGAAATGTGATGATCTATTTTCCGTGCTTAGATGAATAACAAAGCCATAAATGTTGCACACAAGTAAGATGAGGGTACAACCTATCTGGCTGCCATCCATAGGAGTGAGCATCATGTGCTGACTTGTCGATGGCCCTACAATTGTTGTGGCTGTCCATGTCGGGCACGCGCATTTGATGCAGGGAACTATTGAGTGGGGACTGTAGCTCCCTTCTGGTGTATGCTTCCCTTGTTGGAGCAGCTGTGGTGAGTCGGAAGATGGTGTGTCTGAAGATGCAGATAACGCATAATGTTAAGAACGACATATTTCTTTGATCTGAAGAAATACACTAAGAGATCAACAACAAGGTACGAGAGTGGTCACACGTCTGTTGACTGAAGACTAAATTGGGGTCACACAATTTTATTTTATTTTGGTACTTTCCGATCTATGCCGGATGGCTTGTTGGCCGTCTTGTGCCTCCCGGCTGACACTGTTCGGAATCTTCCCCGAAGAGCCAGCGACCAACGGCAGAGCAGCCTGCCTCCGCCGTTCGTGGCTCCGGCAAAAACCCCGCTCCCCGTCCCACCGCACTACCGTGGTTGCGCCGCCCCCGGGCCAATCCACAAAGACTCCCCGTCATCCAGATCCGGTGGCGGCAGTACCTTCAACCCACACAACTCTATAAGATAGCCATCTAAGTGCTGCCTCCGCGGCGAACTTGCGGCCCCGCACCCGTACCTTAGACACCAGCCAACCGGCAGCCTAGGAGCTCCGCCGCCTCGAGGGGTGCCGATTCCCATTGGGAATCGGTTGGACCAGAATGAAAATTCAGACAACTGATGCCTAAATAAAGTTATTTGAGATGAGGGTGCGACCTATCTGGCGGCATGGTGAAGTAGGCAGGTCCAGCTGCCGAGTCGGTGAGGCTGGCGCGGTTGCGGTGGCGACCGGCGGCAGGGAAAGAGCTATGTCGCGACGGTCGACAGCTACACAGAAGCAGCGCCAGGACTCTTGACAGATCCGAAGTTGGAGCCGCTCCGGCGCCGTGAACAATGGCGGGGGTGAGTCGGCTCCGATACGGTTCACGCGGCCGTCGTCGAGGCAGCACCAGCAGCACAGAGTAAGAGGCACATGGCCCAGTGCACGACGGCAATTGGACAGCGTCTCCGGCATTAGGGAGGAGGGCGGCTGTGAAATTGGTGCGGTGGGAGCGCCATGGAGGTGGGGCTAAGGTTTCACGGCTCGGGAGAAGGGAGCTTCCCGGGGAGAATGTGATTTGGCACCCACGAGGTATGAATGGGGGCGGGCGGGGGCGGCGGGGGGGGATTGGGAGGGGAGTGGAACCATGTCTTACGGACGCATTTGTCTGAAATGTGAGGGGGAGTTACAGTTCTACCCTTGCCTATAGGCTTCTCGGCTTGGGTCTGTGTACTGATGGTCGGGGATAGTAGAGTAACTTTGCTTCTCCCCAAATAGTGGGCAGGAGCGATTTCGGGCGAGGAGGGCGTGTTTTGAACTATAGTGGGCGCGAGCGATTTCGGGCGAGGAGAGCGTTTTTGAAATAGTAGGCGCGAGCTATTTCGGGCGAGGAGAGCGTGTTTTGCCGACCATGGTTTATGAATTATTCGACACATGTCATTTCAGCCGAGGAGAAGGTGCGCTTGGATGAAGTTACGAACCTACCCTCGATGTACAACGGGCCAATTGATGCGTGTCCCACATAGGACGGTAATTTCGCGTCTCCCATTTATTTGCTCGGGCGAATTCCACCGAGCAGAGAGGATGTTTAACGGTTCGTTCAAATTTTGGGAGAATGAGAATCCACGTCTACCTTACCAAGTCGATCCGAATCAAATTTTGAAATATTAGCTTGCCACTTCTTTTTTAGATGGAGAGATGATGCTCGGGAGTAATGTGTTTTTACATGCTCGTTGCTAGCGATTTACTATATGACAAATAGTTGACCCACTCAAAAACGCGAATCAAACCCAAAATGAAATACCTCGATTCAATGAACTAGCTCGTTCAGTAGGTCAAAATAGTGAACTAAATCCAACATTGAACACCTCAATCGAGTAGCATGTTGTACAATATTACAGTACTCCATGAACATGTTGAAAGTCAAGTTAATGAACTTGTTTGATATACGCATATATCCGTTCATGTGTGGATTGCAGACAACATGTCCTCCAACTTAAATATTTGAATGCATGTTTATATCGAAACATGGTTTATATCAGTCTTTAGTGCATAAAACGTGACCTCCCCCTCTCCTGGACTCCTGTTCTCTCTCTCTCTCTCTCTCTCTCTCTCTCTCTATCTCTCTCTCTCTCTCTCGCCGACAATCTTCAATTCTATCGCACGCATCCGACACAAAAACCTTGTTGGTCCCTCTCCCTTTCTCTCCATCTCTCTCTCTCTCTGTGTGTGGGGGGGGGGTCTTTCTAGTTCGCATTCATATATACACCATCTATAGGTCTCTCTCGCACACTATGTATGATACTCTAGATAGTCCAAGCTAGATATCTTGGGTGCACTCATCGTACGCACACAAATTCCTTGGCTCTTTGCCCGTAACTCTCTCATGCACCACTATGTCGTCTCGGAGCTCTTCCCCCCCTCTCTCAAACTCTCCATCCACCTGGGTCACACATACACATGCATATCTCACTCGCACTCGATAGGCCCATCTAAAACTCTATCTCTCTCCCTCGTTCTCTCTCCATCTCACACGCACACACACACAATCTCATGCCCAGCTAGCCAAGTATGATGGTCTCTCACTCATGTAGGCACACGCAGTCCCCCCTATATATGTATATGACTAGCTAATCTTAGTCTCCATCACAAACATGTGCATGGTCTATCTCGATTTCTCTCGGGGCATCTTTCTATCGCGCACGCACTCCCTCGATCTCCCACCCATATAGTCCCCTCACGATCTCGACGGGATCTCTCTATCACAAACACACCCTCTCTCCCTCCCCATGCGTCCATGCCATCCATGTGTCCCTCTCGACCTTTTTTCCTTGTTGGCCAGACCTCTATTGGACATGTGCTACAGGGGTGTCTCTCTCCGTTGCAAACAATCACACACTAGCTATCTTCGTGTATGTCCTCGCCTTGCTTTTCCATCTCGGAGATGCATGCGTGATATGTTCGCATAAGAAATGAAAAAACACACTCCTTCTCTAATTTATCGTTTCTTGTCACTTTCTCTTTCACACACATACACTTTTTGCACACTTACTCATTCTACTTCACATGCACTTGGTCTGTCTCGACTGAGGCACTCTCCTCCGTCCATAGCATGTAGATTTATTGAAAAGTCAAACATCACAAAGTTTGACCATGTACGTGGAGAAAAACAATTACATCTAGTATGGCAAACATATACCATTAGATTCATCATGAGATGTAGTTTTGTATGATGTATCTTTGGTATTGTAGATATAAATAACATTTGCGTAAACCTGATCAAAGTTTCCAAAGTTTGACTTCTAAAAAATTTACATGCACTGCATTATCGAGCGGATGGAATATCTCTTTCCCCCTCTCAGCTATCTGACGCACCACTCAGCCTTATCGGGGCTCCTCAATCTCTCTCAAACTTTATTGGTCAGTTTGGTTCGTGACCTGACCCTCATGCCTTGATGGCCGGTACTTCCTGGTGTGGACATGAGATGTAAAATATTTCTGCCTGGCCAGGCTTGTATGGTGATGAAGCGTTTGGTTCATGCCTGGGCCAGGCAAAGCATCAACGTCCCATCAATCAATCCATGCATCAATTATTTAATGCTAATATCCATCCATGTTGCTGTTAGCCTCGTGGCCGCACGACCAGGCACGGCCAGGCATTCGAAATTGGTCGCTTGGGCCAGGCTACTTGCAGTGTCTGGAGTTCAGCCAGGCTAATTAAAGTGCAAGGGAACCCAGCCCAGGCGGGCTTTCTTTTTCACAGGGTAGCAACCAAACAAGCGTGCATGAAATCCAGCCACAACCCCAGGCCACGCAAAAGATGCTCACGACGCAAGCCAAACTGGCCTTATATATCCCTGGTTCACACATACACATGTCTCGCTCGCGCTATACATATAGACCCATCCAACACTCTCCGCCCTTGTTCTCTCTCCATGTGACACGCACCCCCCTAAGTACCATAATCCCTCACTCCATCATAGGCTCTATTTGGATCCATGGGTTAGAGTTAGTTTGGGTTAGTTTGGAGTCAACTAACCCAAAAAGATCCAAATAGGAGGGTTAGTTTAGGTTAGATGCATCTAACCCATCCAAAAAAACTAACCCATCGAAGAGGTGCTAATTTGAGTTAGTTCTTCTCGGGACCACTAATAAACACTTTTTTCTCTCGCTCTCCCCGCAGCAGATCCCTCCCCGCTTCCTCGAAGCTTCTCGTCCTATACCTCAATCCCTCTCGCACCGCCCGTGAAGGTGCCTCGCCGTATCCGTGCTCCATCTAACCCTGCCATCCAAACACCTCTTTACTTAGAGTGTTAGTTCAGGGTTAGTTCAGGGTATAAATCTAACTCTAACCTCTAACTGAGTTAGAGTATCCAAATAGGGCCATAGGCGCAAGCACTCCCCCCCTCCTAAGTAAGATTATCTCTTACTAGCCATCAGGAACACACGTATTGTCTCCTTCCATCCATACGTCTATCTCAATATCTCTCGGGACATCTTCTATCGCGCACACACCTTGTCACTCGATCTCCCACCAATGTAGTCCCATCACGATCTCGAGGGAATCTCTCTATGACAAACATACACTCTCTCCTCCCCATGTCTGCATTTTCTCCATACGTCTCTCTCGACCTCTCTCCCTTGTTTGTCAGACCCCTCTTGGCCACGTGCTAGGGGTCTTCCTCTCTCGGATCCAAACAACCACACACTATCTCCTCACCTTGCCTCCGTTGTCGAGGATGCATGTGTGATATGTTTGCATAAGACACGCACGCTTTTTCTCTACTTTTATCGTGTGTTGTCCATGTCTCTTTCACACACGCACACACACTTTTTTCACTCACTCTCTCTCTCTCTCTCTCTCTCTACCTCTCTCTCTCTACGGACTCTGTCACGTCCATAAGCATATGGATGTTTTGAAAAGTCAAACCTCAGAAAAGTTTGACCAGGTATATGTGGAGAAAAACATTTACATCTAGAATGATCATTAGATTCATCACAACATGTACTTACTTCATACTATCATTTATCTTTGGTATTGTAGATATAAGTAATTTCTTTATAAACTTGGTCAAAGTTTCAAAAGTTTGACTTAAAAAAATGTTGTAACTACATTATCCAACGGAGGGAGTAGCTCTTTCTCTCTCTCTCTCTGCTATCTCTCACGGGCCTCCCCTCTCACTCGAACTCTCTATACCGACGGATTATACGCTCACTGTGTCAGCGTATAGCTCCGTATATTGTTTAGTTGACCGGTCAACCAATCCACATGCTGCGTTGTCAGCTCGTGTTCTGTATATTGGTGTGCTGGCCCATGTGGCAGTGGGTGAAAATAAGTAAACTAGAGGCCCATCTGACACGCGGTGAAGTAAACAAAGTTGAAACCACTCGGGGTAGCACCCCGCACGCTAGTAAATTGAGGGCACATTGAGGACAAACTTCTTGCGCACGAGGACGCACTCGCACACAATTCACCACTTCGCGGTGGCATGCATAGAAGGACGCACTCGCGCACACCCAACATACAACACACACCAGCACACGTGTGCACTGGCGTCGCCGCCGGTTGAGATGGACGGCGAGGCAACCAACAAGCGGAGGCGGCTCGAGTCAAAACCGCATCCGGCGAGCCTGGACTTCATCAGCAGCCGCCCCGACGACATGCTGCTCGTCATCATCGGCCTACTCCCCACCAAATCTGCCGTGCGGACCGCCCTGCTCTCCCGACGGTGGCACCCCCTCTGGTGCTACGTCCCCCTCAACCTCACCGTCGACAGCTGCCTCTGCGATGGGGATTGCAAACGCATGGCCGCAGTCTCCAAGATCCTTTCATCGCACCCTAGGCCAGCCAGACGCCTTGGCATCCGCATGTTCAATACCAACTGCAAGGTCCAACCCAAGTTTGACGAGTGGTTCTTATCCCCCGCCCTAGATCAGCTCGAGGAGCTCATCTTTGAAGCTGGACGATGTCGCTCTCCGCCGCCGTCCGTGCTTCGCCTCACGCCAATGCTGCGCCGCGCCAGCTTCAGCTCCTGCTGTCTTCCCCAGATTAATGCCGCACCCTCCCTTCTTCTCCCTCAACTCAAGCAGCTCGACCTCTTCGACGTTGTCATCTCGAAGAAGGCTATGGAGCACCTACTCCGCAGCTGTACTGCGCTCGAGTACCTTCGTCTTGAGCAGATCCACGGGTTCATTAGCCTCCACATCGCCTCGATGAATCTCCGATGGATTTATGTGTCTTGCTGGCCTCGCAACAAGACATCAATTGGGAAGAGATCATTCCAGCTATTCCACGTTATGTTCATTGAGAATGCGCCTTTCCTTGAGAGATTGCTTGTATCGGATCTAGAAGGTCCAACAAAAATCAGGGTCATTGACGCGCCGAAATTGACAGCATTGGTGTACTCGTCTGCCAAATTCTCCGAACTCTTTATTGGATCCGTAATCATTTAGGTACATCACTCATCTTCTACTTCGTCTTCTTGAAATTCACATTTTTAAATTTCTTCTTGATGTATTTACGACCGTCTTCCAGAAAATGATTCCCACAAGCTTGACCCAGTCCATGCGCACAGTGAAGATCTTAGCACTAAAATCTATCGGCCCCAATCTGGATCAAGTTGTTCGATTCCTTACATGCTTTCTGTGCACAGAGAAGCTACTCATCGAGGTGAAAATTCTTTCCTATAAGTAAACAGTAATCACAATGTAGCTCAATTTTTTCGTAATTTTCCCAAATTACGATGACAAGTGTAGTGTTCAAAACTGCATCTACGCACTGCACTAAAAGAAATGTTTTTAGTATTTTTTTCTCACGTGATCACCTGCATCATTTTTATGCTGTACTACTATAGTAGCCTAGGCTAGTAATAGTGGAAAGTAACTTAGACTACTCCAGTAACTCTATGGTTACCCTAAGAGCAAGTACTACCTCCGTCCTGGTTTACTCTTCCAATTTTGTAGTATCAAAATTTGACCATAGATTTAACTGACAAAATGTTAATGCATGTCACTAAGAACTATATCGTTGGATTCGTATTTGAACATAATTTCAAATGGTGTAATTTTTAGTGACATGCATTGGCATTTTCTTAGGTAAATCTATAGTCAAAATTTTATACTAAATACGAGGTAGCATTCCCTCCGTCCCGAAATTCTTGTCTTACATTTATTTAGATACGGATGTAGCTAACACTAAAATGTAACTAGATACATCCGTATTTAGACAAATTTAAGACAAGAATTTTGGGACGGAGGGAGTGCAAAAGTGGGCTATGTAGGCCAAAACATGTGCCAAATTCACTTGTGATGCATTTGGCATCGATGCCCCTCCATTGCTCACCTAGTGCCCCAATCTGGATCACCTACTTTGCTCCGGTGCCAAATTAACTCACGCAATGAAAAAACACTGTGTGGGAGAGAGAGAGGACTGAGGCAATAAAAAACACTTGTTTGGGAGAGTGAGAGGCTGGTGTAGTTGGTTTGATTGATTTGTTTATACATGTGGGTCTGTGTGCACAGCGGTGCCAACTCTCTCACATTGCGAGAGCGGTGCCAAAATCTTTTGATTTGACATCGATGCGTATTATGTGGCATACTTCTGCGAAATATGGCATCGGCCACATAGTGGAAGGCAAAAAATGCCCAAGCTCTTCACATGCTCCTAGTTAAATGAGAGGAAACAGAAAGAGAGAGAGAGAGAGAGAGAGAGAGAGAGAGAGAGAGAGAGAGTGAAAAAATATCACTAGCCAGCCAACCCTATCGTATGAGTGAATGATATTGGTACCTCTTGATGACACAACAATCTTATGCAGCCAGCTGCTCTAGTATGTTCTCTTCTTTTGCAGATAAAAAAAGACCCGAAAGTGAAAAATGTGCTGCACTATAACAATCTCATCGAATGCCTTGATCTCCATCTTACAAAAATTGATTTGATCGACTACCGAGGCACCACATCTGAGATTAAATTGGCCAGGTTCTTTGTTCTGGAGGCAAGTGTGCTCAAGGTAATGAGGTTTGGCGTTCTCTGGCGCAACAATGAATGGCGTGCTGATCACCGCAAGTGTCTAAGACTAAATGACAAAGTCTCCGCAGAAGCTGAATTTGTTTTTGGAACATCAAGTGGCCAGAGACTCGAAAACTTATTTGCCCATTACTAACTTGTCAGGGCGGTGGATTTTAGTTTGTATGATAATGCTGCATCCACCTAAAGTAACGAAAGTTCTTACATAAACTTCCTAGTAATTCCCACTTTCTAGGTGCAGCATTTCTCCTAACATTTGTAATATCAGTTTGAAACTTGTAATATTGCGGTGTCCTATTCATGCGTTTTCAAAATCCTGCGAATCAAACAGGTCCTGAGTTGGTGATGACGTTGTGCCTCCCATCTTTCACCAATAGCCGTCGGATCTAGATCTGACGCATAGAAACCAAGCTTCTCCATTTTTGCAAAAAGATGCCCGTACTTGTTCCCTATTTACAAACAACTCCTTGTCTCTCACAATCAGCCTTATCTCCTCCCCACCACATCTAGAAGGCGGTGGAAAAATCTGGCGCGATGGCCGCTGCCGGAGCCGTCCACCCCCAATCTTGGTGTTCCGTGCAATGCACGAGCATCTACGCACGGTAAATTATGTCGAACAGGGCTAGTTGTAAGCAGGCTAGCTCTACAGCCATGATGATAGTGACTGCAGACGGTGAGGCTGACTATGGTATGCCGAACATGGCGCCTATACCCAGGTGTCATCTCCGGCGCAGGGTCTTGTCACTTCACTATGAGGAGCAGCACGTAATAATTTGACCAACGGGTAGTACAGTGCTAGTACTAGTAGCACCACCGTCTAGATTTAGGAGTACTACCACGTCCATCTAGATTTTAGTGTTTGACTAGCAATATCTAGTAGTAATGCATGTCACAAAAAATGTACTACTCCCTCTGTAAATAAATACATGGTGTTTTATTCCTATCGGCGAGAGAACTTAATGTTTTTTCGCTAACTACTAATAGGATTACATGCAATGAACTAAACACTGCATGTCATGTTTGGTAGTCTCAAGTCATTGAAAGCATCCACGGCCCACATCTCTCATTGGTTGATATGTCACGAAATAAGAAACAAGGAGGGAGTTAATGCACCGTGCCTAAGGCTAGCCATAGTGGGGGTAACATAAGTAGTATCATGCACTTGGGACTCGCAAACATGCTTATGTGGCAGGCAACTAAAGAAGAGAGAGATGGTTATAGTAATATAGGTAGATACCGTAACATAATAAATGTGATGCTAATATGTGTCATGCATGGCAATAAATGAGACCACTTATGATACTAATCTATGACACTATGCACTATAAAGATAGTAACATAGACTAGTAACATACGCATGTTACTAGTCTAAGTCACTCTCCACTATGACCAGGCTAAGTGTTTTGGGATTATTTGGTTTTCGTCATGTGACTCACACAACATTTTTGTTTGCATGCATTAACATTTTATTAGTTAAATCAAAGGTCAAAACTTGGCGCAAAATGTAAAGGGGACCAATAAACCAGTAAACATCGAACTTCTCTCGTTTGGCCCTAACTAGAGGTCCGGTGAGATGACTATATTGCACGGCACGGAGGGGGACGCAGCTTCATTGACTTATGGCAACTGCCTTTGGGTGAATGACATGTGGGCCCAGGGGGTGGCTGGCCCACCTATCATATAGCCAAAGGAAGGTGCAGTAGAGGGTCGAGGAGTAGTACAAAATCCTACGCACCTACGCACGCTAACCAAGGGCAAGAGTGATCACTCGAATCACAAGATCAGTTGACCCATGGAGGCGATGAGCGTGAGCATCAGCCGGCTGTGCCAGATGGTCCACGACGCCGGCCTGCGGCCTGGCAACAAGGAACATCTCCAAGTAGTATTGCTTGAGACCGCCAGGGCGAGGGGCCGCTTGGAAGACAGCTTTGTCTCCTTGTTCGACGAGGTCCTCGTCGGTTTCCTCGACAAGTTCACCGTCATCAAGAAGCTCGCGGACGACTTTGACGTAAGCCTCCAGCCAACGCGCCCAGGCTGTGCGATGCCCGCCACCCTCAACGGCCACTATGGTGACAACCTCTTCGATGCACTGATGGCCCTGCGACTGCGAGCCGTCGCGCCAGAGAATGTCCACTTCGAGGTCGCGCTCGCTGCATAGCGCCTGGCGCAGCAATACACCATCGACATAATCACCCACGTCTACGCGCAAATCGTCCACAAGGACTACTACATGCAAGAGGAGGACGATAGGACGCTGGCCTTCTTGGACCGCAGGGCAACCTTGGATGGCACTGTTCAGAAGCACGTTGAGCTCGCCGCCAACGCCGCTGCTCCTCACACGTCGGTTGGTGACCCGGCGCACTAGGGCGTGAGGATGTCGTTGATGGATCCGTATGTATTTTTATCTTTCTGTCAAATCCATGTAGTAGTATATGTTACTACAGTAATTATCTTACCTTTCGCATCAACTTCATAATTTTCGTACGTACTCCATGCATGAACGGCGCCAGAACCAAACTTCTCATTACTCTAGGCAAAATCATTATTTTCTATCTATCGATCGCGCCATGGTGCAGAACCAAATTTTACAAGTTACAAGTTCAAAAGGAAAATCCTGTCGTGTTCGCGTCGCACCCCCACATGGTTGGTTCGGCACGCCACTCAAGCGGGAATGTGTGTGGTGTTGCATTTTCACTTACAAGTGGGACCGCAGTTGAGAAAACCGACTATCGGCAAACCCCCACCCCGCCCATCACACGATGGCTGAGAAAACAGGAGGGAGAAGAGATGGTTGTAGCACGGACTCCAAGAAAATTGGTGTTGGATGGGACTCGTGTTGGTGGCGTGTGTTGTACTGCTAGACGTGAATGCTAGTTATGGCCCATGCCAGCCCACTATATCGAGCCTATATCGAGGTACGTAGAACAAATTTCCTGCAGTCCGTGCTCAGCCCTCCTCTATCTCTCTTCTCAGCTAGCCAGCGGACGCGCGGAGCCCATCGTCTGTTTGATCACATGCGGTCCCACATGTCAGTGAAAACGCAAGCGGACCCACTGAACCTGCACATCTTTCACCTCAACGTGCTGGTGATGAAAAACAAATCCAAGAAATATCTTCGGTGGCCGCTTTTGGAGTTACTCAAGAGTACTAAGATTCTATTTACAGTTTAACCCAAGATGCACATCTCGTGGCTTCAACTACCACTCTATTTTCTTTCATGACACGACATGGATGCTGGATGTCCCATGTGTCAGCAAAAGGAGGAAGAACCCGACCAAATCTTCGGTTGTGCTCTCGGATTAGACTAGTTGTGCTAACTTAAAAATTTTATTGTCTACTCCCTCCGTTCCAAAATACTTGACTTCCATTTGTCCAAAAATGGATGTACCTATATACTAAAACATGTCTAGATACATATATATTTTGACAAATAGAAGGCATGTATTGTGCAACGGAGGGATTAGAATGGATGCAAGTTTTTGTATTGGGAAGAAGAGTACATCCATATATTGATAGAGCGCAATTTAGTAGATGTTCTATCACTTTTAGCTAGCACAGAGGCTATAGATGAGATTAGTGCACTTGTTGATACTCCTACTTGGTATGCGTGTTGCTGCTTAGACGCAGAGAAAAACGGACCGGAGAGAGTACTAGAATAGAGGCTAGACATGAGACTAGATGCGAGGAAGCAACGTCTACTTCTTTACACTCGAAGAAGAAAGAAGCACGCAAGATCGA
This sequence comes from Triticum dicoccoides, assembly GCF_002162155.2. Taxonomy (NCBI): domain Eukaryota; kingdom Viridiplantae; phylum Streptophyta; class Magnoliopsida; order Poales; family Poaceae; genus Triticum; species Triticum dicoccoides. Next base: position 800,621,238 of record NC_041385.1, read on the forward strand.
GCCTCCGCAGATCAACAATGAATGCATCAAGAAGGCACTAATCCAACTTACAGGAGTAGTAAAATGTATTCTTGTGGTTCTTGTTTTCTTTGGTCTTGCTTTTCTAGTCAAAATTATCATTGGAGTTCGTGCAAAACGGAGGTCCATTTGGGGTCGTGCGTTGCAGTTGGCCTTACAAGTGGGACGGCAGTTAAGGAAACCGACTATCGGCTAACCCCCACCTCGCCCGCCGCGCGATGGCTGAGTTAGAGAAACGATGAGGTTGAAGAGATTGCTCTAGCATGGAGTCCAAGAAATATGGTGTCAGATGGAAGTCGTGCTGGTGGCGTGTGCCGTACTCCTGGAAATGAATGCTTGTTCTGGCCCATGCCACACTACTACTCCTACTACTCACTATATAGTACTACTAGTATCGAGGATTCGAGATGCTGGTTACGTAGTACAATATGGCTACAGTAAAAACACCCGCACGACGCGCGAAGCATGTGAAGCTAGTACAAATAGTGTACTACTATTGTTGATTGGCCTCATCCGATAACCTGTTGCAATGCACATACAATTATGTATTTGGCCAATATTTTTTTGCCTCGTCGCACCACTCACTCACAGAAGCGACTCGAAAGCCATTCATAAATTTAGTAAGTTTATCACAGGCATATCATTTTATTACATACAACAGGTCATCAACCCACATCGACAATGATGATACATTATAAATACTAAAATTTTCACCACACAACAAATAACAAGCAATGAAATGAACTTCAACTCAACCATTCCTCGACGTTGGAAACGCTTGCTTTGAACCACAAGTGATTCTCTGGGACGGGCCATCCATTGTCGATCTGGAGACCAACGCAGGACTGATCATCCAGGCTGAAGCGGCCTACTATATCAGTACCAGGGTAGGGAACCACCCAAATGTCCGAGGTATAGACACAGTTGCTTCTCAAAATGGTAGTAACATTGTGTCAACAACAGTTGGATTGCCTTTCACCATCATTGGATAGTTTTGTCCAAGGAAGAGCAAGTTTTCTCCAAGACTATCAGTTCTATACCAAGGAGAAGGAGTTGGCGCTAGCACACTAGTATCCATCCCGAATACCATGCAACGGGTGTTGCAATAGGTCCGGAGAGTGCGACCATGGGAGACTACACCTGCTTCCTTAGCAGTAACATCATCAGTGGGCTGTATACACACGAGAAGAGGTGATCCATCGGAATTAGTTGCCAGGCGCCAAATAGTATATGGGCGCTGCTCGTCCTCATGCTCGCGATCATCACCATCATCATCTCCCCCTTGGTTATAAAAATCTTCAAGTATAGGTGGTGGAATGTTCGCAGGACCTTGGGAACACAAGAAGAAGGTTAATTAATAAAGGGAAACTTGCTAACCCGCATGCATGTGGATGAAACAATTATAATTATGGTGGAAGACAAACGTACCGAAACAACGATTCCATGCAAAAACAGTGCCACGAGTGGTGGCAGCAAACACAAGGCCCTCGTATTCAATTGCACCATAGTACTCATCCATGTACAGAAACTGATTTTTGAGCAATATCCATCCAGTCAAACCAGCAAGGACGGCAACAAGCTTGTCGAAGATAGCAACAACTTCATAGTTGTTGTAATTCCAAGAGCGGTTGGAAACTCAAGAAATTGCTATCTTCCGTAGAAGACAGTCACCATGATTGTATTTGAACGTGCGTACAATACCAGTGTGCTCAACCTCTGGGCAGTCTACTGAGATTTTTGGAAGTGGAACCCGGTCACGAGTGTACACATTCACAAGTTCCCACTCGCAGTTGGACCCAATGTAAACAACCAAATCTCCATTTGCGCCTGCCCAAGCCTTGCCCTCAAGCGATGGCATGTTAACATCATACGTATCATTATCAAGTGGCATCAACTTGCACAGGGAAAGGCCTCCATCGTGACGGTGCTAGTCATCAGGGTCACGGTGAAGAAGATAGGGGAGATCAAACCGCTCCTTGACTCTTGGGTTCCTTGTAATGATGTTATTAGTTGAGTTAAGAATGGGCTTGAACAAACCTGCCATGCTAGCCGAGGTGATGATGTCACACTGATCGTGAGTTCCTCCACCACGTCATCTTTCAGATCAGGGCAAGAATAACAGGGTCGTTTCCGTACTGTTCCCTCCATGGAGAAGATGATCGAACAATGGCAGAAGAAAGGGTGAAGGGCTGAAGGAAAATGGAGGAGGGAGAGGAAGAGCGTGCGACAGCAGTTCCAAATCAAGAGGGAAAGGCGAAGAGTCGGTGGACGGTTGCTAGTTTGCGACGGTTCACGAAGGGGTGCCCCGGCCTACACGTCGGTTCGGTAATACTCCTACTACTCGCCGTCGTCTCACTAATATGTAGGAACGGGACCACATGTCAACGAAACATGGTGTGTAATTTCTCGTGCAAAATGCAATCTGACCGCGTTGGCCCGAGGTGCCGCATTAGTTATCGACATTTATTTTTTTAATGGTGTGCCGTTCAGTTTTGAAGCACGACTAACTGGTACTGTACGCAGAGAAAATATAAACTACTCTACCACTACTCCACCTCTAGTACTAGTAGTATAAAAAAAGATATATAGGCTGGAGCTTCAGCGCTTTCTTGCCAAGGGCTGCCCACTTGCTTCTCACACTACCACCCTCTCTCCAGATCTAAAAAAGAAGGCCCCTATCTCCTCCTCATCGGTGGTCACAGATCCACAGGGAAGAAAAGGACGTGCAACATTGACGCACTCGTCGTCGGTGAGCGAGGTCACGCACTGACGACAAGGCCGTCCTCTCAGACCTAGCGCCCGCGTTGGATGGCCTCCGTCCCCAAGCTCGCTGCCGTAGTGTGTGTGGAGGACGACAACCACAAGCGAAGCCACTTCCCACCGACCCTGAGGTATGCTACCTATTTTCGAACCATACCCTTGTTCTATTGCCCCATCTGGCACGTCGTTGCATGTGGATCTTTTTCCACCCCACCATCTTCCCAATTTGCTATCCTCTGCTCTGATCGCCACGCAGACGAAAACCATAATTTGCACTATTAAAGGAAACCCTACTTCATGTAGACTAATCCATGTCTGGGTTGAATAAGGAAAGGAAGGGAGACTGTACTGTCCAAGAGAGTAGGCATCGAACCCGCATCTAGGTTGAAAAGGGGAAAATCAGTAGCTAAGAAACGAGTCTCGTGTCTCTTGGTTGAAGAAGGGTAGAAAGGCATGACAACGCAATAGAGAATGGCCAGGTCGATCGGTTTGTTGTCCTCACATAGGAAAAAGGTGGCTAAAGAGAACAAAAATGGGATGTAATCCACATATGCTGTCTGGATATTTGTTGCTCTGGGCAACCATACCTCCCTCACCACTCTGCGTCCGTGGAGGTACATCGTACTGGTGCGCCCACTGTCCGAATGGGCCTCCCATGCTCTTATTGCCACTTTTTTTGTTGTTAGTATAACGCCAACAGTCAAGGCAAGCAATGCTACTGCTAAAGTGATGCCACATTTAACTAATGCCGCTCTCAGTCTAATGCCACCGATAAATTTAAGCAATGTCATTTAATGTCACTGGATTATTTCAGGGTTAGCTGTTGATTGTGGATGTATTAAAGATTTTTCAGATAAGGCATTCTAATACTGTTGCACAACCTGTAATAAACTAACTACTCTACTATTGCACTAGCCACTGGATTAGTGTATATTTGTAGTATTCGAATGGTGTTGCATTAGCGTATGGACATAAATAAAGTGTGGCAAGCTTTCCCAGATATGTTCTCAACAAAACTACTACCTGTTTTTCTAAATACTAGACGTATGGGTACTTTAAATTGAACCGCGAAAATGTCTTATATTAAGGAGCAGAGGGTGTAGAGTTCACTCAAATTATACCGGTAAAGCTAGTCACACCTTTGTTAAAATTAATGTTCATTACACTAGTGCAGAACCGGGCTTTAGTGCCGGTTCGTGACGGCCTTTAGTGCCGGTTGGCGAACCGGCACTAAAGAGTGGGGAATAAAGGCCCCCCCTTTAGTACCGGTTCGTCACGAACCGGCGCTAAAGTGCAAACACGTGGCACGAGCCAGGCCCGTGTGCGTGTAGGACATTAGTACCGGTTGGTAACACCAACTTGTACTAAATGTTTGGGTGTTTTTTAATTTTTGCTTTAATTTTGTGTTTTCAATTTGGCTTTATTTTCCATTTAATTCTTTTTTGTTTGCTGGTATTTCATGATACTATAAATTGTACACGTTATGCATATATATTAAATAGATTTTCTCGTACGTAGAACCGCATATATATGTATATACATATATATATATATATATATATATATATATATATATATATAATATATCATCGAATGTCTCACAGCCAACACCATTAACTATTCACACATATACACATGTATATACATATACAATTTCTACTACCTGTTGCCTTGGTGCCTTCGGAGCACGATGACAAGTGGTTCATGGGGGCGGTAGCGGATAATAGTATTCTCCTTTCGGATCTATGACCTGGTCGAGCAAAAATCCGGCTATTTCCTCTTGAAGTGCTTGTATGCGGTCCGATGGTAGGAGCTTATCCCGCACCCATCTGAACTGCTAAGAAGGAGATCAATATGCATGTGTGTTAGTTGTGTGACTAGATATCGATAATGGTGTGAATAGTGTTCTGACAAAAACGTACCCAGTCCTGTCTATCAGATCTGCTCCTTTCGCACGTCATCATGCGAATGCTCTCGCAAACGTAGTATGCACACATATTATTCCCTTTCGCCTGCCTCAGGGCCTTTACGAGAATGGAATTGAATCAGATAATGATTAATCAAGCATAATAATTAATTAATGATATTGAAACAAGAATTAAAGAGATGGTAGCTAGCTAGTACTACTTAATTACTTACCTTGGGTCGATGCCAAAACAATTGTTTTGGCCATTCTCCTAGAGTCACCGCGATGAACTTTGCCCATGCCCTGCCCGCCGGCAAAGAAAATTAATAAAGGGGTTATTAAATAGTTCATATCAGGAACTAATAGTTAATAATGATTGAAATTACCTGTTGACTATCCCCTTCATGATGGTGTAGTCTTTATCTTATTTAGTTAGTGAGTCCAGTAATTCAACTTTTCCTTCCTCAACTTTAATGTCTATCAAGACCCAGTGCCAACTGCATACGCACACGTTTGCATGTCTTAATTAAGCGGGCATGTGCATAAAATTAATCAACTACCGTAAACTGTATACACTTAATTATTAACATCTAGCTAGCTAGTAAGCAAAAACAGAATTTGTAGTACAAGACAGTGTGACTCACGGGAAGTTGTAAGGAAGTAGTATATCTTCGAAGGTATTGAGGCGCTTCAAGAACTCTAGTGTGCTTTCCTCTACAGTAGCTTTACAATGGTCAATCTCCCATATGTCCTGATTAATGGTATTTGGGTCAATGAACCCAACGCCATAGCGTCCAGGTTTTTTCATTTCATACATCTTCATCCTGGATATAATACCACAGAAAAAGAATATAGTGAGGATAATTACATGTAATGATTGATCAAAATTATCACTACATAACTAGCTTGAGACTTAAGTTATAGAAAGAAATCACTTACAGACAATAGCAACTGACGATAGACTTGTCGAGTGCGTCTTGATTAAATAACTGAAATAGTTCTCGATACTCAATGGCCAGAGCTTTCTCATGGTAATAATGCTCATGCTTGACATTCACCATGAGGGACTCTCGATTGGAAATCTTGGTAATGTTCATGTACCATTGATGCAATTGATACATTCTCGTTGGGAGGTCCTTGACCTTGTCTGGATGGACCAAAGGTTTGCCCCGGACATATTGCCATGCTTTTTCCGATTCTTTAAGCGTAGGCATGGGCTCAATTTCGAGGAGTTGTCCAACAGAGATATTGAGCATTTGAGCCTGCATTATATGATCCTCTGTTATTACCACATCGCCATGCTGGGGAACGCTAACGGTTTGCCTACAATAATATTTGGCGCGCGTACTACTCCTCTCATGTGTTGTTGGCACAACAAGCGGGGGGATCGCTTGTGCCGCCTGTTCTCCCAACTGGGGAACGGTTTTCCCGCATTTTTTGCCAGCTGCTTGTTGGCTCGAGCTTGAACTCACTTCCTTCTGTAGTCGTGCTCGATGTGCCTTCCTGATTTGGCGCTCATAGTCCGAGTCAACAGTCTTGGGAGCTGGTTCTCTAGCCATACGAATGAAGTGGTCAATTACATTCTCAGGCACTTTCTCCTTTGGCGGCGGTGCCGGTTTCGGTCCAAAATGGGAGTCCACTTGGGCTTGCACTATGGTTGTGTTTTGCTCCTTAGTCATGTCGTAAGGCCTCTGAGGAAGAGGAGCGAGGCTTGGACCATATTTATATCGCTTGCCTTCGCCTGTACTTCCTGAACTACCTCGACTCGTACCGCTACGCACCAAAGCTGCGGGATGTCTCTTCTGCGATTGCTGAGACGGCGGAGACGGCTGACGTGGAGTTGGACCAGAAGAAGTGTCCTGACGATGTGCCGGACTTGAAGCAGGAGGTGTGGCCTGACACGGTGCCGTACTTGCAATCGGAGAAGTGGCATGACGTTGTGCCGGGCTTGAAACCGGAGGAGCCAGCTCACGCGTTCGGGGACTTGGAGGAGGTGGCGGACTTCAAGGAGGAGTCGTCTCACGCGTTCATGGACTTGGAGGAGCGGGAGTCTGCTGACTCGGTGGCGGACTTCGAGGAGTCGGCAGACGACGCGGTGTCGGTGGACTTCGAAAGATTATGCAATCCTTTCTCCATAGGATGTTACGATGTATGGCCTCTCCGAGTGTGTGCTCGTCTTCACCTCCAGGAATGTCAAGCGTTAGCCCCGAATATGGGTCCACCACTTCATCAACCATGACACGAGCATAGCCCTCTGGAATCGGGATGCAATGGTAGGTTGCTTCGGGGGTAACTGGAAAAGCAACGCCGTCCGCCACCTACATGGATATGTTCTTCATTTTGGAGTGTAGCTCGCAGTTAGTGTTCTCTATGATGTCATCCACAGGGTATTTATCCAGTAGTGTGTCGCCCGGGGCAGAACCAACGCTGCTTCTCGGCATGGATGGGACGGTGCTATACAATGCTGGACGATCATCCGCTTGCTGCTGCCGCTGCTGAGACCCCCTTTCCCGGCTAAGTGAGTCGATCTGCTGCTGCTGCTACTGGAATTTGAGTGACAGGTCCGTGTGCCTTGCTTCTAGGCCTTGAAGGCGTTCTGCGTCCTGCTTCCTCTGCTCCTCCTCCAGCTTCCTCTTCTTCTCCTCCTCCATCTTCTTTCTTGCACGGGACCTGTAGTCGTCATTCCAGTCCGAAAAGCCCTCATACTAGGGAATAACACCCATGCCTCGTGTTCTTCCCGGTTCTTCAGGATTTCCCAGGGCGCGCGTAAGCTCGTCGTTCTCTCTGTTGGGCGTGAACACCCCCGCTCGAGCTTCTTCTATTGCGTCAATTATCTTTTGTTCGGCTCCTTTTAGACTTGCCTTCTTCGAAACCATGCCTGTCTTCGGGTCCAACGCCCCCCCCCCCATGCGCATAGAACCAAGTTCTGCACCTGGGGGGCCAGTGACGGGTAACCGGAGTGACCCCTGCATCCTCCATCTCTTGCTCAGACTTATCCCACTTAGGCAATGCCACCGCGTAGCCACCTGGACCCAGCCTATGGAACTACGTCTTTCTTGCGGAATTTGCCTTGTTTTTCATCGACCGTTCCTTAGATATTTCTGAATCCTTGAAGGTCACGAAATCGTCCCTATGTTCTCTTTGCTTCTCCAGTGTTCCCTTGAAATCTGGAGTCTTCCTTTCATTAGCGACGTAGTTGGCCCATACAGTTTTCTTGTGGGCGTTGAATGCAATTGCCATCTTCTTAAGAGCAGCGGCCTTGACTTTGTCCACATCTACTTTAGTGAAATGATCTGATAGGGTGAAATGTTCCATCAGAGATTTCACCAGGTCTTCTTTGGCTCTGCCATCGACCCAAGTAACACCTGGACGTTTAGTCTTTGGCTCTTTCCATTCTTGAATGGAGATCGGGAGTTTGTCCTTCACAAGAACTCCGCACTGACGAGTCCACTTGTTCGCAATGTTCTTAGGCGTGAGGGGTTCGCCACTAGGTTTGATGGATTCGATGTGGTACTTTACACCATCCTTCAACAATCTGCCCGGGCCTCGCTTTGTCTTGCTGTCTGTAGAAGCAGATTTGCTCGATCAGGAGGGCTGAAAGAAGAAAGATCAATTCATTAATATATCTTCAATAAAAAAACATGTAATGATCACCATGATGCATGCTTATATAAATATACCTCGCCGGTAGTGTTTGTTATTTGAAGATCAGCATTGTCTGTGTCATAATCATAATCATAGTTCATGACTTCATCAGCCTGGTCGTCGAGATCGAATATCTTTTCATCACCCTCTCCGGTATTGTTAAGATATTGGGAGCCGTCATCTGCTTCATTCAGATCATCTAGCCTGTGAGGGCTGCGCATGATGTCGAACAATTCCTCTTCTCTCTCTGTCGGTATTGTCCGCCATAGCTTTTACTTTACTAATAATACAGAAGAAATATAAAACAATTTAGTATTCAAATTACAATGCATGGATGCAATTAATCAATAAGGAAAATCTGATTCTCGAATACACCCTCTCGAATATATAATCTCGAATACATCATCGTCTTAATATATATAATCTTGAATACATCGTCTCGAATACTATATATCGAATACATCACTGGCTAGGTACCTAATAAAGATCGAGTACTACAGAAGAATCTAGGGCACCACTCGCGGTTCCTGGGGCGCGGGCGGTGCACACCCAAAGAGAAGGAACCATCACAGGATCATATCTCCGGTCATCTGCCCAAAGAACCCGCCAAGTAGTGGAGAACCTAACGTCGTCCATAGCAGCCATGTAGCGATGGACGTGCTCATCTTCCTCCCTGACACGGCGACGCACCACCTCCGGCGGGGCCGGCTGCCTCTGCACCGAATGTGGCCCATGCGAACGCCACCAAAGACGATCAGGGTCGACGACGGGACCCGAGGTCGGGTTCCTCACCAAGCGGCGCGCCCCTCCAGGTAGCACCTCCCAGTGCCAGCCCGGCGGAGCCCAGTCCCGGACATGGGTCCCCTGAAGCATGACGTCGCCGCGAACGGGTCGACGGCGAGGATGCGGGCCGGGCATATCGTCGAGAACAAATACTATATGCCCGCAAAAAGTAACATTTTTTAAATGATTGGATTGTGATAACTAAAATTCTATATATATGCAAATTCTAACAATTTGACATTAATCTAATTCATCTAACTAAAACTAATTCTAAAATTTCATGATTATATAACTAACATTTCCATAACAATTCTAATATTTATGTAACTAAAAAACAGAAAAATTGCTAACATTTCTATAAATATTTCTATAACTAAAAAACAGAAAACATTTATAACATTTCTATAAAACTAACATTTCTAATATTTATATAACTAAAAAATAGAATAATTTCTAACATTTCTATAACTAAAAAACAGAAAAAAAATTATAACAAAGAAACTAATGTGTGTAGTGTGTGTGTGTGTAGTACTGTGTGTGTGTGTGTGTGGACATTGGCGGCCGTGGCGAGCTCACCGGCGACAAAGGGGCGACGGGACGGGGCGGCGACGACGGGGCGACGGGACGGGGCGGCGACGATGGGGCGGGCGGCCGGGGCG
>NC_041385.1:800631512-800644428 GCF_002162155.2 Triticum dicoccoides
CGGGGGCGGCGACGAGGGGCGGGGATGGCCGGGGTCGGCAACGAGGGGCGGGGGCGGCGACGATCGGGGCAGGGCGGCGCGATGGAGGGAGGAAACAGAGGGAAGAACAGAGAGGGAAACTGAATTTTTTTCAAGTGTTGTATATATAGGATGGACCTTTAGTACCGATTGGAGCCACCAACCGGTACTAAAGGTCTGTTTTGGCCAGGCCAAGCGGCGGGAAGCGCACCCCCTTTAGTACCGGGTGGTGGCTCCAACCGGTACTAAAGGCCCCCCCCCCTTTAGTACCGGTTTGTGCCACCACCCGGTACTAAAGGTGGTGCGCTGGCACAGTGCGGTGCGGCAAGTTTAGTCCCACCTTGCTAGTCGAAGGGCTACCGCATTGGTTTATAAGCCCCAGTGCGGTAGCTCTCTCGAGCTCCTCTCCTAAGCAGGCCTACTGGGCCTACCAATTCATTGCTGCCATGTGGGCCTATTGGGCCTTTGCGGGCCTGCATCCTGGCCCAACCAAAGGTTGAGTTTCTAGTCGTATGCAGGCCGCTTTGGCCCAGTAGGCGGGCTTTTTTTATTTTCTTAATTTTTTTGCTTTTTTATTTGTTTTATTTATTTTTGAGTTGTTTTTTGCTGTATTTAGAGTTTCTTTGTGAATATTTTTGCTTTAGGTACAAAAATTTACAAACTTTGATCTGTTAGTGCCGGTAGTTTTCAAATTTGAATACTTTAAATTTTGAATTATTTGAAATTTGTGTGAATCACTAGTTTGTGAATAACTTAACTTTGGAAAAAGATTTTTCAGTGATTCTTTTTTCTTATGTTTAATATTAGTGTGTTTTATCATTATATTCAATTTGGTAATGCTTAGGTTATTTAAAAAATGAAATGCCTTTGTAACATTTCAGTTTTCGTCGGAAACCCTGATACTTCGAAAAAGATTGTCCATTTTGTACACGAAGTGTATCCAGTTTTTGCCGTAACCCTCTCTACTTTTTTGCACATGCTATTTGTATGAAATTATCATACCATGCCAACTTTCAACCTTTTCTGAGTTCATTACAAATGCTTTTCAATTTCAGGGTCATTTAGCTGGAAAAAAATCAGTAAATGCATGAAAAAGAATTTGTTTGCACATAAAATTTCTTCGCGTTTCAAATGCCAAAACACATAATTAACTACCCTAACTATTACAGACATTCCCTCCTGGGTGTGAAACACAGAAGAAAGTGATGATAGTGAAGCCGATCACATCCCAGATATTTGGGTGTGAAACTTTCTCTTCTCGTGTGTCCCTTTGCGCCGTAGCCAGGGAAAATCTTCATCATTTAACTGGATGCTCGAGTCAATATTCATTGTGAATGGAGCAATTTCATCAAACTTTTCATAATCTTCTGACATGTCTGTCTTGTCATCCACTCCCACGATGTTTCTTTTTCCTAAAAGAACTATGTGGCGCTTTGGCTCGTCGTATGATCCATTCGCTTCCTTATCTTTTCTTTTTCTCGGCCTGGTAGACATGTCTTTCACATAAAAAACCTGCGCCACATCATTGGCTAGGACAAATGGTTTGTCTGCATACGCAAGATTGTTGAGACCCACTGTTGTCATTCCGTACTGCGGGTCTTCCATTACCCCGCCTCGTGTCATATTGACCCATTTGCACCGAAACAAAGGGACCTTCAAATCACCTGATCCATAGTTAAGTTCCCATATGTCCTCTATGTAACCATAATATGTTTCCTTTCCCGTGTTGGTTGTTGCATCAAAGCGGACACCACTATTTTGGTTGGTGCTCTTCTTATCTTGGGCGATCGTGTAAAATGTATTCCCATTTATCTGGTACCCTTTGAAAGTCATTATATTCGAAGATGGTAACTGGGTCAACGAGTACAGGTCATTTTGAATATCGCCATCATTCAAGGCACGTTTCTGCAACCAACCGGCGAAAGTCCTTGTTTGTTCGCGTGTAATCCAGTCGTCAGACTTCTCCGGGTGTTTGGACTATAGAAAATTCTTGTGTTCCTCCATATACGGAGCCACCAAGGCGGAATTCTGTAGAACTGTGTAGTGTGCTTCAGTGAGAGAATGCCCGTCCATACATACTATTTGATGCCCTCCTAGCGTGCCTTTTCCTTCCAGTCTGCCCTTATGCCGCGATTCAGGAACACCAATCGGCTTAAGGTCAGGAATAAAGTCAATACAAAACTCAATGACCTCCTCATTTTCATGGCCCTTCGAGATGCTTCCTTCTGGCCTAGCACGGTTATGAACATATTTCTTCAAGACTCCCATGAACCTTTCAAAGGGGAACATATTGTGTAGAAATACAGGACCCAAAATGTTAATCTCTTCGCAAAGGTGAACTAGGACGTGCGTCATGATGTTGAAGAAGGATGGTGGGAGCACCAACTCGAAACTGACAAGACATTGCACCAAATCATTCTGTAACCTTGGTATGATTTCTGGATCGATTACCTTCTGAGAGATTGCATTGAGGAATGCACATAGCTTCACAATGGCCAATCGAACGTTTTCCGGTAGAAGCCCCCTCAATGCAACCGGAAGGAGTTGCATCATAATCACGTGGCAGTCATGAGACTTTAGGTTTTGGAACTTTTTCTCTGCCATATTTATTATTCCCTTTATATTCGACGAGAAGCCAGACGATACCTTCATGCTGAGCAGGCATTCGAAGAAGATTTCCTTCTCTTCTTTGGTAAGAGCGTAGCTGGCCTGACCCTGATGTATGTCGTCTTTTCCGTGCATACGTTGCTGGTCCTCCCGTGCCTCTGGTGTATCTTTTGTCTTCCCATACACACCCAAAAAGCCAAGCAGGGTCACGCAAAGATTCTTCGTCACGTGCATCACGTCGATTGCGGAGCGGACCTCTAGGTCTTTCCAATATGGCAGGTCCCAAAATATAGATTTCTTCTTCCACATGGGTGCGCGTCCGTCAGCGTCCTTCAGAACAGGTTGTCCGCCAGGACCCTTTCCAAAGATTACCTTCAAATCCTTGACCATATCATGTACATCAGCACCAGTACGGTGGCGAGGCTTCGTCCGGTGATCCGCCTCACCTTTGAAATGCTTGCCTTTCTTTCTTATGGGATGCCTACTCGGAAGAAATTGACGATGTCCCAGGTACACATTCTTCTTACAACTATTCAAATATATACTGTCGGTATCATCCAAACAGTGCGTGCATCCGCGGTATCCCTTGTTTGTCTGTCCTGAAAGGTTACTGAGGGCAGGCCAATCATTGATGGTCACGAACAGCAACGCCTTTAGGTCAAATTCTTCCCCCATGTGCTCATCCCACGCACATACACCTGTTCCATTCCACAGTTGTAAGAGTTCTTCAACTAATGGCCTTAGGTACACATCAATGTCGTTGCCGGGTTGCTTAGGGCCTTGGATGAGCACTGGCATCATAATGAACTTCCGCTTCATGCACAACCAAGGAGGAAGGTTATACAAACATAGAGTCACAGGCCACGTGCTATGGTTGCTGCTCTGCTCCCCAAAAGGATTAATGCCATCTGCGCTTAGACCAAACCATACGTTCCTTGGGTCACCTGCAAACTCCTCCCAGTACTTCCTCTTAATTTTTCTCCACTGCGAACCGTCAGTGAGTGCTCTCAACTTTCCGTCTTTCTTACGGTCCTCTGCGTGCCACCGCATCGCCTTCGCATGCTCTTTGTTTTGGAACAAACGTTTCAACCATGGTATTATAGGAGCATACCACATCACCTTGGCAGGAATCTTCTTCCTGGGGTGCTCACCCTCGACATCACCAGGGTCATCGCGACTGATCTTATAACGCAATGCACCGCATACCGGGCAAGCATTCAAATCCTCGCACTCACCGCGGTAGAGGATGCAGTCATTAGGGCATGCATGTATCTTTTGCACCTCTAACCCTAGAGGGCAGACAGCCTTCTTTGCTTCATACGTACTCTCGGGCAATTCGTTGTCCTTTGGAAGCATATTCTTTATCATTACCAGCAACTTTCCAAATCTCTTGTCAGATACACCATTCTCTGCCTTCCATTGCAGCAATTCAAGTGTGGTGCCCAACTTTTTTTTGTCAGCTTTGCAATTCGGGTACAACAATTTCTTGTGATCCTCTAACATGCGCTGCAACTTCGTCCTCTCCAGATCACTTAAGCAGTTTCTCTTTGCATCGACAATGGCCCGACCTAGATCATCAGCGGGCTCATCTGATGCCTCTTCTTCAGCTTCTTTCTGCATTACCGGCTCAGCTTCTTCCCCCATTGTTGTATCATCGTATTCAGGGAACCCATGGCCAGGATAGCCATCGTCGTCCTCTTCTTATTCATTGTCTTCCATCATAACCCCTATTTCTCCGTGCTTGGTCCAAACATTATAGTGGGGCATGAAACCGGACTCAAATAGGTGGACGTGAATGGTTCTTGACGTAGAGTAACTGTGACCATTCTTACAGCCAACACATGGACAAGGCATAAAACCATCCGCCCGCTTGTTTGCCTCAGCGGCAAGCAGAAAAGTACGCACGCCATTAATGAACTCGGGAGAGCATCTGTCATCACACATCCATTGTCGGCTCATCTTCATTACACAACACCGAATAGACCAAATTAATACAAGTTCATACATAAAGTTCATATACAACACTTAATTAAATGCAACATACAAATAACTCTCTAGCTAAAGAATTTAAATGCAACAACAAATGCGATGAAGATCGCAATTAAGGTAACAATTGATCCAACACCATAATGATACCAAGCCACACTATCAATGGCATATTTTATAATCTTTCTAATCTTCAACCTCATTTTCTCCATCTTGATCTTGTGATCATCGACGACATCGGCAACATGCAACTCCAATTCCATCTTCTCCCCCTCAATTCTTTTCAATTTTTCTTTCAAATACTCGTTTTTTTCTTTCAACTAAATTTAACCTCTCGACAATAGGGTCGGTTGGAATTTCCAGTTCACATACCTCCTAGATAAAAATATCTATGTCAACTTGATGGGCATAATTTGTCATAAACACGAAATGCAACAACTAGTTTTAAAAGAGAATATACCACATCCGAATCATAACAAGGACGAGGGCCGACGGGGACGGATATCAGAACCATGGCACTATGTATAACAAACAACGTACGGGTAAGATAATTATACGAGTAACTATATATCCAAATCACATAAACATCAATTTGGTAATGTAAAACATTCATGAACAAGAGCCTCACCAGAAGGTGGTGCCGGCGACGGGACATTGCGGGCGATCGACGGTGGTTAGGACGGAGATTTAGAAGGCACTAAGTAAACCACACCTACATATGCAAACTAAGTGTTATTTTTGTGCTCAAATTGCATATAAATCAAATACTAGCCAATATAATTATTCCTCCCAAATTAATCACTATACAAAGCATTGCAAGAGCTAATCTAGCAATGAGAGTTGAAAGGACAAAGTTGCTAACCTTTGTGATCATTTGAATGGATGGGGGCCTTCAAATCTTGACAAATTTTGGGCAAAATTTGTGAGGAGTTCGAGGAGAGAGGGGGAAGAACAGAGGAAGTGAGGGGAAAGGGGAAGAACAGAGTGGCTCGGGGGGGACGAAGGGTTTATGTACGTCGACCTTTAATACCGGTTCGTGCCACGAACCGGTACTAAAGGTGCTGGACGGGCCCTAGACTGACAACACCCTGCCACCACCCTCTTTAGTACCGGTTCGTGGCACGAACCGGTACTATAGGTTCGCCACGAACCGGTACTAATGAGAACGGCCGCCTAGCTGTTGGAACCGGCACTAATGGACACATTAGTGCCGGCTCAAAACCCAACCGGCACTAATGTGTCTCATATTAGGTCCTTTTTCTACTAGTGTTATGTTATCGGAGGAGGTCTGTATGTTTGTCTCTAATGCCTGTCGACTACATACCCGACATCATGATGTAATGTTAAGTCATTTCCTTTTGTACAGTGTCACTGAATTGTCAAGGCGGTGATGGCATTTTATTTTAGTATAACTGCAAAAAAATTTCTTAAAAGAAGAGGAAAGGTCAGGAATGGCTCAGTTTTTCAGAAAAAACTATGTATGCCTTCCTGACATCAGCCGCTGTTGCTTTATTTATTCCTTCAAACAGGTGGTTAATTAGAAACAGTCTTGCTACCTTTTCCCATTAAGAAATTGGAATGCTTATATTTGTGAGTCTATGCTTCAACTAGTGCCACTTTTATAGTAATCATACTTTCAATATCTATGCAAACAGGGATGCTCGATTTTAGTGGAACTGCACAAAAAGTCCAACTGGTTCAACATTAGGAGCATGTTTTTTCCAAACCTTTATATCCAATTGGTGGCACTATGAGATGTTCATTAGGAAGGTACATGGTTTGCTACTATCTTGCTACTCTTTTTGTACTGTCATTAGATAGTAATACTAGTGGTTTGCATGTGAATTTATTGGCAGGGTGGACCTACATTGGAGGTGCAGGACAAGATTCAATGATTGGATGCTCAATTTCAGTTGTATCGATTTCACCTCTTCCATCACTGCGAACATGGTGCGGTGTATGTTTACTAGCTGCTTGATATTTGTGCAGACAGAGATGTCTGCCCGTTGCTATTTGGCAAACAAATAAAGTGTCCGCAATTTTGGTTCAACTGCACAAAAGAATAGTATAGTCACTGCATGCAGTGCCATTTTAAAATAGACACAAAGATTGGATAGTCACTTGATGGACTGCAGAAAAGTAGTACTGTACTATTTACTGGCCAACACTAGGTGCTTCATTGCTTTGGTATGATTATACAATGGGCATCATTTTCCCTAAGTTAAAGTTTGTATTCCGAAAATAGTCTCGCGGTGTGATCGAGAGAAGACCAAATCATATTGCAGTGGATGTTCCTCCATCATGTGTGGTTCATTCTCATGGTTCCAGCTGTTGGTGAAACCGCTTACGTTTGCAAGAGGAATTGTAGACTTCACAAACAAATTTGTCTTTCAGTCTGTACTGAATGTTGGCCAAGAGAAGCATCCATGTTAGTAGGAAGAACAGATGTTTTTTCTAGATCTTTTCTTTTGGAGCTACATATTTGTATATGATCTGTGAATCATTGAGATGCATTAACATGTTGATCTTATGTATGGGAATTGTACTAGTTAGTTTTAGTTGCGAGTCTTGCGACGCAAGATCCGAAGTGGGTGATCTTTGCTTTTGGAGCTACATATTTGTATATGATCTGTGAATCATTGAGATGCATTAATAGTTACTTATTTCTGTTCGCTCAGTGTTTACAAGTTACTGATCGATCACTAGCTAACCTACAAATGTGCTCCTGGCAGTTTTATTTGCGACGCAAGATGCGAAGTGGCAGTTTTTTGAATAAAAATGCCTACCTCTGAAGAAACTGACAAGCTACACTATCGATCCTACATGGATAAAAACGCCTACCTCTGAAGAAACTGACAAGCTACACTATTGATCCTACACGGATAAATAGCGGATCACGCACGTACTACCTCCTTTCCGGTTTGCAGGGCTCAATTCAAGAAACGACCTGCTCGACCCTACACGAATAAATAGCAGATCATGCACGTACTAGTACCTCCTTTCTGGTTTGCAGGGCTTAATTCAAACCTCTCACCAACCAAGGTGCTCTCTCCGTCCGGGTTTATTAGTCCCGTGAGCAAAGCAGCAAGACCAAGACATGGCAATAATTAACGGCATGCAGAAGTTTAAGCCTAATTAATTCCAGCGATTTAAGTGGCTGCATGCATGCCCTCGGCTGCGACTCGTTGCATGCTGCTTCACGTACTGCCTGCGAGCGATTGTGAGTGCCTGCATGCAGCTGGCCATAATTAAGGCAGCTAACTGATGCAAAAAAAGATACGCTTTAATTTTTGCGGGCTTTTTAAATCCGTGAAATCATTATTGACAAGGAGGGAGATGATTCGAGTGCACTTGTTTGACCGCCATGCCGGCGTGCGACCCAAACGGGATGGGACGGCATAGTCATAATTTCAGTTTCCCTAGTTTTGCACGGCAAGCTGGCGCGCTAAGCCATTATGCATTGAATTCCGATGACCGTCGCGCTACCTTCCCCTTATAAGTACTGTTTCCCGGCCTTCTTCGGTGCCACCGTGACCCAACTCGCCATATCCTCATCAGCCCCCACCGGCCCGACGTTGCTCGCCACGTCCTCCATGCCCGCGCCCGTCCGCGGTAGGCGACGCCGGAGGCGGTCACCGCCAGAACTAGTGTTCGGTTTTTCACCGGAAGGCAGACGGAGGGAGGAGGCATTCTATCTGTCTTTAGATGGCAATGCGCAGATCGAGGAGTTATTGGAGCGCGACCGCATGGCGGAGGAGCAGGAGTTGTTCGAGCGCGACCGCCTGGTGGAGGAGCAGCGTATCGCCGATTTGCGCCGCCAGCGGGACATGGAGCACCAGCGCACCGACGCTCTGAGTCGCGAGCAGAGCGCCCGCAACTGGGCCGACTATGTGGAGGCCGGCGCCCGGCAAATAGCCCTGGAGGCTGTCGAGCACGCACGCGTTCGCGGCGCCGATTTTTACTACCAGCTCATCAAGTGGGTTTCACGCTTGGAAGGCGAAACTTCGGTGGACCACGCCGGCATGGAAAGGGCCAACGCGCGCGAGCAACGCGCCCTATCGCACCTTTGGCAACTCCGTGGCGAGGCGCAGGACACCGGTGCCGGCGTTTAGCATGTATCATAGATGGCGGCCGGCATTGTCTATTTAGCTAAGAGTAAGTTAGTACTTGTCTAGTGGGAGTAGATAGTTAACTTGGCTATGATGGTTGTCAATGTGGAAGTTCAGTACTCTATATGTGGATCAAACCTGTTACTTTGCTCTGAATGTTGAACTTTCTGTTTGAGCGTATGGACTGGGCTGTTATTTTTTTTAAATGGGTTGTATTTGTCCTCCACGGGTTTAGAGGCTGACTTGTGGGCCTAGCAAGTTGATGCGTACACAATCAGGAGATGATTGTACGTGGAGAGGATAACAGCAGGGACCCGCCAAGGTCATGGCAGTAGCAAGCAAGTGCCTCCTTATTTCAAGCCACTAAAAAAATGGCTCCTCCCAGTGGATTTCTGACATCTGGGTCCCATGCCATTGTCAACGTAGTCAATAAACGAGAGAATTTCACAACGAGCGGCTGACACCAGGGACCCAGCAACTCGCCCATTTATTTCTGTTTTGGGTTTATTTGATAAATGCCTCCGAGAAATGCCACTGCAATTTCCAAACTTTGAAAAATGCCATTTCATGCCATTTCTAGTGCATTTTTCGAAGTCTGGAGTGGCGTTTTTCAAAGTTTGCAAACTGCAGTGGCGTTTTTCAAAGTTTGCAAAAATTGCAGTGGCATTTTTCAAAGTTCGGAAATTGCAGTGGCATTTTTATGAATCGCCATAATTGGAGTGGCATCTATGTAATTTGTTTTTGAGACGGAAGCAGGGTGTCAACTGGGCTGTGCGGGACATCTGGCCTATATAGACAGCCTTTTCTTTTATGTTTACCACAGACCAGCCCAGTAGTTTTTTTCTTTCTGAAAATGGCTAGCCCAGTTTTTTTGTGATTTGTCAAGTAAGTCGCTTTATCAGGCCTATTGGGCTGCAAATCTTTCAAGACGAGGAGAGCTTCATTCGGCTGGCCGAGAAAATGGCCTATCAGTATTGAGAAATGGGTTGTACATTTTTAAAACACATCAAACCGGCAATTAGTTTCAAATATATTTTTTACATTTCGAGATTTTAAATTGCATTGATTTTTATGCGTGGACAATTTATTGGATTTTATATTGATATACATTTATTTTTAAAATCAGTCTGAATATGACTCGAAATTTCGGGATTAAAAACAGTTCAGACCGCACCAACATATGCAAAATTTCGTATAATTTTTTAACCGTGGCCACAATATGGGCTGTAATGCTAACAAAAAGAATATGGGCTCCAAAAAACCCGTAAGAATTAGCAAATGGTCTGTAAACTATTTGAAATAATGGCAGATGGGTTGTATGTTATTTTCCACAGATTTGAGGCTTTCCACAGATGGCCTATATACTGTTGGATGTCCAATCAACGGCCATCGTGCTTCTTCAATCTCTGCTCTTCCTGCTGCAGCCGCTCAAACAAGCGCCAGCGGGACTGCCTGCTCCCTCCTCCCCGCGGCCGGCTGTGCTGCCGCACAGGCCTCACCGCCTCACCGTACTCCCGTCGCGGGCCTAGCCATCCCTCTACTCACCCACAGTCCCACACCTGCTGTAATTCTCCGGCGACGGTAGACGAACCAGTAAACCCTCTACAGTCGTACTCCCCTCCACGTGGGAAACAACTGCCGAGTCTTCCCTGCCTCCATGTCGTTCCCTTCCTAGGCCTCGCCGTCGTCCACTGCCCTGGTGCTCTCGGCGTGGCGTGGTCAACGTGGTCAACGACCGACATGCATCTGAAGTAGACTGTATGTGGAAAGACTGACAGCTGGGTCCACGGCCGCACGCAAGGAAATGCCTCCTTGTTACACGCGAAATAATGATTCCTCCACCTGACATCTGGGACCCACCGAAAGGGCCTCTGTATTTCATGAAAAATCGTTACCACCGCTGACAGCTCGGACCCACTAGCTATATCTTCGCATGCAAGGAAGTGCCTCCTTATTACGCCCAAAAAAAAGAATACTCCTCATACGATGTCCACTAAGTTGACGGGGCCTACTAAGTTGACGGGGATGAAGGGCTTTGTCAACTTAGTCAATATGCACGATTCTAGCTCGATTGACCGTACGATGTCCATCCAACGGCCGTAGTGCTTCTCCAACCTCTGGTCTTCTTGCTCCAGCCGCCCAAAGCAGCGCCGGTCG
The DNA here is from genome assembly GCF_002162155.2 of Triticum dicoccoides. Classification (NCBI taxonomy): domain Eukaryota; kingdom Viridiplantae; phylum Streptophyta; class Magnoliopsida; order Poales; family Poaceae; genus Triticum; species Triticum dicoccoides. The sequence goes on from NC_041385.1 coordinate 800,642,390, forward strand.
TGCCGCCTGCTCCTGCCTCCCGTGGCTGGCTGTGCTGCCGTGGAGGCCTCACCGCCTCCATACTACTCCCACTGCTGGCCAGGCCATCCCTCCACTCCACTCACCCACACCCCATGTTATTCTGCAGCGACGGCAGCGCAGCCGAACCAGTGAACCCTCGTACTCCTCTCCGCTTGGGCATCCACTGCCACGTCTTCCCTGGCTCTGCGTCGTCCCATTCCTAGGCCTCGCCTCGTCCACCGCCGTGGTGCTCTCGGCGCGGCGTGGTCAATGTGGTCAAAGATCGAATTCCATCGGAAGAATACTGTACGTGAAGAGGCTGATAGCTGGGTCCACGGTAGCCGCAAGGAAGTGCCTCTTTGTTATGCGGAAAATAATTATTCCTCCACCTGATAGCAGGGACCCACCAGACGGGCCACCAGTATTTCGCGAAAAAAAGTTTGCCCCTGACTGCTGGGACCCACCCGACAGGCCACCGTATTTCACGAAAAAAACGTTCCCCCTGCTATCAACTCGGACCCACCGGAAGTGCCTCCTTATTACGCACAAAAAAATGAATACCCCCCTTCTAGCTGGGACCCACCTTTGTGGGAGGCTGACTTGTGGGCCTACTAAGTTGACGGGGACGGAGGGCTTTGTCAACTTAGTCAATATAAACGATTCTAGCTCCAGTGACCGTACGATGTCCATCCAACGGCCGTAGTGCTTCTTCAACCTCTGGTCTTCTTGCTCCAGCCGCCCAAAATAGCGTCGGTCGTGCCGCATGCTCCTGCTTCCCGTGGCCGGATGTGCTGCCGTGGAGGCCTCACCGCCCCCTACTACCCCCACCGCTGGCCAGGCCATCCCTCTACTCACCCACACCCCCTGTTATTCTGCGGCGACGGCAGCCTCACCCTTGTACTCCTCTTCGCGTGGGCATCCACTGCTGCGTCTTCCCCGGCTTCGCGTCGTCCCCTTCCTAGGCCTCGCCGTCGTCCACCGCCGTGGTGCTCTCGGTGCAGTGTGGTCAATGTGGTCAACGACCGACTTCCATCGGAAGAGTACTGTGTGTGGAGAGGCTGACAGCTGGGTCCACGGCGGCCGCAAGGAAGTGCCTCCTTATTACGCGCAAAATAATTATTCCTCCACCTGACAGCGGGGACCCACCGGACGGGCCACCGTATTTCGCGAAAAAATGTTTCCCCCTGACTACTGGGACCCACCAGCTACATCTTCGCACGCAAGGAAGTGCGTCCGGGCAAAAAAAACGATTCGTCCCCCTGACTACTGGGACCCACCAGCTACATCTTTGCACGCAAGGAAGTGCGTCCGGACAAAAAAACAAAACGATTCGCCCCCCTGACTGCTGGGACCCACCAGCAATGTCTTCGCAGGCAAGGAAGTTCCTGATAGTCTGGACCCACCTGGTCGAGGCGTACGTAGCATTGTCATTCTGGTCGTGAACGTGTACATACATACTGGTCGATGTAGAGGCGCGCACGTGTCGTATTAGAGGCGCGCACGTGTCGTAGTAGAGGCGCGCACGTAGCATGTACACATACGTACAGCGGCGAGGGTGCAAGAAAGAAAATACGGCCACGTACATACGGGCAGGGTCTCGAACGCCTACTCGCGCATACATACATGGCTGGGTCGGAACGGAGAAACAGAGTCGTCGTTGTGTTCATGGCGAGGCAACGGAATGCGTGGTGTTCATGGGGGGGCAACGGAATGCGTCGTGTTCATCGGGAGGCAACGAAACGCGTGGGAGCCAACCGGCTTGGACGGAACAGGCAATGGAAACGAGGCCTGGCGTACCGCAGAACGGAGGAAACGGCCTTGTGTTCGACCGACCACGTTCAGAACGGGGTCCTGTTGATCGGGAGGGGTGTGGCGTACCACAAAACAGAGGAAACAGACCTTCTACGGTCGAAACAGGGGTCCTATTGATTGGGAGGGGTGTGGCGTACCGCAAAACGGAGGAAACGGACCTCCTACGGTCGAAACGGGGGTCCTGTTGATCGGGAGGGGTGTGGCGTACCGCAAAACGGACGAAACGG
>NC_041385.1:800644814-800678563 GCF_002162155.2 Triticum dicoccoides
TCCAATCGATCGGCTTCAGTTAGCAGCAGTAGCAAAGGAATCGGTCCATCGGGTTCAGTTAACAGCCATCGATCGATCGCTCGGGTTCAGTAACGCGTAGACTGCAGTGCAATCGTTCGGGTTCAGTTAGAGCCCAACGCCTCGCTCGGGTTCAGTTAGAGCCAACGCCTCGCACGTGTACGAGAGAAACGCGCATCGCTCGGCCCCCGACCTCCCACCGTAACCGGTAACTCCCCGAAATTTTCCTCCCCCTCGCTTCTACCACGGTTTTTTCCGTCATGGACGGCCCAAAGAATGTCATGCCGCTGCGTCTCTGGCCCGCCCAGGACGAAAAGCCAATTTTTTGTCATGATTTTTTGTCATAGAAGTAGGAGCCCACCACATCTATGATGATATCGGGTTTTTTCACAATTATCGTCATAGAAGTGTCATATGTATGACAGAAAAAAAATTCATACGGCCCAAAATGTCACGGATGTGTCTTTTTTTTGTAGTGCTACGCTTTGGGTAGCTTTTGCTAGGCGCTCGAGTCTGTATTCCTCGGCAGCCAAGACCTCGGTCCATCTGTCGGTTAGCAGATCTTGATCAGCTTAAAGTTGTTGTTGTTTTTTCTTCAGGCTTTTTGTAGTGGCTATAAGCCGGCATTTGAAGCGCTCCTGCTCGATGAAATCCTCGGCCACAATGAATTCGTCGTCGCCCAGGCTCACTTCATCTTCAGAGAGAGGCATGTAATTATCGTCCTCTGATTCTCCATCAGTTGCCTGTTCTTTAGGGCTAGCTTGCCCATCCTCTTGCTCGGCCTGCTCGAAGCCTGGCTGGGCAGGATTGTCTTCGTCTTCGGTACCAACCGGATTGTTATCTCTTGTGTAGGTATCACCATTTTTGCTATGGCGGGGCTTCGAGCGGCGCCGATGACGCGGTGTCTAGATTGCTTCTCCAAGGGGTTATCTTCCGTTGCCTCATCGCCATTGCTTTCTTTAGGGCTGTCCACTATATAAATATCATATGATGAGGTGGTTGTCCAACGTCCTATAGGTGGTAGTTCCTGTTCTTCTCCTGCATCGTCGTCCATAACATCGAGGTCTCTTTGGATTCGAAGTCAAGCACGCCGGTTAAGTCATCGACAATGGCTATAAAGTGGGTGGTGGGTGGGGGAGGAATTTCTTCGTCGTCCGCTCCCCACTCGAGCCGGACATAGTTCGGCCAAGAATCTCCTAACAAGGAAAGAGACCTTAATGAGTTTAGCACGTAACCCAAGGGCGAGTGCTGAAAAATATCCGCGGCGGTGAACTCCATGACCGGTGCCCAATCAGATTCGATAGGCACGGACGCATGCAGTTCGGATCCTGTGGCCGGAGACGAGTCCGAGGGTACGATGACACCACTCTCACAGGAGGTGGGATCAGTGTTCGGCTCCGACACCGATGGTTGTGCGGCCTCCGTGGCGGGGTCCATCCACCCGCCCTCGGAAGGAATGATCTGCTCTGGATTGAATCCCGGCGCCACCACAGGCGCGATCTCCCGAATACTGTCGGACGACAGATCAAAGTCATGCCTGTCGTGACTGTTCGGCGCACCTGTCATGGGCTCGAATCCGTCGAAGATCAAGTCTCCGCGGATGTTGGCAATATAGTTTAAGCTTCCAAACCTGACCTGATGGCCAGGGGCATAGCTATTGATTTGTTCTAGATGGCCAAGCGAGTTGGCCCGCAGTGCGAAGCCGCCAAATACGAAGATCTGTTCGGGAAGAAAAACCTCTCCCTGGACTGTGTTGTTGAAGATGATCGAAGGAGCCATCAAGCCTTATCGCGACGACACAGTGGAACTCTCAATGAAAGCACCAATGTCGGTGTCAAAACCGGCGGATCTCGGGTAGGGGGTCCCGAACTGTGCGTCTAAGGCTAATGGTAACAGGAGGCAGGGGACACAATGTTTTACCCAGGTTTGGACCCTCTCGATGGAGGTAATACCCTACTTCCTGCTTGATTGATCTTGGTGATATGAGTATTACAAGAGTTGATCTACCACGAGATTGTAGAGGCTAAACCCTAGAAGCTAGCCTATGATTATGATGGTTGTTGTCCTACGATCTAAACCCTCCGGTTTATATAGACACTGGAGGGGGCTAGGGTTACACATAGTCGGTTACAGAGAAGGAGATCTACATATCTGAACTGCCAAGCTTGCCTTCCACGCAAAGGAGAGTCCCATCCGGACACCGGACAAAGTCTTCAAGCTTGTATCTTCATAGTCCAACAGTCCGACCAAAGTATATAGTCCGGCTGTCTGAGGACCCCTTAATCCAGGACTCCCTCAATGGCACGTTGTCATCCTTCTCATACAGACCTTTGAAGTACCCCTTTATTTCTGTATGAATTTGTTCACTATTATCCGCCCAAGTTCCGTCGTCCCTTTTCAATCTGACAATTTTGTTTTTCTTTCTCCTCCAAGTGGCTTTCCTATGGAAAAACTCTGTGTTCCTATCTCCTTCTCCTAACCACCTGATTCTTGAGCGTTGCTTCCACATGAGCTCCTCTCTCAGCAGTCACTCATCTGAGTCAGATTCACTTTTCTTATTCTGTTTTCTGTAGCCGGAGACTGAGGGAGGAGTCTTAATTTCTGTAACGAACCACGGAGGGATCTGATGCTATTCTGGACCGAACTAAACTCCTTTTGTGCCCAGCGACTCAGTACGTCTTGCACGGATTTCAATCTGTTGGCCACCCCCTTGAGGTTATGTTCTGCATCTCCTTTCTTCCAGGTGTTACCAATCATATCTGACAGGGAATCAAGCCTCTCCCAGATCTGCTCATACCTGAAGGTTTTCTTAATTGATCTCCACCCTTTCCTATTGCCAAAATGGAGCAGAAGGGGCGAGTGCTCGGATCTCGACGAGCAGATATGTTCAATTGTTGCCGCCTGAAACACCTTACTCCATTCCGGGCAAGCCACTCCCCTATCCAAACATGCCTTCATGTTATTAGAGCCCCTCTTCTTATTATCATATGTCCAAGTAGTGCCCTTGAAACCCAAGTCATGGAGATTGCAGTCGGCTAAAAGTCTCTTGAAGTCTGCTATGTTAGATTCTGAACACTTCACACGTGAGAAATGTTCACTTTGCCACATGGTTTTGTTGAAGTCCCCTATCATAGGCTATGGTTCAGAGGCATTGCATCTAATTCTCATCAAAAGTTCCCACATGTGGTGTCTCTCATGTGCTTTCGGCTCACCATAAATGAAGGTACCTCTCCCCTGCACTCCATTGGGGCTCAAGCAAATCAATACATCAATATACCTTGGGCCAACAACGATCTTTTTTATTTCAACACTTTCATAGTAGAACAATGCAATACCCACACTCTTTCCGGTGCCGGCATGCAGGATACAATGACGGAGACCTAACCTCCATCTCAGATTATTCACGTACTCATCGCTCTTCCGATTCTCAAATAAGAACACCAGCTTGGGCTTGTGGGTGTGGACAAGGCCCACAAGTTCTTGAACTGTCTGGGCTTACCCAATCCCACGGAAGTTCCAGTTGATGAGAGTCATGGCTCCTGACAGGTGCCATCCTCGACACCCGTCAGTTGACCGAGAGCCCCGAGCTCGGTTGCTGCCATACCATCCTCTTCCCCAGCCTTGTCCTTGCCCTCCTCTTCCTCAGTACTTTTCTTTTTCTTATAGTGGTCAGTTGTGTTACCCTCCTTTACATCCTCATTGTTACCTGAACCTGCATTTGCACGTGCAGCCCTTTTTCCCAGCACCGTCAGAGCCCCAGATGAGCTCTTTCTGACCTTCCTGCTTGCCACCAAACCCTTTGCCAGGCTCTTCTGCAGTTTAGCCTGTTGGATCCCTCCTGCATCCGCTCCTTCCTCACCTGCGGGTACTATGATTCCCATGTCTTCCACAGCAACTGCGTTGCCCGTATTTGCATCCCCCTCCCATTGCATTCCCTACCTTGGCCACATTGTACAGTGGGATAGGGCCAAAGCCCGGTGGGAAATCCAGGGCCGGTCCACCGCCTTCATGAACAGGTGCCTCGGGATCGGCTGTCTTCTGTTGGGGAAGGGGAGAATTGCTGGAGTCGACCCCCTTGTCTGTTGCAGCCTCAGCCCCCACAGCAAGAACATCACTCTCCCTGATTAGAGTGTTCTCGAGGACATTAGTTACATCTTTGCCATCATCATGTCCAGCGTCCAGCTTGATTGAACTGTTTGTAGCTATTGCCTCCTGGACCAGTGGATCCGCTAGCACTTTCTCTGGAACCCTACCGAACCTTTCTGGTGCTTCCCTCTACAGGCTCATCTTTGCAGCTCCTAGACTCTCGGTCTCAAAGATGAGAAACCGACGAGCACTACCCGTTTCTAGAGTGATGACACCTCCCCTCATGCTACTCTTTTTAAACAGAGATGCGCGCAATGCTGCCAAGAATCTCATCTCTTGGAGATCCTCCGGGCGCTTACAATCGCGCTGTCCATGCCCTAGGTGACCACATGAGCTACAAAACCTAGGAAGCCACTCATATTTTACATTCAGCTTATACAATTTCCCCTCGGCATTGTCATAAGACTCTAACTTACTCCTAATGGGCTCGTTGACATCGTGGTTGATGCGGGCACGCATGTAGTCGCCCCAGATCCTGCCTTATATGTTGGCATCCACTTCCAGCACCTCGTTGAGTTCAACACCAAGCACTCGGGCGACTGATTCGAAGAGCATGATCGGGGGCGCATCGTAGATGCGAGCCTACATAGGCATGTGAGCCACCTTGACGTCTCCCGGCCTCGCGCTCCCGTCCACCGCCACCATGAGGAAGGGTGGGTCCACGGGCCATTGTTGAGGATGAACCTAAGGCCCCCCTTGCGCTCGAACTCGAGGAGGAAGCAGTTGTTCTTTAGTGGGGTGAAGCTGAGGCGCCCCTCAGCCCCCACTTGCTCTTGAGCTCATGGAAGAGCCCACCGATGCTGAAGAGTTGAACCGAGAAGAACAAGCCAACAGCGATCCATCTAGATCGCATGGCCGCCCTCTGCCTTGCTAGGTTCAGTTCCACCACGTTCGATCTCTACATCTACATGTCAACAAGGAACACATGCGCTATCACATGCTCAGTCACCTCATACCTTGCTTCCTGATTGCCCATCACCCCTGGGCCAGTAGGGGTGCAGAACAAGTCCCCACTGTCCCTTGAGGAACCTTCGCGGATCGTCGGCCTTGCACCCAGGCCTGGGATAACAATAGAGTCCACCTCCTCGCTGGTGCTCATCGGCACCTTGTTCCTCTGGTTGTCCCGTCCAGCCATGGAGTGTGCTCTTTTGGTGTTTGTGGGAAGAGGAAGATGTGTGAGGTCAATCTCCTCCCGGTTTCCTCTCTTTATACCCTCAGATCTCCTTAGCGAGATTGGTTGTTGCATCCCATCAGATGGCTAGGAATGATCCCTTTCGTCTACATCGATCCCAGCAAATCCTTGAGGGGAAGCTCTTTCCTTTCTTTTATCGGGTGGTTCTTTTCCTTGTTGATTATCGAATTCCATTCCCTAGATATCTGATTGTCTCCCAAGTTTCCGGATCTCAAATCCTTCCTCATCTCCTCTATCTTGTCCTTGATTCTAATCAGAGCCGCACCCAAGGCGAAATCATGCTTACCCGTGATCTGCTGTCCCAGATCTCTGGTCGCTTTCTCCTTCTTTGCATATCTCCGGAAAGCAGCATGGTAAGAAACCAATTCTCGAAGTTTACAACCTGTTAAGCTAGCTAATGAACATAATTGCCTCTCATATTCTCAAATGTTAACGGAATCCCATTATCGACTAAACCAGTGGTAAGTACTCTCTTCGTACCATAATATAAGACGTTTTAGCAGTTCAAATTACAATGCAAAAATGTCTTATGTTCTGATACATAGGTAGTAGTAGCTATACTATAATTAAACCAGTGAGAAATTTTTAAGAAGGGTCTCATTGCCTGCAATCCGGAAGATTCCACTGGTATCATGAAGCAAAAATTGCAGCCAGAACCAATCTAATTACTACTCGTATGAGATAATCCACCACCGGCATGGCGGTAGGTTTAAAAACGAAAAATTGCAGAGTAGCTACTAGCTAGTATGTTTGGATCCAGGAGACCCGAAGGAGGATGCGGACCCACCGTGCAGGATTCTGCTCGTGGTCGCACCTCCTCGGAGAGCGTCCTCATCCACCGAATCATCACCATTTGGATTCACTGGAATGGGAAGGCCGTACTTAGGCAGGAGGGGCTAGCGCGGGGTCGGGATGGAAGCGGGATCCCCGCCCCCGCGGTCGATGCATCCGAGTTTGCCCAGGGCAGAGCGCACGGGAGCGTACGTGCCCAGTGTGTATCCCGCCGCCGATCATCTGACTCAAAAAGTGAGATCAGTGACACGCCGGGCAAATGGGAGGGAGCCAGGGAGGCCCCTCCGAGCGGCTGGAGGCCTACTTGGTTTGGTCGGGGAGGAGGGGCAGCGGTCAGTCAGAGTGTGGATTATAGGACGCGGCAGGTGGAATGCTCGCGGTGGCGGGGTAGGGGAGGAGCAACTTGCGGCCGTGTGCGACGCAGGTCCCAGCAATCAAAATCTTGGGACCCGTGCCAAACTCCCAATTGAAGCCTACCCCTGGAAAAAAAAACTTCCCTTTTTGTGTGTCAAAAAAGATTATAACTCCTTTTAAAGATTGAGTTAAAATGGATTTGTAAAGCACACTTTGTATCCAAGTCATATCAATTATCCAATCCACGAACCAACCTGTGCTTGCATGCAGTGGCGGAGCTACGGCAAGGCCGAATGGGCCGTGGCCCGCCCAGCCCATGCGGTTTTCTGCAGTGTATATGTAGTTTTGGGCCATGAAATACAATCCCAACAGTCATTTCCTACAACCGGCCCGTCCAGGTTTTTGGGTCAAGCTCCGCCACTGCTTGCATGGTCAGGAATATAGTGGTATCCCTAGCCCACCAGAGTTCAAATCCTAGGCTTGCATACGTATGAAATAAAACCATCATTTTGTTTTTTCATTGATAATTTCAAATCATTCATACTCTCCCTATATCATAATACTCCGTCCATTCCAGAATATAAAGTGTATCGAATTCTGTGCAAGCCAAACTTAAGTACGTTTGGCCAAGATTATAGAAAAACTATGGACTTCTACAATACAGAATAAATAAAATATAAAAATATTATTCGTGAAGGATCTAATGATACAAATTTGGTAGTTTAGGTATTAAGTTTTTCCATATTGTACATAAATCTAGGCCACTTTTAGGTACATCCTGAATGTCCTGACCTGATATGCGCCTGAGATTTGGGAAGTTTTCATCTGACTGGGCCTCGATCGACCGACAGAGGCGATACTTCCTGAGCATCGACGAAGCATGCTTGATGCTTCGGATTCGTGTAGCGATTGCTGTTGGTTTCCCCATCAGCTCGTGCGAAATAATTCCAGGAAAGAAGTTTTGTGACCCGACGTGTGGCGGTGGGTGAGCGCGCACGCAACGGAAGTCGAGCATGGGTGCACCACTTGACGTACGTACGTATGCTCGCAACCCCTTTGACCCGGTGGAACCCTATGGAACACCGAGCGCGCGACGTGTGGCCGGCATAGTTGCTGCATGGCGCACGTTACGCACGGGATGATGCGTAATAAGTGCATCGATCGGCATGGTTGCTGCATGGCTGGAAGCATATGGATCACACATTCATAACTGCTTCCCTCTCTTTATTCATAACTTGATGATGTATCACCCCCAGGAACAGGAAGTATCGCCGCCGCATCACACGTACGTGCAGCTTATTTAGGCTGAAGAAGACCTAGGTACGTTACGTATACGTGTAAGCTAGCTAGACTAGACTAGATCACTTGAACTGGATGGGGTACGCCGGCGACTTGTCCGGCTTGAACAGCCCGAAGTGCTTCTCCACGAGGTCCCCTCTCTTGAAGTTCTCGTTGAACATGGCGAAGATGTACGTCTCCAGCGCGCCGCGCCTCTTCGGTGTGCCCCCGCCGACGTGGTCGATCAGCCCCTGGTTGTACGCCCTCGCGTTGTCGGCCGTCGCCGCGAACCCGCTTGCCGACGGCCACCAGCTCTCGGACACCACCACCCTCACCGCCGGCGCCCCGGCCTTCTCCAGCGCGGCGACCACGGCGTCCACCATCGCGTCGAACAGGCATGTGTAGGTCAGCCCGCTCTTGTCGTCCCGAACCGAGGGTCCCGGCCGGAACGTCGCGTAGTTTAGCTTGATGTTCTGCGGGTCGCGTTTGTAGGCGAAGTAGGGATACACGTTGGCCAGCAGCGGCGCGCCGGTGCTCGCCAGGAGCCGGGCCACGTCCGTCATGTAGGCATTCGCAAACACGCCGTCGGAGGGCGGGAAGGACTTGGCCACCTCGTCAAACCGGATGGAGGTGGACACCTTGATGGCGCCGAGCCCAGCAGCGGAGAGGGCCGCGTTGAGGTTGCGCATGGCCGGCACGATGCTCTGCGTGGCGCCGCCCTGGACCTCGTTGCCCGCTGCGATGTACTTGATGTTTACAGCCGGGTAGTATGGGCGGACGTTCTTCTGCACCCATGACGCCGCGTTGGAGGTGCTGGCGGCGAGGTTGGCGAGCTGGTCGTTGCCGACGTCGAGGATGAGGCTGATGCCGGAGTTGCGGAGCGCGGAGAGGGCCTTGGCGTCGGCGAAGTAGATGCGCATGCCGGTGATGCCTTTGGACCTGTAGAGCTGCACCACCTCGTTCGCCGGCGGGAGGTTGTTGGCGATCACGCCGTAGCACACGCCGATGGATTGCACACCTGCATCCGTTTAGGTTTAGCTGTCGTAGGCGTTGACGCGGAAGAGTATGCATGTTAAGTCATCTCCAAGTTGTACATGCGTCTCCTTTAATTAATTCACATGTTTGATTTGTATTACGAAATCTCGTGGGTATTCATTTTTGTAAGAATTTCTCTGCTTGCACTGCATTTTTTTAATAAAAAAGTTTGTGTCCACTCAAATTTGTAAAAACATTCGGACGAGGCGAACTCTTCAACGTCTCCATGGATTTGCCTGGCCTCATAACCACGCTGACAGTAGGTCCATGCATGCATGCAAACTACTCCTACTACACTAGAAAAATACAAGATCATGAAGGAATGTACGTACTTGTAGGAACAGAAGCGAATGCTCCGATGAAGAGAGCAACGGCAAACATGGAAGGAACATGCTGCCTGGCCATTGCTGCCAGCTAGCTCACTGTATCTGCTGCTCTCCAATGCAACTAGGTTGGTGTGTGCCGATGCAGCCGCACCTGCACTACGCCCCGTTTTATACAAGTTCTCAGCCCGCCTGCGTACGTGGTCGTGTTGCGCCCTGCCTACCTAATCAGACTAGCTACTTTGACTCCGCCGTGGCCCAAGATGCACGGCATGGCGACATGCATGTATGTATCGTGTATGACCTCTTCGACTCGTCTCTTTCCGCCTTTCTACCACGGAAAAGTCCGGGTGTTGTGGAAACGGCCTCCGTTTTCTCAGATGGTGTACTACTCGTTGAGCTAGCTGGCCATGCTCTGTCGTGCCATGCACAGACGGGGTCGAAGTGCGGTGAAGAGGACAAAGAATAACCTTAGAAAAGCATAGCACGACTTGGATGAAGTCCTTAGGGGAGACTTGACGTCAGAAACATTCACAAACACAGAGACCATGCTGCTGAAACTGAAAAACTCTTATAATTGGAAGATATTCAATGGGCGCAACGGAGTACAATTGATTGGCAACAACCCCTATACTTTCAGAATTTTGCATCGGCTCGAAGAAGAACCGGATCAGCCTGCTGAAAGATGATCTTGAATCCCCTTATTAATGATTACTTTGCTGCATTATTTGTTAAGGTGCCGGCCGCGTGGAGGAGATGGAGGGCTTTTCGCCGCCTGACCGTAGGGTGGCCATCCCGCCCGGGGCGGAGCGTTACGACCTGCTCATCCACGTCGACAGGGTTGAAGACTGGTCCCCCCGCTCCCCAAGATCATCACACTTTGCCCAGAGTGGCCTCCCCTCCTCCGGCTCCGACCACGACGATGACCTGCCACGCACCTACCCCGGCACCTGGATCATGCACGTAGAAGATGGCCAGCCCATGGAGCGACACCGCCGTCAACAGCGAGTCCCCGTGGTGGACACGGGCTGCCGCGGGCTCCCCGGAGGCGGGCCCCGTCGCGACCACGACGATCAGGGTGGGGGAGGTGGTAGTCGCCGCTCCTGGAAGGACACGCTGCTGGGCCGTGGCCGCGGCCGCGGCAACCAGGGTGATGGTGGCGAGGCCACAAGCAAGGAGCGTCAGCGCAGCCGTTCCCCGCCGTCTCGCCGCTCAAGGAGCTCGAAGGGCCACGGACGGCACGGCGGCCGTTCGTCAGGGCAAGCCTACCCAAGCAAAAAGCAGCATTCAAGACCAAATATTGCCAGCCAAGTCCACGTCCCAACTCCTGCCGCGTCCTCGTGCACTCCAGCTGCGGCTCCGAACGGCTCCAGCTCCATGCAAGATGAGGTCGCCGAGTTCTTCGCCACAGCCGAGAAGGCGTTTGCCGCCCCGTCCCTGCGGGGCGCGGCCCAGTCGCTCCTGGACGAGGAGGTCGCCACCTCCGTTGCGGCGCCTCTAGAGTTCCAGGACCACATCATCGCCGTGAAGGGCAAAACCACGGCATCGGACCCGTACGTCTTCGGCCCCACGCTCTTCGGGCCGCGCCACGCCCCGGAGCACTTCAGCTGCCAGACTCTGACATGCGTGGCCACTGTCGCCATCCAGCTCGGCGTGGTGACCAAACAAGTTTAGCTCCTGGAGATCGACGAACCAAGAGAAACTCCACGACGTCTCTTCTGCGACAAGCCTGCCTCCCTGCTCGTGCCGGCGCCAGCCAAGCGCAACTCTGCACCGCCAAAGACGCGGGCGACCTCGGTTCCTCCTCCTAGGCAGAGTGCGCGTCAGGCTGCCCAAAACTGCAAGGTTCCGGTTCTGCAGCGCAGCACACTCAGGCTGGTGCAAGGCCTCGGCCTCCTGGGCCCCAAGGAGCAGATGACGAAGAAGGCGTCAGAAGCGCTCATCCGCAAGTTCGACGAGCCTCTCTTCGACGATGACATCGCCGTCATCGCGAAGCTCACCAACATGGACAAGAGCGCCCTCCGCATTGCGGTAGGGCTCAACGGTCCTGACGGCATCGCCGAGGAGGCCGTAGTGTGATCATGCAAGTGCAGTCAGACACTCCATGTAGTAGTAGTAGTAGTAGTTTCCGGCGGCGGCCAGTGCTCGGCTGGCTTGAGTTAGGTCTTGTTTCTATTTGCAGTTCATGTTGTAGTTTGTGGCTCGAGTCGTGCCGCCATAGTTTGAGGCCTGTTGGTGGTCAGCGGCATCCCCCGGAGCGACAGTGGGTGTACCAGTGCATTTTCTTTGCTAGTAAGTATAGTCGCCGGAGATCTCCCTTGTGTCCCCATGAATGACGATCACCCCTCCCTCCTGATCATGTGCTGGAACATGCGAGGTTTAAACTCGCCAGCCAAGAGGGAGGCTGTGCGGGAAGGGGTCGCGGCTCACCATGTCGCCATCCTCTGCCTCCAAGAGACAAAGTTAGATGCTTGGACTCCTGATTTAGTTAGAGACATCGGCGATAGCACTCTGCTAGGATGTGGCATGCTGTCGCCGATCTGTACGCGCAGAGGCGTCGCCATCCTTTGGAACAAAGACGCAGTAACGGTCTACACCCATGCCATCGGCCAGTTTGCGATCACCGCTAGGGTTACCCAAACCTGCAACCTCACGAGCTTCTGGCTCACCACGGTCTATGGACCGGCCGACGACACGAACAAGGATGATTTCCTTGCTGAGGTAGCTAGGACTGCTCCTCCGGCCACCGAGCCATGGCTGGTCAACGGCGACCTCAATCTAATCTACGAGGCCAGGGACAAAAACAATCACAACATCAAAAGGCGGCTTATGGGCCGTTTTAGAACTGCGGTAGACGGAGCTGGGCTTCGGCAGATCAAGTGCAATAATCGCAAATTTACCTGGAGTAGCGAGAGGGAAAATCCAACCCTAGTTAGCATGGATAAGTTCTTCTGCAACTCGCACTGGGAGGCCCTCTTCCCGCAGGTCCTGTTGATGGCGGCGTCCACCGCGTGCACCGACCACTGCCCACTCATGCTAGCTGATGCAATGGGACCTCAACGGCGGTGAGGTTTCAAATTTGAATCCTTCTGGCCGCGGTTCCCGCGCTTCATCGACACGGTCACTGCTGCCTGGACACGCCCGACGGCCTCAACATGCGCATTCTCCCGTCCCCGCATCAAGATGAGCAGAACAACCAAGGATCTTCGGATTTTGAGTAGAAATCTAATCGGGGACACAAAGCTCCAGTTCCACATTGCATGTGAGGTAATATTGCGCCTCGATGTGGCCCAAGAGCAACGGCGTCTCATGGCGGCTGAGTCGGAGCTCAGGAAAGGACTGAAGACCAATCTTCTTGGCCTTGCTGCGATCAAGCGTTGCAGGAAGAGGCAGGCCTCCCGCCTCACCTGGCTGCGCGCGGGCGACGCCCCAACAAAGTTCTTCATGAACAAGATATGCTCAAGAAGGCGCAAAAACTTTATACACGCACTGAAGGTCGGAGAAAATGTTTTGATGGCACATGCTGAGAAGGAAAAGGCAATCCACGACCATTTCAACAACATTTTGGGCACCCCGCAGCACGGACCAACGTCTATCAACTAGGCTCAGCTCCAAATGGCTATGATCCGGAGAGGAGGACTGGACAACCCTTTCACAGAAGAGGAGATCTGGGGTGCGATCAAGGCCTCGCCTACTGAAAAATCACCAGGGCTGGACGGTTTCTGTGGCGTGTTCTTCAGATCATGTTGGAGTGTTATTAAAGATGATATCATGCAAGCTTTCCATCAGTTCTACCACCTGGCTGGATAGAACTTTGGGGACTTAAACTCTGCGGTCGTCGCGCTCATCCCCAAGAAAGACGGAGCCGACTGCATCAGTGATTTCAGACCGATCAGCCTGATCCACTCTATAGCCAAGCTGATCTCCAAGGTGCTCTCCATCCGCCTCACAACAATAGTGCAATCCATCATCTCGCCAGCCCAGACGGCCTTCCTGAAGACTAGATGCCTTCACAACAGCTTTGTCTACGTCCAAAACTGCGTCAAGAGCCTGCACCGCAGAAAGACACCGGCTGTCCTACTCAAGCTTGATATCTCCAGGGCTTTCGACAATGTATCTTGGGAGTACCTCCTCGAGCTGTTGACGACGCTAGGGTTTAGCGCTCGCTGGAGGGATTGGATCAGGCTGCTGCTCGCCACCTCTTCCTTGGTCTTCCTGCTAAACGGATCACCCGACGCGAAGATTGTGCACCGCCGAGGACTGCGCCAGGGCGATCCACTATCCCCCTCCTCTTCATCATCGGAGTCGACCCCATCCATCGTCTTCTTCAAGCCGCCGAGGATGCGCTTGAGATCATGCATGTGCCAGGAAGAGAGATCAAGCTCAGGGTTAGCTTATATGCCGACGACGCAATAATCTTCGCCAACCCCAACAAGGAGGAAATCGACCACCTGATGCGCATCCTTCAAAGTTTCGGTGACGCCTCGGGACTTCGGATAAACCTCACCAAGTCTACGGCTACGCCGATGCAGTGCAACAACATCGACCTGGGTGTAGTTTCGCGGTCCGATCGCCCACTTCCGATTAGGTACCTAGGTCTTCCTCTTACCACGGGAGGGCTACGACTGGTACATCTACAATTGATCCTCGACCATGTCCGTGCACGGCTTGCGGGCCGGAAGGGGCGTATGCTCTCCATAGCAGGCAGGCGTGTCCTTGTTCGCCGTGAAATCTCCCACTTTTGCCCTCACCGCGCTTTGGGTTCCAAAGAAGCTTCTGAAGGAAATTGACAAGTGCAGACGATGCTTTCTGTAGGGAAAAGATCAAGAACTCTCACTACAAAAAAAAGACACATCCGTGACATTTTGGGCCGAACAAAATTTTTTCTGTCATACATATGACACTTCCATGACGATAATTGTGACAAAACCCGGTATCATCATAGATGTGGTGGGCTCCTACTTCTATGACAAAAAATCATGACAGAAAATGGGCTTTTCGTCCTGGGCAGGCCAGAGATGTAGCTGCATGACATTCTTTGGGCCGTCCATGACGGAAAAAACCGTGGTAGAAGCGAGGGCGAGGAAAATTTCGGGGAGTTCTCGGTTACGGTGGGGGGTCGGCGGCCGAGTGATGTGCGTTTCTCTCGTACACGTGCGCGCGTGTGTGCGAGGCGTTGGCTCTAACTAAACCCGAGCGAGGCGTTGGGCTCTAACTGAACCCGAGCGATTGCACTGCAGGTGGGTCCGAGCTGTCAGCGACCGTAACGTTTTTTCGTGAAATACAGAGGCCCTTTCGGTGGGTCCCTGATGTCATGTGGAGGAATCATTATTTTATGCGTAATAAGGAGGCGTTTCCTTGCGTGTGGCCGTGGACCCAGCTGTCGACCTCTCCACATACAGTCCACTTCAGATGCATGTCGGTCCTTGACCACGTTGACCAGGCCGCGCCGAGAGCACCTGGGCGGTGGACGACGGCGAGGCCTAGAAAGGGAACGACACGGGGGCAGGGAAGACTCGGCGGTTGTTTCCCACGTGGAGGGGAGTACGACTGTACGAGGGTTTACTGGTTCGTCTGTCGTCGCCGAAGAATAACAGCAGGTGTGGGTGAGTAGAGGGATGGCTAGTCCAGTGATGGGAGTACGGTGGGGCAGTGAGGCCTGCGCGGCAGCAGAGCCGGCCGCGGAGGGGAGGGAGCAGGCAGTCCCGCCGGCGCTTGTTTGAGCGGCTGGAGCAGGAAGAGCAGAGATTGAAGAAGCACGACGGCCGTTGGATGGCCATCCAACAGTCACTGCTTGTGCGTCAACCTTTTTTAGGAAATCGTCAAATATGTGAAAAACAGCATACAACCCATCTGCCATTATTTCTAATAATTTACAGCCCATTTGCTAATTCTTAAGGTTTTTTTGGAGCCCATATTCTTTTTGTTAGAATTAAAACCCATATTGTGGCCACGGTTAATAAATTATACGAAATTTTGCATATTTCGGTGCGGTCCGAACTGTTTTTAATCCCAAAATTTCCACTCACATTCAAACTAATTTTAAAAATAAATGTATATCAATATAAAATCCAACAAATTCTCCACGCATAAAAATTAATGTAATTTAAAATCTTAAAATAAAAAAAAGATATTTGAAACTAATTACCGGTTTGATGTGTTTTAAAAATGTACAGCCCATTTCTCATTACTAATGGGCCATTTTCTCGGCCAGCCGAATGAAAGCTCTCCTCGTCTTGAAAGATTTGCAGCCCAACAGGCCTGACAAAGCGACTTACTTGGCAAATCAAAAAAAAACTGGGCTGTGGCCGTGGACCCAGCTGTCAGCCTTTCCACGTACATTACTCTTTCGATGGAATGTCGTTGACCACATTGACCACGCCGCGCCGAGAGCACCAAAGCGGTGGACGACGGCGAGGCCTAGGAAGGGGACGGCTTGGAGCTGGGGAAGATGCGACAGTGGATGCCCACGCGGAGAGGAGTGCGAGGGTTCACTGGTTCGGCTGCGGTGTGAGGCTGCCGTCGCTGTAGGGCCTGGCTAGCAGTGGTAGTTGTAGGGGGTGATGAGGCCTCAACGGCAGCATAGCCGGTCACTGGAGCCAGGAGCAGGCGGTCTCCCCGGCGCTAGTTTGGGTGGCTGGTGCAAGAAGAGCAGCGATTGAAGAAGCAGCAGGATCGTTCAATTCAAATCCAACGGTTACTGCTGCTAGAATCATTTGTTGACTAAGTTGACAAGCACTGCGTACGCGTCAGCTTAGTAGGCCCACAGGTCAGCCTCCCAACCGGTGCGCCCCAGATGTCAGTGGGAGAAATCTTTTTTTCGCGTAATAAGGAGGCAGTTGATTGCGTGCGGCCAGGCCAGCAGAGGGAGTAGGGTGGGCCGGGGATGCCTGCGCGGCATCACAGCGGGCCACAAGAGGAGGGAGCAGGCAGTCCCGCCGGCGCTAGTTTAGGCGGCTGGAGCAGGAAGATCAGAGATTGAAGAAGCACGTCTGCCGTTGGATGGACATCCAACAGTCACTGCTGCTAGAATCGTGTGTTCACTGACAAAGCCTTGCGTAAACAAGTCAGCCTCGAAATTTGTGGCGTGTATAACCCATTTGCTATTATTTTTATAACTTTTACTCATTTTCTAATTCATATGGAATTTATTGCAGCCCCTTTCCATTTTTAGAATAGCTGGCCATTTTCTGGTCAGTACCAGGGTCAAAAAATTAAATAAATATGTGGGAAATTTTGAAAATTCGCAAATTTTTGCTGGGGAACGAAATATTCTTAATCCAAAAATTAATACCCATACTAAAAAAATTTAAAAATAAATTAGTACTATGTCATGTTAAATCCAATGAAATACGTATAAGATATCAAGGAAGAACAAAAACAAAAAAAGAAACTAATATCCCATTTGCTATATTTTTTTTTGGAATTTTCAACCCCTTTTGATATTACTTTTAACAAACATTGACCATACTCTTTGGCCAGGACGGAATGCATCCCTCCTCGTCTTGAAAGATTTGTAGCCCAGTAATTTGGAGAAAACAAATAGGCCTAGCTTGGGCATTCTTCAAAAAGAAATACTGGGCTACCTATTTTCCCAAAGAACTGGTGGATGAGAATTTAGCTTTATTTATTTATTTACTTATTTATGTTTAGGGGACCATGAGCATGTACCTGGGCCGGATTCATGTGAGAGCCTCCCTTCCAGTTAATTATGGGCTTCTCTATTGGGCCTTCATCAGTGGGGTGCATGTTATCAACAAGTGGAAAATGTGTTCTGTACAAAAAATAGTATGAGCTACGTACAGTACGGGGCACTAAAGGATCGAACCGTGCAACGACTTCCAAAACATTGTGTTTGTCGTTCTAACAACACATTTATTCAACCAACAGACGAAATATATTACTGACTGTACATTGAAAATAGCAGCAGCAGCAACCAGGGCTGGGGGTGCAACAGAAGCAGTGAGCAGGCTAGAAGAGTGAAGACGCAACTCTCTCTTCCAAACCAAACATCAGCCATCATTACAAAAGGGCTACCAAAAAAGAACAAGTGTATGCATCAAACTAAATAAAGATCCTACTACACAAGTGTACGCATCTAACTAACTGGCTCAGTTAGACATTACTATTTATTAAGCTGTGGAGATTGGCTGACGGCTTGAACCAGATGGGTGCCTGATGGGGGAAACTCCAGCCAGCAGGTCGAAGTCTGATACTTGCGACCCTCTCTCCTACTTTGGGCTGCAGAGCGTGGCGGCACATATCAGGGTATGGTGCATGCAGAGATGCATGGTACGCTGTGTACACACAGTTTTGCTTAATGAATGAAACCGCGCTGCCATCATGATCCTTGCCGTCGGTTATCTCCTGGTTAATCGGATAATTCAGTCCGACAAACAGAGAGCGTGTACCAAGGCTACTTACCAGCCTCTAGTCAAAAATTCCTGCAGGCCCAGAGAAGCTGGGATCCTGCTCAAAGACCTTGCAGTGACTGTGATTGTATTCCGTGAAACAACACGTCTGGTACGTGCGAACGATCATCAATCTTTCGCCATCGTCTGATCGAGCCAGGAACCACCTGCAACTGCCATGCCGCTTTTCTTTGAAAGGTTCTGGGATTAGGAAGGGTAGGGACACCAGGCGGCCTACAACATCATATCAAGTTGGAGTCAAATACAAAAGGGCTCTTGATTTAGTCAATCTTAAGAACAACATGTTATGAGCATGAATATTTTTTCAGTAAATGTTGACAGTAATATAAGCAAGCCATCATGATATCATAGGAAAGTAACATACTGCTGTAACAACCGTTTGTAGCGATGACTGGAGTAGGCCAACAGTACGTCCTGCCATAGAAGGAGTCGACAGCGTAAATGAAGCCCTTGTGTTCAATGGCATCAGAGAACCATGGAGGATGTATGATCTTGCGATGGACGTGCAGATTTATCCACTTACCGAAGTGACCTGTCAGATAGGCGAGACCGCGGTTGAAGAATGCAATTAGCCTGAAGTCTTTATAATTCACAGATCTTGTGGGCACTTGGCAGATTACAACCTTGAGAAAATCAAACTTGGTATCATGTTGGCTACTGTAAGATTCCGAGTATTCTGGGTTGCGGTGCCAAAGCAGTGCAGTGTTAATCAAAGGATGGGGGATCAATCGTCGGGTGTAGACCTCCACGAGAATCCAGCTGTTGCGACCGTCGACGAGCACCATCCAAGACGTGTTCATGTCGACCCAGTACATACCGTTAATGTAGTTCAGGATGGCGGGGATCGGATCGCAATCAAGGGGGTTAATGCTCGCCACCCTACGATCGTTATGTTGTGTGACATGCTGTTTCTGAAGATCAGGCGGCATCAGCAAGCAAGGATCTGGCTTAAAAAGCTCAAGCCTGAGGGCTTTGAGTAAACGGTACAACCCCGACGAGCACGCGGCGAGCGGCATGGTACTGAGATTGTCCACACACGAAACAATGAGCTTGATTACCTCTATGGGGAGTGAATTCCAGCCACTCCTTCGGCGGACGCTGCTCGGTTCTGCCATTGTTAGTGCTTGGGTTTCAGACGAGGGGGGGAGGCGCCTTAGCGGGGATGGAAGATTGGACGAGATTATGTGCGGACAAAGATGGAGAAGCGAATATGTGCTGCGGGAAGTGGACAGGTGATGATGACTACAACATGTCGCTTGACTTACGAGACACATACCAGCAGCGTAGGGTCAGGCCGATGCCAGACAACTTGCTTGAGTGATCACAGTACTGGTACTCCCTACAGTACCTACTACAGTACTATGCCCTAACTTGCTTGAGTAGAGTAGTAGAGTAGGACTCTGCTCTACTACTAGCACCGGAGGAGTAGTATATTCTAATCTAAAATAGTTACAAACTTCAATGCTCGAGCGTGGAACGACTACAAACCGTGCTCAAAGACCGTGTCTACGTGGTGTTTGGACTTATATGCAAAAAAATATAGCAAGATGCCTGTGCATTGCACGGCACACCATCATCACCAACTCGGTTTTTTCTCTACTCCTACTCCTATAAAAGACCCAGTTGGTGATGATGGAGGCGAGGAGGCGTGTTCAGCCGGGTGTGCAGCGGACGATGCAACACTATTCGATTTGTTATAAAAAACAAAGAAGAGTAGTAGAGATAGAGACATAGGGAGGAGCACGAGGTTGTGGGAGATAAGGATGAACGAGGCAAGGCCTTATCTGTAAATGTGGAGAGAGGTGCGGGTATCTTTTGTAAAATTGTCATAGTTGGCTTTCTATCCGTCAGATATGGATCGGACGGTCTATATTACAAGATGGAAGGCATACCATCATCACCAACTCGGTTTTCTATAAGAGTAGATATAGATAGATAGAGACTAGGGAGTACTAGTAAGGATACCATCTACTGCTTTGTGTACTACTCCTGCGCTCCATTCGGCGGCCACAACGTCCCCTACAGCCACTCCCTCCTGCGCTACATTCGGCGTGCGCTGTTGAAATTTGGGGAGCGCACTCTCGCGACTGCTGGCAGCCATGACTTCACCGACGATGACTTCTTCCCCGACCTCGGCAACCTCTTCCTCAACGACATGGGCGACAACCTCAACGTCAACGGTGCTGCTCCCATTGCACCGTATGTGTTTCTGTCCTTCCTGTTCGAAATCGTGGTAGAATTCATGTTTCTACTCTGTATCCTACTACTATGCTAGTCCACATGATTAGTTTCATCTCTGTTATAGCCGTCATGATTTATTTTGTGCTTATTCGGATTAAATCTCGTAGTAACTTGCTCATATATTCAACTAGGTGCAACGTCCCCTACAGCCACTCCCGTTTCATGGACGACCTGGTCGATGCCTCCAAGGAGCCCTTCGTCCACTGCTATGTGTGCCCGATGCCGTTTTGTGGCTCGCTGGCGGACATGGCGCATCACCTCATGGATGCGTGCAGCGGTCACTGCTGGCCCTTGGCGGAGAACATGAAGTACGAGACGTGCTACCCATTCACCATGTCGGAGTCGCTGGAGGATCACCGTCGCCTGCTAGTCTCGGAGGAGGACGGAAGCATCTTCCTCTTGATCGTGGGCACCGGCGAGGCCCACGCAGGCCGCCGCCCCGTCTCTGTAATTTGCATCAGGGGCGACCCCGCTGACGCTGACACTGACACGAGGCCGATGTACGGGTGTGTGGTCAGTGTTACTACCCCTCTGGGTCACGTGGGCGGCGACACCGGCCTCATCGAATGGACTTGGACTCTGGGGATCTGGGACTATCCCGCCAATGTGGACTTGGAAAACCCATGGCATCCTTTACCCGCCGACACGTTGCACGGGGACTCCAAGGAGGTTCACCTGGACATACGCATTATCAAGTTAAATTTTGATCATTAGTCTTCGCTCAATGTAATCCGATGTCTAAGCATGTGGAGACTTCCATGCAGGATCTTGCTCTATTGTTGTATCACGTATGAATAAAAGTGTATCTGTTTATGGTTTAGTCTAGAATCTTCCATGTATGAATTTTTACTACAGTACTGGTGAAAGACTTATGATGAACCATTTATTACATCTCCTATGCCCCCTTGCAAGTCATCCCGATTTAATCCCTCCGTCTAGGTGTATAAAGGCATGGTTAATGTTACTTAATAGTATAGCCAACTGTTGACTATAAGAAAGTGCCATGTCATCTGTAGCTAACATGTATAACAATCGATACTCAAAAACTAATTCTTAAATATCATTTCTTGCAAAGCACAATAAGTGTTATTTCTTCACAAGTTTTGGATGCAGGTTGAACAGTTGAACGCTTTTGTTTGCAAAAGATACCTTTTTATCTATTTCACCCAAATGTTTGTGAGCTCTAGAGATGAAATAATATCCGAAGAAACCTATCGATACCCGTTACACATGAGATGACCCCCACATCCTTTGTCAAAATAAACAACTCCCCGATCAATGCATTTCACTCTTCGGTGCAATGCACGGGCACCTTACTACTATAGATTAGTATGACCAAAAATTGAACTAACATTATATATAGTATGATAAATGTTGACGCATGTCACCTAAAATTATATCATTCAAAACTATGTTTAAATACGAATCCAATGATATAGTTTTTGTTGACATGCACTAACATTTTGTCAGTTAAATCTTCAGTCAAATACAATGGGGGACTAATAAACCACGACCGATGTAGTACAAGTGTAGTGGGCGGCGCTGCACGGGAGTCTCACCTCTCATCCCGCTCGTGGCGCGGCAGTAAAGCCGTCATATCACAAAACCCAACCACTCCCAGTAATAAGTAGCCTGGTAAAATAAACGGACAAGCAACCATCACATCCCTCCGTCTTTTTTGCATTTCATCTCTCTGCATTTACTTTCTCCGGTTCATCTCGCATACTCGATCCCTAGCTACTACTCCTAGGGCCAGTTCTTTTGGCGGCTACCCCAGCTTTTCCCACAAGACTAGTCACAGTGGAGAGTAACAATAAGGCGCCTCACTCATTTATTTGGGCTTCTAAACTACTACTGCGTCCTGGTTTATTCCTCACCATTGTAATTTGTGCTAAATTTTGACCAAAGATTTAACTGATTAAATGTTACTCCCTCCGTCTAGGTGTGTAAGTCATCTTACAAAAACCAAAGAATGCCAAAACACTTAGGCGCGGTGCATTAACTTCTACATCGTTTCTTGTTTCTTGACATATCAACCAATAAGAGATAAAGAGTGTGCATGCTTTTAATGACTTGAGATATCAAACACGACATGCAGTGGTTAGTTCATTGCATGCAATACTATTAATTAGCAAATAAACATTAACGTTTCTCGTTTTCTCCTCCTCCTTGGTCACGGTGCACAGCCTAAGATGACTTACTCACCTAGACGGATGGAGTAGTGCATTTGACATGCACTAACATTTCATTAGTTAAATTTATGATCAAAATTTGACACGGAATACAATGGGGACCAATAAACTAGGACGGAGGTAATAGTTATGAGATTACTAATCTAGAAGCCTAAAAGAACTGTCCCCTGGTACTCCTACTAGTAGTAGTACTCAAGTTGGAATTCCAATTGCACGGCACAACTTGTTAGGAAAAAAATCGATACAGGGTGTAGGAAGCGTTTGGGAATTTGCATGCCTTTCCAACCAGTGAGATACTCCGTACAAAGTACGACAGAGAAATATCCACAGAGAAGGAAGCTAAAAGTAAACAATCAAACAAGCATTTTTGCATTTGTTTTGCATTGAATCGTTTCACAAGCTTGACTAGTGTTGTTTTTCTACTTTTACAAAAACCGCATCGTAATGTTAAAACGTGCATTTGCACGTACATTAGTAATAGTAGTACTCCCTCCGTCTAGGCGTACAAGTCTTCCCTCCTTCTTGGTCACGGTGCACAACCAAACATGACTTATTGACCTGGACGGAGGGAGTAGCACAGTCTGCAAGCATATATCGAGAGAGATGTGTAGTCCGATAGTATATAGTAAAGTTTGTGCTATATGCACGTACTTGCAAAACGCCTACGAATACACAAGGTTTCCAAACTTTCCATTTTACATACTTAATTAAGGACACTAAAAATTCCTAAACGTTCGGGATTTATCATTTGCATCCCAAAACTAATGAGATCGCCTTATGAAACAAAAATTATACTCCTCCTAAAAGCCACGGCGCTCGCAGGAGCGCTCGCGGCGCGCCATGAGTGCCCTCGTGCGCGGTCGTTTCCCAGCGCACCGACACAACGCCTCTTCCTCAGCCTCGCAACTCGCGAGATGCTGATTGGCAGCTTGCCGGCGGGCAAGTGCGATCTCACTGGTGTAGTGATCCGGCGCCAACGGGTACTCCTCCTCGCTGGAAGCGTGCACTCGGTCCACGTACCGCCAAGCGTAGATGAGGCGCTTGGGCCCGACTGCACTCAGGGCATTGGCACGGGCGTCCTCCACCACCCTCACGAGCCTTCTTCCAAAGAGCCAATTGCCTGACTCTCTCGGACGCGACATAGGCCTCCCAGGCAGCTTGTTCCGCGGTGCGCTTCTCTTCCTCGGCCTCTTCTCCGCCTCTATTTTGGCGCGCTCTGCTGGAGGCAAAGCCTCCCACAAGGCCACATCCATTTCTTTCCAAAGCTCCTCAAGGCTGGGGGGCTCAACGAGCGGCGCGGCGTTCTCCTCGTAGCAGGGAGCCGACGCGTCCTCCGACGCGCGCGCTGGCGAGATTGGGAACGCCGACGTGTCCGCCTCGACGCGTCGTGGCGAGGAGTGGAACGCCAACGCGTCCTCCTCGACTAGTGGTGGCGAGGAATGGAACGGCGATGCATCGCGTCGCGGCGAGGAGCGGAACGCCGATGCGTCCTCCTCGACTAGTGGCGGCGAGGAACGGAACAGCAACGCGTCGCGTAGCGGTGAGGAGCGGAACACCGACGCGTCCTCCTTGACTAATGGCGGGGAACGAAACAGTGACGCGTGACCGTCTGCGCGGTTCAGCGAGGGGCTCCTATGGCTTGGGAGGGGCGATGCCATGGTGGTCGACGTGAGAGGGAGGGGGAGGAGATAGCGATGAACGTGAACCTGAGGGGGAGGAGATAGCGATGTCGTGGGAGGCACAGTATTTATAGCGACCAATGGGACACATATGTAAGATATGGACTGAGCAGCAATGACTTAACTGCAGGTCCAGTTGCTTCACTGACATGTGGGCCAGTCCCCTGTTGGGCCCATATGTCAGTGACTCAATGCACGTGAAGTTAAGTAAAGGCTACGTGGGCATATTTGTTAGAGTAAAGGCTACGGGGGAGCGAAGGGGTGGAAATATTGCTGGTCACAACGGATTTGACGAGCATAGGGGGAGGAGAGTCATGCATGTAGATTTTTTCACACAGGATGGAGTGGTGGGACCGCCGGAGGGAGAAGGAGAGTTTGGTAGGCATATTGTTTCCACACATGGAGAGGAAAGGATTTGGAGAGGAACGGGCTTCCTGCAGGTATGGGGAATGGTGCATAATAAGTCATCTTGCATGCCGGGCTAGGTATAGTCTCAAGTCATTAAAAACATACACGCCCCACACATTTTCATATTTCAAGGTGCACTAAATTATTGCATGCGATGATTAAGGCTGGCCATAATGGTGGTATCTTAGCTGGTATCATGCACACGGGAATAGCAAACATGCTGATGTGGCAAATAATTAAAGAAGAGAGGGGGGTTGGAGTAACTAGTGTTCATGCATGCATTGGTAAACACATTTTTTTGTGAAGAACGACAGCATTAGTTGAGTACTTTTGCAGACTTCAAAAACTATTCCACTGCCTCTACTATCTTGCTAAGAGTAGGTGAAATTTTTGAATCGAGCCCTTTAAACTAGAAGGGAGGTAGTGGTACTCTAATAGCTAACCTTGTTGTGATGACAAGATAGGACATGGCATGCACCTGGACGGAGGAACTAGTCTGCATTGTGCATTTAAATTTTGTCTGAAGTCAATGTACCTCTACTTTCACCAGACTTATAGAAAAATGTACTCATTATAATCAGCATTCACAATGTCAACATTCATAATGTCAAATCAATATTTTTACACTCATTATAAAACGTAGTTCTTATACTCATTATAATCAGTATTGTAGATATTGATATTTTTAGTATAAATTTGGTCGTGGGATTTCATTGATGCCTGTCAAAGCATGGAGGAAGCGGAGCTTAGGGCTTGCATTGCCGGTCTCTACATATGTATTTCTCTTCATAATCCTGTAATTTTAGAGACTGATTGCGCTTTTGTGGTAGCGTCTCTTCCATCGGGGGACTATGACAGGTCTGCTATGCGTGACCTGATGATGAAAGCGTTGAGCATCTCGAAGTTGATCAATAATCTTCAATTGTCAAAGATTAGCCGTTCGGCCAATAAGGTGGCACACTTAATCGCTAAGTATAGCTTTGACAATAGATTAGATGGTATTCTTGTAAATAACGGACCACCCTGTGTGGTGAATATTGTATCGAATGAGTGTACTGGTGTGGCTGCTTAATTAATATAAGGTGGTGTTCAAAAAAAAGTATAAATTTGGTCAAACACTTTGCAAACGGTTGACGGGAGTAAAAAGGACCAGAGGGAGTATCATGCATACGGAGTAGGCAAAACAAATTGCTCATTTATAGTCGGTCGAAGTCTCAAAGGGCGCGACCGCGCGAGGGAGGCGAAGGTCGTGGGAGGCGCGACGGTTGACGGAATTAAGTGAAGTTACATCCACGCGCCGGCATGGCATGCGAACAGGCAGAAGCTATACCGTCAGACCTACAATATGGGTCTAGTAGACATGACATCTAGTGGGTCCCGCATAGTTCTCGAGAACTATTTGGGGGATTGCAGCCGTTTATCCACCGGGCAAGCCAGCAACCCCATGTCATTCACACGCCCTACTCGTCCCCGTCTTCTACCTCACAACAGTTCGCTCCCAGTCGTCTTGTCCTTTCACATTAGTTCGCTCCCAGTTTTTGCGGGGTACAACAGTTCAACTTCTCCTAACCCTCCTCCAAAACCCATGGCCTCCCAAATCTCCATGGTTGCCACTGAGTACCAGGTTAGAGCCATCACCGGTGATAAGTTCATCGTCATCTACACACATGGATCCGCGACGGTGAAAGCATGGCTTGCTCGCTTCCTACGCATGTTCAACAGTTCAACGGATGAGTGGGTCGCTGGGCTAGATGTTGAGTACACCACAGTCCTGGGACGAGAGAAGGATCTAAAGTACGAAGAAAATAAGAAGCCCACCATGATCCAGGTTTGCGTACATCACGTTTGCTTGGTCTACCACATATGCCATGCCGACGTTGAGTGCCAGAATTTTAAGAACTTCCTCAAGGACAAAAGAGTGAAATTCGTTACTGTAGGCTTTAAGAACGACAGGAATGTCCTGCGTCGGATAGGTCTCGTTGTAGGACAGCCCTTCGATCTCCAGAAAGCAAGCCTGGTGTCGTCCTCTCAACCTTCAATGCTGACCCTGACAGCAGCCATGATTGATCCTTCATACGCTAAACTGAAGAAACCTCATCACGAGTTTCATCATGCATGGGAGTCGAAGACATTAGATGAAGATCACATCCTGTACGCAGCAATGGATGTCTACCTTTGTTTAAATATCTACAAGGGTTGGATGAAGAAGCAAAGCCCAGTGTCTGGTTCAAGCAAAGAAGCGTCGGCGAAGAGGAAGAGGAAGAGGGACGAGGACGAAGTCGAGGACGAAGTCGAGGACGTGGACTGGGACTCCGAGTAGGTGGCAGTGCCATCGCTCATGCTGGTTCTACTGTAGTGTCAAGCGGAATAGTTGCTTAGGTTATTTTCAAGGGTGTGTTGTGCTGAGGCCCCAGCAGAACTATGTTTATGTTCTTTCTCGTTATTTGAACTCTTTAGTACGTACAGTAGTACTAGTACTATGTCTTACTACTGTTCTTCTTGCAGTTGGTACTACTGCTCGTATCTTCATGTTCCTACTGTACTTAATACTTTCGTACTAGTAGTATAATTTGGGTCAGTCGATTTGTGAAAGAAGTTAGACGGAGCGAAGGAAGAAGATGACAGAAGAGGTGGAAGAAGACCTTCTAGCCACCCATGTTGCATCAAACGGCTCACATGAGTCGACTGACCCAAATTGCTCCTTCAGATTGTAGGATCCACGTGGCTTTCAAGGTCTCGAAGGTAGATTCCACGTCCACACCCGGTTTGCGGGCTCGACGCGCGCATGACCGGCTTCTGCCGTGACAGCCACCATGCGCACTTCCTCCGCGCGGGCGGAGACGGCAATGACACGCTAGTTCCTCCTCACCGGAGTGCTGGAGCATGCGCTCGTCCTCCTCTTCGTACGCTGCGTGCATAGACGCGGCTCCACCAGCAGCTCGCATGCTTGGCAGCGTGGCGGCATGGCAAGGAGGGACTGCAGACGATGTGAGCGGGCGAGCCTTCGTCTTCATGGCACAGGGATGGCGGTGACACGGCGGTGATGGGCGAGAAATTTTTGGCCGGAGCAGGTGGGCGCTGGCATGTGCAACGGCGGCGGCGGCATATTGATGAGTGCGCATGTGGGAGCTTACTTTAGTTTTATATAAGGTTGGTCAAACTTAAAAGAAAACCGTACTAGTACATGTAAACATTAGACTTAGGCAGCACTTTTTTTAAGTTAGTACCACAACCATGATATGGAATCCTGTGCAAGCGCGTGAACCGCGGCCGCGCGGTCGATTGAACGGTGCGTCACCGTGTCGTGCTCAAAGGACATCCACTGAACCTTTTTGTGTATGTGAAAACAATCCTCGAATATTACTCAACTGTTTTTTCCTGGGAAAGTTCTTGACGCTGCAATATTTCCATATATTTGAATTTAGCATTTGGACGTTTTAGGTGCGCCCTAGTTTTTTTAGTACTTATTTTGTGTGTGTGACTGAGAGAGAACGTGTATATGTGTCCATATGTGTGTTGTGGCGGAAGGGCAATGTGGAGATGGTGTGCATGTGATACAGACATAGAGAGGTGTGAATGTGCAAATGATCATGCATGAGTGAGACATAGACAGATGCCGATACGTTGTGTATACATGAGAGAACGGTCTTCTAGTTTACTTGTGTGTGTGTGTGTGAGAGAGAGAGAGAGAGGAGCATCCGTAACACAACAACCATCTCTCCTGATTCGTCCGTCCCTCGCACAATCGCATGCAACACATGGATCAACCCACATATTTTGACACCCTCGCCCGACCCCTGCCCACCTCAAGGCCCGCACAATCTCTTCGTGAATACCCATTTCTATCATTAGGTTTGTTTTTTCTCAATATCTGACACACACACACACACATAGCACAACACACACACACACACACACACACACACTCCCCCGAGCACACAATTCATCCCCATCCAAGGTTATACGACGACCACTCTCGCTTGTGCTTCTTTGCACCCCGACATGCACAACACCTCAATCTTCAAAGAGGGCATCGAGCAGATCGAAGACGGCGACCACACTGTGCTAGAGAATGCGGGGTCATTTGGAAGCAGGGTGATGTGACAACGGCTGACTGACTCCTCCCCCCACCCTCTCTCTCTCTTGCACAAAATTACCAATCCCTCTCTCCCCCCGCACAAAATTGTCAATCCATCAACCCATGAGATCCTTTCCCTCTCATCCATGTTTTCCCAGCTCTCTCATCAAACATGTTATCTCTTCTCCTTCCACGTATACAGAATCCGGATGCACACGCATCTTGATACGTCCATTTTGCATCATGCTTTTATATCAGCATTTATTGCATTATGGGATGTTATTACACATTATATCTCAATACTTATGGCTATTCTCTCTTATTTTACAAGGTTTACCATGAAGAGGGGGAATGCAGGCAGCTGGAATTCTGGCTAGAAAAGGAGCAAACGTTGGTAACCTATGCTGCATAGCCCCAAAAGTCCTGGAACTCCATGAAACAACCTTTTGGAATTATATAGAATTTCTAAGCGAAAGAAATAGGCCAGGGGGCCCACACCCTGTCCAGGAGACAGGGGCGCCCCCCTATAGGGCGCACACCCTATCTCCTGGGCCCCCTGGTGGGCCTCCGGCGTCCATCTTCTGCTATATCATCACTTTTACCCTGGAAAAAATCGTGGGCAAGCTTACAGGACGAAACTCCGCCGCCACGAGGCGGAACCTTGGCGGGATCAATCTAGGGCTCTGGCGGAGCTGTTCTGTCGGAGACACTCCCTCCGGGAGGGGGAAATCATCACCATGTTTACCACCAACGATCCTCTCATCGGGAGGGGGTCAATCTCCATCAACATCTTCACCAGCACCATCTCCTCTCAAAACCCTAGTTCATCTCTTGTATCCAATCTTGTATCAAAACCACAAATTGGTACCTGTGGGTTGCTAGTAGTGTTGATTACTCCTTGTAGTTAATGCTAATTGGTTTACTTGGTGGAATATCATATGTTCAGATCCTTTATGCATATTATTACTCCTCTGATTATGAACATGAATATGCTTTGTGAGTAGTTACGTTTGTTCCTGAGGACATGGGACCACTACTAGGAAAATGCCTACTAATGGCGCACCGGTTTTGCCTACTAATGGCGCACTACTGGTGCGCCATTAGTATCACGCCACTAGTATTTTTTACTAATGGCGCACCACTGGTGCGCCATTAGTATCTGGTATACTAATGGCGCACCATGCAGTGCGTCATTAGTTTTGCCCACAGTGCGCCACTAGTGTATGCTATACTAATGGCGCACCACATGGTAGTGCGCCATTAGTAACAATTTTTTTTACTTATTTTTTTTTTCTTAATCTCAGGTCACTATTTCACATATGAGATATCCAACACATATATATACAACAAGCATCCATATAACAATCATAGCCAACACACAAGTTCCATCATATATACATACATAGCCAACACATAGTTCCATCGTTACATATTACAAAAGTTTCACATTGTTCATCCAACACCGTTATCCATCAATTCACAAAAGTTTCACATTGATACAAAATAAAAACACAAATAGAAAAGAAGAACTCCATCCATGCAAGCTTCCGTGAATTAAATCAAATCTGCAAAATGATAAACAAGAAGTTAGAAGAAGAAGAAGAAGAAGACTAGAAGAATACTAGAAGAAGAAGAACACTAGAAGAAGAATAAGAAGAATTTTGGAGCCGACTTAGGTAAAATGAAGCTATAACCTATGTCATTTTGGAAAAGAAGAAGAATAAGAAGAAGACTATAAGCTTATTGTGTAAACTTGATCATTTTGTGCTAACATAAGTTATTTTGGAGCTAACCTATAGGAAACTAAGCATATAAGCTCTAAGTTAGCATATTAGAGCCAACTTAGGTAAAATGAAGCTAACCTATGTCATGTTGGAAAAGAAGAAGAATAAGAAAAAGACTATAAGCTTATTATGTAAACTTGATCATTTTGTGCTAACATAAGTTATTTTGGAGCTAACCTATAGGAAACTAAGCATATAAGCTCTAAGTTAGCATATTAGAGCCAACTTAGGTAAAAGGAAGCTAACCTATGTCATTTTTGGAAAAGAAGAAGAATAAGAAAAAGACTATAAGCTTATTATGTAAACTTGATCATTTTGTGCTAACATAAGTTATTTTGGAGCTAACCTATAGGAAACTAAGCATATAAGCTCTAAGTTAGCATATTAGAGCCAACTTAGGTAAAATGAAGCTAACCTATGTCATTTTGGAAAAGACGAAGAATAAGAAAAAGACTATAAGCTTATTATGTAAACTTGATCATTTTGTGCTAACATAAGTTATTTTGGAGCTAACCTATAGGAAACTAAGCATATAAGCTCTAAGTTAGCATATTAGAGCCAATTTAGGTAAAATGAAGCTAACCTATAGGAAACTAAGCATATTAGAGATAACATAGGTAACTAAGTATATATATATATATCATTTTGGAGACCTGACATACCTGACATAGTTCAGTTCTCATTGTTCTTCTCCTTCTCCTTCCTCAGTCTGATGCGCCAAGAGTGGCGAGGCGGTGGAGACAGTGGGATGTAGTCTTCTACCACAATTGGCGTGGTCATGTCGCCCAGCTGTGGGATCGCTGGTGCCACCACCGGTGCGTGGTCATTGTCAGGCACCACCACCATCGCGAAGCCACCTTCAGACAGGACGGGCACGACCATCGCTAGGTCATCCTGAGCCACCTCCATCTCTTGCCCATGGTCAGCCACCAACATCTCTTGCCCATGGTCAGCCACCACCATCTCTTGCCCTTGGTCAGCCACCACCAGCGCTAGGTCATCCTCAGCCTGATGCCCATCGTCATCCTGTAGCTCCTCATCCCCACTCTGCTCCTCTTCTCCCACACTCCAGTCCGGATCATCCTTCTTGTTGTCTATGCTGCTGCCAGAATTGCTGCTACTTTCGCTAAAGCCAGAATTGGTGTTGCTTTTGCTACAGCCATAGTCGCTGCTGCTTTGGCTGTAGCCAGTGTCGCTGCTGCTGCTCCCATTACCTGTCCAAATGCAACAATGACCGTTAACAATAGATGTGAGACAAA
Organism: Triticum dicoccoides; assembly: GCF_002162155.2. NCBI lineage: Eukaryota > Viridiplantae > Streptophyta > Magnoliopsida > Poales > Poaceae > Triticum > Triticum dicoccoides. The sequence continues at coordinate 800,676,026 of NC_041385.1, forward strand.
GCCAAATGTAGAGGAATAAGAAGAGGCAGAACGTACCGGCATCATCATCGTCAGCATAGCGCATGCAACACATAGTCACGTTGAACACCTTCACGATGAGCATGGTGGCGTTGTTGCCGTACCTGAAGAGAAGGAAGTACCCCAGTTGCAGGTCGTAGGCACGGTAGAACTTCTCCCACCCACGAGACAAGTACATGTGGCCCTTCTTGATCAACAACTCCACATCCCACTGCCTGCGAAACCCGCTGCCGGCTTGTCGCAGCTTCACATTATTTGGCGGATCTTCACCCAGCATGTTCATAAAATTGTCAGGCAGCCTCTGCAGTTTGGGACAATGAGTGATGTAGCAAACAACAGATATCATAATGAGATGGGTGAAGGGGAGATCTCTCGTTTTATATACCTACGTCATGGATGATACTGAAGTCCCAAGTATGATACTGAAGAACTCGGAAGCATCCAACTCGTACTGCGGTGTCGCAGAGCGGCGGTGGCTGCTTCCCCCCATCTCTGATAAGCAGCAGAAGAGACCAATTAGTACCCTTACAACAGATCATAAAACATGCATGATAACAGGCTATACTGAAAGGCCAATTGTACTGGACTATAAATTAGGGTAACAATGACACAGAAGATGGGAGCACCTACTACACATTAGCAAAACAAAAAGGGGCAGTTGATCCTACTTAACTAAGTACTAAGATACCTCGGCCCATGCATTAGTCTCAAGTACCCCATATGTCCTATTTTAGCATGACCTTTGCTGAAAATATGACATATGGAGTACCCGAATTTGCCAGAACGGAAGTTAATCGACATTCCGGCAAACTCAAGGGCCTCTCGGGGTACCTGCAAAATCATTATCCCACCCCCGCCCCGCTGCAACCCCACTACACCCCACAATATCATCACGACATGATGGTCGGAGACAAAACCCCCCAATATCATCACGACACGATGGTCAGAGACAAAACCCAGCAATATATCTTCTAGCCATGAAACTCTACCATGATTCTCCTTTCTTCCTCTTTTTTCACTTAAACCTGCAAACATGTAGGGAAAGCAATTAATACAAGGCACAAAAATGGCATGCTATGTAGCCTTAATGCTACAGAACATATGAAATACATGCCAGCAATATATATGATATAAACTCCAATAATTTTTGAATAAAAACAGTAGCTAAAAATAGTAGCAAGCAAGCAATTCATTTGACTAACTGTTTTTGCTAGCAAGCAAGCAAGTATATAAACAGCTCAAGCAAGCTTCCTGAAGAATATTAACAAATTTATCTGTACCAATGAACTAAATCTATCTGTTACCACCTCTCGGCCTCTTGCCAAAGAAGATCAGAGGAAGCATATCAATGAACTAAATCTATCAGTTTTACTGAAATAATAAAGCTCTAACAAAAGTGATTTTAGCACCCAGATACAAGCATATGAAGCAAATTTTATGACAGTATATACAACAACTTATCCTCTAAGCCAAAACAACTTTGTAAAAGCCAGATGCAACTTCTTGAGCTAATTTTGAGCAGAACTCCTTGAGGAACTAGCAGCAAGGAGTGGCCGGGAGGAAAAATACTCTCGAGTGTGGACAGCCATTAATCACCACCGTCCTTTCTCTACAACTCCAGCCTGCCCACTTGCCAGGATCTCTCTCTCTCTCTCTCTCTTTCTCTCTCTCTCTCTCTCCGGAGTTTCTTCTAATCACTAATAAAGCTTGTGTCGGTCTGGAGTTTTGGGCACTGGACAGTCCTTTTTTGGGCAAGATTTGTTGTCACTGGGCACATGGGCATGGAGGAAGCTATTGCTAGCTGGGAGCAATACATTAGTACACTAATAGATGGGCATTACCCATAGTTTTGTGATTCTTGTGCCATATTTGATGCAGCACATCTGATAAAGACAATTGCTTTCTGGAAAGGCAGCTACTGGCTATGTCTACAGGGGAGAATATATATATGTGGCACCTGTGTCTGCAGGTTCTTTTTTTAGTTCCTTTCCACAGTAAGGAAGCTGCCATCTGGATCAGTTCTACCGAAAAAGGGAACAAAGAATTAGGAGATTTTTTACTAATTTAGAGTGATTTTAGTCACATCTTTCCAGAGTAAGAACTTGCAGTGGATCATTTTACAAAAAGAGGAGACATATAACTTAGAATATTGTTAGTCTCAGGGAGGTGAAGAACTCCTAAATTGAGCCCCATTCTAAACAAAATCATCGCCATGCCTACACAGGAAGATGGACACTTGCTACAGAGCAAGAAGATGGACATGGCCGGGAGGGATTTGACCTAAACCTAGCAAAAGAGAGAAGAAGAGGGCATGGCCGGGAGGGAGGAGAGGAGGAAGAGAGGAGAAGAAGATTACCTAACCACGATGAGGTGGTGGCCGGAGCGGAGACGATGGAGGGCGGAGACGGCGATCTTGGGGGAGGCGGGGAGGTCGCGGGCCTCCTCTCCTGGTGGACGTGGGGCCTCCTCTCCTGGTGGACGTGGGGCGGCCCCGAGGCTCCAAGTCTTCGGCGGCTCCGA
>NC_041385.1:800678771-800692041 GCF_002162155.2 Triticum dicoccoides
GGGAGGTGGCGCGTGGGCGGCGGGGGCGGCTACGGCGGGGGCGCATGGGCGGCTGCGGCGGCTGTGGCGGATGGAGGAAGGGGAGAGGGAGGCGGTGGGGGACGGAGGGGGCGGCGGCGTATGGTGAAAATCTTGCGAGCAGGGAGGGAGGGAGGCTACAGTGAGGTGAGTAGGTGGTGTGGGGGGAGGGTTCTAATGGCGCACCTAAACCTAGTGCGCCATAAGTACGACTGGTCAGGTTATATACAACCTAACCCATATCTAAATCAGAACAAGCCCATAGCCTGACTGGTCAGCACGCAGCACACACACCAAGAGGTCCTGGTTTGATTCCCAGGCTCCCCATTTTTTGTACTTATGCATTTAAAACGCTGTTTGATATTTATTTGTGTTTAAATATGTTCAAACTTGTTTAAATCATAACAGTAATATTTTTTATAAAAATAGTAATATTTTTTTAAAAAATATCATCAAATTTGTTATTTGAAAATTTTTATGAATATGAAAAAATATCATCAAATTTATTATTTGAAAATATCATCAAATTTGTTATTTGAAAATATAATCAAATTTGTTTTTTTGCAATTTTAGTTTGATTCATTTGTGACGGTGGAGCGGGCCGGGGAGGGTGCGGGGGAGAGGGTGCGGGTGGTCGTCAGCGGCGGTGGAGTGGGGGAGGGTGCGGGATGGGGGTCGGCGGCGGCGGCCGGTGGAGCGGGGGAGGGTGTGGTGGGACGGGCGGTCGGTGGAGGGTGCAGTCGGCGGCAGCGGCCGGTGGAGCGGGGGGTCGACCCTGGTTACTAATGGCACACCAGCTTCTGGTGTGCCATTAGAAGTTTTGCAAGAAAATTATATATTCTAATGGCGCACGGTGTGGCCAGTGCACCATTACTAGTTTGCACTAGTAATGGCGCACTGTGCCACGGTGCGCCATTAGAATGTTTGGCAAAAAATTGTTTCTAGTGTGCACCGTGTGCATGGTGCGCCATTAGTGTCTTCCACACTAATGGCGCACCTGCACATGGTGCGCCACTGCTATATAGTAGTGGCGCACCAGATGACAGGTGCGCCATTAGTGGCCATTCCATCTATAGCCCTTTTTGTAGTAGTGGAGAAGTCTTGCTATTAGTAGTCATGTGAATTTGGTATTCGTTCGATATTTTGATGAGATGTATGTTGTCTTTTCATGTAGTGGTGTTATGTGAACGTCGACTACATGACACTTCACCATTATTTGGCCCTAGAGGAAGACATGGGGAAGTAATAAGTAGATGATGGGTTGCTAGAGTGACAGAAGCTTAAACCCTAGTTTATGCGTTGCTTCGTTAGGGGCTGATATGGATCCATATGTTTAATGATGTGGTTAGGTTTACCTTAATACTCTTTTGTAGTTGCGGATGCTTGCAATAGGGGTTAATCATAAGTGGGATGCTTGTCCAAGTTAGGGCAGTACCCAAGTACCGGTCCACCCACATATCAAATTATCAAAGTACCGAACGCGAATCATATGAACGTGATGAAAACTAGCTTGATGATAATTCCCAATGTGTCCTCGGGAGCTCCTTTATTATTATTAGAAATTATCCAGGCTTATCCTTTGCTACATAAAGGATTGGGCCACCTTGCTGCACTTTATTTACTTTATTTACTCGTTGCTCGTTACTATATATTTTATCACAAAACTATCTATTACCTTCAATTTCAGTGCTTGCAGAGAAAACCTTACTGAAAACCGCTTATCATTTCCTTCTGCTCCTCGTTGGGTTCTACACTCTTATCGAAAGGACTACGATAGATCCCCTACACTTGTGGGTCATCACATCTCACGTATATTACATGTCTCCATCTTTCTCACAGACCTAACTTCTTCCTCTCTCTTTCTCTCTCTAACTCTTTCTCTGTCTCGTTAGGTTTGTCTCCTACTCTATCGTCCACATACATACAATCTTTCCCGCCCTATCTACTCCATCTTCAAAAGCTCTCTCTGCACGTTTCATTCACACATTGGGATATGTCAAAATGTTGCTTCTATAATGGCTAATGTAGAGTTATGGTTGTTTTTGTTGCATCCTACAGAGTAATAACTATGAAATGCATTTAGATTCTCATTTGACTGGGATTATGTGAGTTTGAGCATGTTGTGAAGTACTATAGATCTTGTATACATCTTGGGATTCAACAATGTTTGTAACTATTGAATTGTATAGACCATTACATTCGAAGTCAATAGCCTAATATATTTATTTCACAATTTCAACAAATGATTAGTTCACTACAAACTAAGAAAACAAATGTGTACTCCCTCCATTTTTATTTAAGTCCGCGTATTAGCATTGGTCAAAGTCAAGTTTTGTAAACTCTCAGAAAGCTTATAACAAAAAATATTAACATATACAATAACAAATAAATACCATTAGATTCATTATTGAATGTACTTTCACATCATACATAATTGTTATGGTAAATGTTTATATTTTTCTATAAACTTGGTCAAACTTTAGGAAGTTTGACTTCGGTCAAACCTAATATGCAGAGTTTACTACTACTACTCACTAGTTGCTTAGCCGAATCACTCAACACGCCACACGGGGAGTCCAGTGTCAAAAAAATTTGAGGTCGGCGGAAAAATCTCCCGCGACCCTGATTTGAGCAGTGGGAAGTTGCCATCATAGCCTTCGGAACAGGCCTACAGATGACGCTTGGTAGGGGGCTGTTTTCGTAACTTCAGGTTCACCCTACCCAGTCAACCCCACCCCGGCACCTAGAGTAGTACACCTGAATACTCCCCATTTTCTATCCCCACCAGAAAATAGACTTCTCCATGGCACTGCAGCCTTCATGCTCCTCCCCTTTACATCGGCGCACTCGTCCACCGCAGTGCATCTGCCTCATCGACGACCTCGTACGCCGGTCCACCATCGTCGTCGTACACGGAGCCTCTTCCCCGGCATCGTCTTCCACGGTCTCGGATCTGCTTCCTGGAAGCCGACGCCAAGCGCAGAAGTACCACCGTCGTGGACAATGAACTAACTCCCGTTGCCGACCATGACTCACAGAGGCAGCCGCGACCATCGTTCTCCTCCTCGATTGGTAATGTGTGTATTGAATCACTTAGCAGTACATGTACAGTTCCAATTTTGTTCATACCTACCCTTCAAATTTCCTGGGTGCTATTGTTCCCGTAAAGGTAATTGGTTATAGCCTCCATTGTCCAACAGAATATCAGCTTGTAGTTGTGCGTCACTCTTGTATTGCGCTGTGCTTGGGTAGGTTATTCATCTGCAACCAGTAGTGTGTCAAATGATGCAAAGGTTTTAGAACTAGCAAGATGCCCATGCGTTGCATGCATCAAGATGCATTTGTATGAGTAGTTTATCTTGGGGGAGAAAAGGATGAACGAGGGAAGGCCTTATTTGCAAATCTGGAGAGGGGTATGGGTATCTTTTTGCAAAATTCCCATTTGTTTCCTTCCTATCTGTCAGATATAAATCGGATGGCCTATATTGCAAGAAAAAAAAGTATAGAGAAAAAAAGTAGACAATAAAGGAAGTAGAGATAAATATTAAATATTAAATATTAAATAAATATAACAGTAGAGAAGAGAGTAGAGATAGCAGAGACGTCGGGAAAGGATCGCGCGCGCACGGGAAAAAGTTGCCGGGCGTGCGCTAGTTTTGGCGCGCGGCGTCCGACGCGCTTTATAAACGCGCTTTATAAAATCCAATGCCCTCCCACCGCTTTGTGCCTTGCCACCGCTCTCTCCCCACTCTGTGCCTCGCCACCGCTCTCTCCCTTCTCTTTTTCGCCTCGCCGCCACCGCGCCACCATGCCACCGCATCGTCAGGAAACTTGGGGATACCGCGGCGTCCGCGCGCGCCCCTCCGGCGGCTTCTCCGCCGAGATCCGGTTCCGCGGGATGCGCCTCGGCCTCGGCAATTTCGACACCGCCAACGAGGCCGCCCTCGCGTACAACATGGAGGCATGGCGCCTCCGGTGGCCTCATAAAACATTGAACTTCCCCAACGTGCCGACACGGGAGCGGGCGCAGGAGCTCACGCCTCTGCCGCGGCTTAGCACCGACGAGGATCATCGCGACAACTAGAGGCGGGAGCACCGTCTCGGCATCGCCGAGATGGACGAGGAAGCCATGGCACTGTGGCGCCAACACTTCCCGCAGGACATCATCAACGAGTGCGAGTTCTATGCGCAAAGGAGGGCGGAGAGGGATAAGAGGAGGGCGGAGCGAGCCGCCTATCACGAGGACAAGCGTAGGCGAAAAGCGGATGCTCAGTTCAACATGAGGCTAGGAGCAGCGTCGCCCTGGGAATCCGATGACGATCAGTATCTTCACGCCTACAGTCAGACGTCGGAGGAGGACATCACCGAGGAGGAGTCGGACGACGAGGAGTAGTTGAATTACCTTTTTTTATCTATCTATGCTGAGAACTATCCTCTACTCTCTAGTATCTACTTCTCGATCTCAGCACTGTAAACACTTTTTAAAGCGCCGCGCGTTGCGATTCTATTAGAGATGCTCTAACATGGCAGACGAGTGCTTTAATGTTGCCCACAATATGCGCGAGTATTACTAGTGGTATATTTTTCTTGCCATGTTGAGATTTTAAGACCACGAGTGCGAACATGCAGAGGAGCAATGAAGACCAAACACGGGATATTCGGGACATCTTCAAGGAGTGTGGCAAGTTAAAGAGGAGCTGCACCGAACCTGTAAAACGAGCTTTGGTATGTAACACCCTTTCAATTACTTCCATTTAGCCTCGTGTTCTTCGATGTGTATATGTTGTAGTTTTTGTTTCTCTTAAGCGTGGTGTTCTTCGATGTGTAATAAGAAGAGTCTTAATCGTCCTAATGCTTTCGTTTTTAGCTTGATGTAGGAAGTGTGTGTTCTCACCTTGTAGTCTATTTTTGTATTTCTTTTCATTTTGAATTCACTTCTCCGAGTTCTGTTTATCTGGCTTCTACTAAATGGATCTAGGTTGCTCTGAGTATTGATCTAAAAAAGAAGTAACTTTATGTCAGGATGCAGTTCCTGCGAGGAGGGAAGTATGGTCAACCTCGAGATCATGTTTCCAAAATGAGGCTGGATTACACACAAGGTGCCAGTTCCCTAATGAGGCTGGATTAGACAAAAGGTGCAAATTCCCAGATGATGCTCGCTTACACACAAGCCAGGTGGAGTCGTCAGCTGTTCGTGTCCTCTTGGCATTAGTAAAGGCTGAAAAAAAGCGTGCAGCATCCCTTGAGAATATAGCTGAGTTCCCGAAGAAGCGAAAAGAGCAATCAGATGCTCTATTCACCCAAGCCAAAGAAGAGATGGAAGAAGCCAGAAATAAGCTAGCAAAGGTAGAGCAGGCTAGGCGTCTCCTGCTATCTAAAATTGTTGTTAATACAAAATTTCCTTCATAATAGCTAGGTTCAAATGTTTATCCAGTCAACATGCCTGTTGTGATGTCCGTGCATCTACTGATGTGCCACAAAATGTTTTTTAGGTCATGTAATAACAACAATTACTTTCCAAACAATAACAGACAAAGCATTGGACATGGTATAGTTCACGCGCAAGCCCGACATTCCAAGTACAACTTCCACATCAAACTCATGTTCACAGATATCTGCACATTCATACATAATGTCCACAACCATGATTCACTTCAAAGCCAAAAAACGTGAGGAGAGTTATAAATAAAGAAAAACCTCTACTAGTTCCTGCTACCAGTGCAAGCACAACAAGTCAAGACCATGCGTAAATTAATTATATTTTAGTCATTTTTTGTGTTCTAAAATGCCTGCCGGCTCGCGGAAGGACGTATTTCCGGCACACACAAGGATTCAATGAAGGCAGGTGGGGCAGTCTTAAGCTGGTTGCATGCCGCGAGGAGGCGTGCTCAGCCGGGCCTGCAGCGAGTGCAGCCCTCTTGGCCGGCGCGCCGGTTCAATGCCTGCGCTATGAGAGGTCGCGTCCGTGTCAGAGCAATCACTCCCTCCAGTCCTTTTTTGTTTGGGTATAACAAAATCTCATTTTCCATTCACATTTTACAAGTAAAATTCGTGGACAAACTTTGACCCAAAGTACGATGGGGACTAGTAAACCAGAATGGAGGTAGTACTTTTTTTTAATCAAAGAAGGGTTTCACCTTCCGATTTTCATTACTGAAAACCAGCATCTAAATCTAAACCATAGTATTTGCCCTAGAACTACCAGGTTCAACATCTCGCAACATAAACCTATACAACCATACGCCAAGGAGGTACGTAGCACTATGAATTCCATTTTCGCTCCATACAAATCGTTCTAAAAACTACTTACTACATATAACGTGCCATTGAAAATCGGAACTCTTAACCCCGCTAAAAAACGATATTTTAAACATGGCTACTCGATCTGTGGCAACTGGTGAGCCACCGCGCTCGAAGTCGTTCACCTGTGGTCCCGACCTACCGACCATCAACTCCGACGGATCAAATTATCACGCGAGCTGACTATTCCTACAAAGGTGCTCCACCACGTACCCGGTACCCGCGAATGCAGCAATCATGCACCTAGGGTTTAGGGTTTATTTGTTAACGTCGCCTTTACGTAACACTCATGTGTGCGAGACAGCGAGAGGCCGACTGCGTGTGTGCGCCTCTTCTCTTCGTATATGTACTCCACCGTTTGTCTGGTGTCCAAAAAATAATAATAACTACTAGCAATGTGCCAATGCATTGCCACACGATCAAAGTAGATTAATACATATTCACCGATTTGATAGAAAAAAAAGTCTAGTTTTGAAATACATATATCACTAAAAATATGTTATGTTTCACTCAAAATATATTCCTTTGGCGGTTTTGATGAGATAAGGGAGGAATGTTGTTGGTTTCAATATTCGAGAAGTGGTATATGTCTAATTTCTACTCTTACTAGCAAGAAGCCCGTGCGTTGCACAGAACATCAAGATCTTGTGGGAGAAAAGGATGAATGAGGGAAGGCCTTATCTGCAAATGTGGTGAAGAGTGCGGGTATGCCATATTTTCCTTCCTATCCGTCGGATATAAATCGGACGACCTACATTGCAGGATGGCAGGCCCACCATCATCACCAACTCTATTTTTTATCCCTACTCTTATAAAAAGCATTGTCGGTGATGATCGTGTGCCTGCCATCCTGCAATATAGGCCGTCCGATCTATATCTGACGGATAGGAAGGAAACTATGGCAATTTTGCAAAAAGATACCCACACCCCTCCCCACATTTGCAAATAAGGCCTTCCCTCATTCATCCTTTTCCCCCACACGATAAACTACTCATACAAATGCATCTTGATGTTCCATGAAACGCATGGGCATCTTGCTAGTTGTTGCAAAAAGCCCATGTGTGTGTGTGAGAGAGAAGGAGAGCGGAGGAGGACGGAGTGCATGTGTGACAAAGACACAAGGAGTGTGTGTGTGATAGGTATCAGCTTAAAATGAGGCGATAGTGTCTGTGTGCACGATCGAGAGGGTCTGTCTCAAGAAGGGAAGAAAAAGCTACATAGATACAAGGAGCGGGAGAGAGCCATGTATGCGATGGTGGAAGTACGAGTGTGCGGGTGTATAAACCTATCTAGAGGCTAGCTAGTCGATAAATGTTTATGAGAGAAATACGAGTCGGGGTGCGAAAGCGAGAGTTTTGTGTGTGTGAGAGAGAGAGACAATAGTTGGGAAGGGGAGTGGAAGCAGGAGTTGTGTGTGTGTGTGTTTGTGTGTGTGTGTGAGAGAGAGGAGACGGTAGTCGGGGTTGTCTGATCGGTAAACAAATGAATAATGCCAGTCTAGGATGGAGACGAAAAGGAGACCGCAACAAATGTTGTGTCTACAGGAGAGAGAGAGAGAGAGAGAGAGAGAGAGAGAGAGAGAGAGTAATTTTAGTGGTATGAGTCATATGTAGAGACATATAGGGTGTGTGACAGAATCCCATAGAGAGAAAGACAAAGTGAAAGACGAGTGTAGACTGTGTGTGTGGCGGTGAAAAAGATAGCTTAGGTATCGAGTGATACCAGAGAACAGTAGAGACGTGAGAGATAATGAAAACCGTGTAATGTATAATGATAGGGAGAGTGTGACACTTCTCAACGGAGACGTCGAGAGACCATGTTTGCGAGGATAGGAGAAACATGAAGTGAGCGTGCGGGTGAGCTCGAGAAAAGAGAGTGATAGCTACCTAAAGGAGCATGGATGCGAGAGAGATGGGCGTGAAAGGAGTAAAAAAAAAGGGATTCAAATATTTGAGTTCGAGATGATGATACATGTAATCCATACTCGAACCAAAATTGATCTATCAAACATGCATACTCATATGAATTCACGCACATCTATGTTATTTAATATGTAGATATTACTGATCCATACATTTTAGTAGAACATAATTTGGTTAAATTTTTTTGAATTCAACCTTAAGATTTCGAGATCGTTGTATTTGTAAATCATATTATACATATAAAGGAACATAATTGTTTGTTGTGCTTTTGAAAGTATATATAAAAAAATGATGTATGTAGAATGTAATTCCAATTGAAAATGGATCCCGCCCGAAAAAAATAGAATACAAACGGGATTCGAATTGAGTTGGCACGAGCGTAAACGTGCACTCTGCAAAATTTGAATGAAGCGGGGAAAGTCGCAGTAACCGCCCGAAACAAAATATGCGAGATGGAAATTACTACTGTCTATCCCTGCTACGCAAAGCCTATCTACTGGATTTCTATAGGTTTCGATAGGGGTAGGTTTGTAATTTCACCCAAATGTGACATAACCGCCTCTCACCCGGATTCATACACGGTGGGCGCCAAAACACAGTGTGTCCTCGGCCAAAATCGACTCCCTCCCTGATTCATATTCAGACACGATGGGTGCCAAAAACAAACTCTCGTTGGCAAATATTCGGTGTATGCGAGATTACCATCCTATTCCCAACCGACTAATGTTGCTGTGATGTAGTAGAAATTTGAAACGGGGGCTATAAGTTTGTAAATTTCCTCGCATTTGAGACAAGCACGCCATGAATATATGGTTCCCCCCTTCCTCTCTACCTCCCTTTTCCCCATTCGTACTCCGTGGGCGCCAAAACACCCTCTCCACCCCACCCTCCTTCGTCCGTCGTCGTCCGCCACCCCATCCACCGCCGTCCTCCTCCACCATGCCGGAACTGATACGCCGACGCCGCCGTCCATTACAAAAGATCGGCCTCTCTCATCCACGGCTTCGGACCGGGATCCTTGCATCCCGTCCTCTTGCTTCATCCCCGCCGTCGTCCACCTTGCAGGCGCCGCTCCTACGACCATCTCGTCCACTGCGCCCCGCCGCCACCGTCTACCCTCCTAGATCTGGTTCCACGCCGCCGACAGCCATCGCTACCGCAGCACCGTCAAATTCTCAGCAGATGCATACACGGCGCCGCACCAGAGGCGGTACTCTTTCGTATCTGCTCAACTTATTTATCGCAGCAAGAAAATAGATCACCACTGCTTTACTCTGATTTCTTGTCTTTGTTGCGAAGTTGCCTTTGTCCGGTTTGCAACTTCAGATCCGCCATGGCACACTCAACACTATACTCCCGATGCTTATGGTTTTCCCCTTTTATATTCCACACTAGTTAAAACACAGTAGACTAAATTTTTCAGAGCTCGCCGGAGTTCGCCGGTGCGAACGAAGGGGCTCAGGTGGTTGTGGGGCCTCTCCGAACAAAGAAAACTCAACACGGGTGGGGGTTCGGGCGGGGGTGGGGGTGGGGGTGGCGGAGGAACACAGCGGTGGGGGCCGGCGGCCCGTGCGGTGTTCTGTATGGGAAGAATCAGAGACGAGGAAGAAGATGGGTTAGGAGATGTAGGATCTTCATCCAACCGCTTGAAATGGTCGAGAGACAACTGGGAGTTGCATTCTTAATGCGCTCTGGTTCATCATGTGTGGGCACTGCGCAACCAACATTTTATTATCCAAAATCTTCTTGCTCTTCTTTACCATGTTCCTCTTCCGTTCTTCTTTAATATGTACTCTCTCCGTTTCTAAATATGAGTCTTTGTATAGATTCCACCATGGACTACATATGGAGCAAAATGAGTGAATCTACACTCTAAAATATATCTGGATACATCTGTATGTGGTCCATAGTGGAAATCTCTACCAAGACTTATATTTTGAAACGGAGGGAGTATGATAGTAGTACAGTATGTTCCTTGTACTGAAGATGAGCAGAGACATTTGTAGTGTAGAGGTCTATACGGTCGGTTGTGATGAACACTTTGAGCCTCTTTGATTCGTAGGATCTTGTAAACATAGGAATAGGATTTGTAGTGGCCTGCCCACTTGAATCCTATAAGAATAGCAAGGAAATGCGGGGAGCTGTGTCGCCTTTGAGAGTTACACTAATATTAACAGTACCGCACCTTCACTTGAAGAGAGCTAGTATCCGAAGCCTTTCTAGCCGTACCGGCAAACTAGCACATATATTCCAGCAAGTTCCACCTTGCTGATTTTACTCTAATGCTTAAGGTTTTCCCGTTATATCTACACTATGATCTATGTAGCTACTTTGTGTCGCACTAGCAACAATCCACTCTTGAAGCTAAACACTGCAATGACTTACAAAATTGGCACCAAGGCATTGAGTGCAATTCTGGATGCAAGGAAACTCATACACTCCCCACCTGTTGACTCTTGTTCAGAATATGATCCTAATGACTCTTGTTCAAAATTTTCACATATAGAGAGACAGCATGGAATTGCATTTCTTTGGGCGCTGTGATTCATCATGAGTGGGCAACCAACTTTGTATGCAATGAAGCGGAACCTCAAGAATATGCTTCCTCTTCTGTTCTTTAACATGTTCCTCTTTGTTTATTCTTTATTTAGTACGTACAGTATGTTCCTTGTTAGGAAGGGGCGCAGGGACATATGCAGTCAACAGCTGATAGAGCTGGCCTGTACATGATCGATAGGCTTTCAATTACTAGCGCAATACAACACCGTATTTTCAAGCCAGCTCCACTTTCCCGATTTATATATCGTGGTTATGGTGTACCCCTGTTATGTACACTATGATCTGCCTAGTTGCTGTGTGCTCTTGTTATCATGGTTTGGCAATAAACTCTCTATACAGTATATTATGAACCTGTCATCTGCCAGCTATCCTTACTTCTGGAGCCTATTTTTTGTGTACTTATGCCAGATTATATAGATGCACGCACCATATTACAGCACACATGAGCTCACTCATCAGAATCCAGTGATAGCGCACAAGTGTTTACATGGGTGCCCCTATATTAGAATATCATGTGCATTACAAAGATAATCTCACAACTATTTATGTTTTCATGGTTCTCAAATATTATACGCAATTATAATGAATATTAGAATCCGCGTATCAGAAGAATATTGTGGAACACTGCAATGACTTACAAAATTGGCACCAAGGCATTGAGTGCCATTCTGGAAGCAATGAAACTCATACGCTCCCCACCTGTTGATTCTTGTTTAGAATATCATCCTAATGACTATTCTAACCTCGAGGAGTCAAAGGCAGATGGCATGTCTTGTTCACCCATCAAGGTGTCTGTTCTAATTTGGCAAGGTTTTATTGATTGCGCGTATCTTGCATATGTTGTCTTGCATTTCTTCTACTTTGTTGCACCGCCATCTTCTTAGTTTACTCATCATATAATTCGAGATGCCATGCCCATCCATTATCAATACATATTCCATCTGTCATCATACCATGTTTTTTCACTCAAATGTTGTTCTTGTGCATCAGACATCAAAAAGGAAGAGGGTGATTGCCGAACCCGAAGGAGCACTAGCAAAGTCCTTGAAAAACGTGGTGGTGTCGGAGAAATCAGACAGCACCCCACTTATATTGGCTGTACAACCAGTGACACAAAACGTAGGACCGACTCCAGCAGACTGTACCCATACTTCACTAGCCCCACCACACAGGACCTGCACTCCAGCAAAAGGTATACCGATTTCATTTGCCATAGCACCAATCGTACCACAGAAAAATCTCACTCCAGCAAAAAGTACAGCAAGTCCACCGGCCGAAGACCTATCCCAACTGCATAGACGGCCAATTCCCACAGATTGGAACCCCATTCCATTTATTCCCAGTTTAAAAGACAATGCTTTCAATGTTGTTAGGGACTACGTGCATATATTCCCATCATGGGAAGATTATAGTGAAGACAAACAACATTTTCACATCTTCCTGTCCAACTTACGTGTAAGTGCTATTATTCATGGTTATTATTTTCCTGTTTTCTGCTGATCGAACACATTAATGATTTACATTAGATTGTTGTAACTAGGCGAGGGTCAATCTTGATAGTCATGATGAGCTAAGCTTGCTTGTGCTTTTCAAGGAAGCATTGCAGTAGTATCGGTGTTACCTGAGGAAATCACACTTTGATGGCAAGTCTATAAACGAATTTCCGGTGAAGTCTCATGTGCTAAATTTACAAGACATTGAATGAAAAAACCTTGTTATGCACTGGTCTCATTCCCAGGATGAGGTACTGTCTATGAAATCACATGACAATTTGAACTCCTACTTTTCCGCATGTGCCTTACGGATCTTTTTTGCAAGAAATCTGCTCGAAGAAGAATTCCGATTTGAAAAGAACGACAGGATATCGCAAATATGTTTCTCGCTGCTTTGCTCTTGTTAGTACCTGTTGTCCTGTATCATTGTACTTGCATACATACCTGGTTCATTATGTGACAACAGTATGCATGATAGCTTGCTTATCAATTGTTCGCTCCAAATTGTCTGATCTGTATGAATGGTTACATTAGTGTAGAATATATCCAATGCCAATGAAATTTTTTAGCTCTGCATTGTTCTTTTAAATACATGTTGTCCTTTATTAGTGTAGAATAAAGGCAATGTTTATGGAGAAGATTCTGTGCTAAACTTCTTGAAGTGCCCCCCCCCCATCAGAGTGAGGAAGATATAAGTGTTCAACAAGCGTAGTCTCATCATCTTGATCAGGTGCTTGTACTGCAGCTCGCCAGCAGGGCTAACCTTTCTTGAACTCTATTAAAGTGATGTCGGTTTTGTATATTATTTTGTCAGCGTGTTTATTTGCACTGGTGGTGATCTTTGATGCCCAGTGTATATAATCTGCTGCCTGCTTGTGCTTTATTATCATAGTGGCGAACTTTGATTCCCAGTAGATGTAATATGCCGTAATTTCTTTATTGTATAGTCTAGGTTTTTTCTTATTCACGATGCTGCAG
>NC_041385.1:800692505-800701742 GCF_002162155.2 Triticum dicoccoides
ATCCTGTCTTCGCAGTAAAGCGGCCAAACCGTAAAATTATGGTACATAATCGGGCCGTCATGCAATCACGATGTATGATCCGCATCATGGGCCCCGTCAAACTTGCCCACTAGTAGATTCGGGCCTTTAATAGTCTGAGTAACCCCCGGCCCTCTTTTCGCAAGAAAACTCGATGGGCTTTTAGGAGGCTGAGAGGTAGGTTGGGCCTGAAACGTGCCGAACAGCTCACGGGCCGGTAGCATCCTAAAATGGACCGCGACCCATGATTGTGTGAATCAAATCACGGGCTTTTAACAAGCCAAAGTTGTCTCAGTTCTTGTTTGGCTCAATCAGATGTCGGCTACGAGCAGGCCTGATGCAAACCCGACCATAGTTAGGCCCAACTATATGACGGGCTTTTAACAGGCCGAAATTAATATAGGGCCAAAATGTTAATCGGGCGCTTAACAGGCCGAAACTAATATCAGGCTGAATTACTAAATGGGCCTTTTGCAAGTGGGCCCAAAAGCATAGCATTCAGTTAACGGGTCGAATCTGATACGGGCCATAATTGAGGCCAAAGCCTCTTAAAGGGTCGGACCTGATCTCGGCCGTGATTTGGCCCAGAACGTGGGAGGCTTTTAACGTGTCGGATCTCATATGGGCCATTATTAGGCCTGAAACGTGGCAGGCCATTAATGGACCGGATCAAATATGGGCCGGCATTTGGCCCAAAACATGGCAGCCAATTAATGGGGTGGCCTACTAGGGTCCTCAAAATCTTGTGGGCCTACAGCTGGGCCGGCCCATTAGTGTCAGCGAAATCTCGTGGGCCTTTAGCTGGGCCGGCCCATTATGATCCGCAAGAATTTTGTGTGCCTTTACCTAGGCCGGCCCATTATGGCCCGCGAAATCTTGTGGGCCTTTAGCTGGGCCAGCCCATTATGGTCCGCAAAATCTCGTGGGCCTTTAGCTGGGCCGGCCCATTATGGTCCGCAAAATCTTGTTGGCCTTTAGTTGGGCCGTCCCATTTAAACTTGATGGGCCGTGCCACGTGTCGACGTATCATAGGAGCCCTCTGTCCAATGAGTGGATGACATCTGTCCCAATGATGAGCCGACACGTGTTTCCTCCAGCCAATGATGATTTTACACGTGAAAAATCCCCATTTGTCGGGGCTGTTAACGGGTTATCGGATCCAAAACCCGACCCGATAGCTTAACGGCGTTATGTTACGGTGGATGCCACCTGTCGGTCACCCTTGACGAAAGCACTTATGTGATGCGTGATTTATCGTCATGGAAGTGCACACTTCCGTGATGATAATTTTGGTAATGTCATAGAACACTTCTACGACAACACAGATATGACTATCTTGATTCTATCATAAAATCGTCATGGATGTACATGCATGACAAAAAACGCGACCTACTGTGACAAACACGTATCATCATGGAAGTGTTTTTTTGTAGTGTCTCAGGCGGCATCTACAAGGTCAACTAGGAAAGGGTTTGCTCAACGATCGAGCACGGTGGGCTCGGCGTTCTGAACCTGCCGACGTTTAGTCGAGCGCTCCGGCTGCGATGGCTATGGCTCAGCTGGAAAAGCCCCTTTCGGCCATGGGTGGGAACGGAGCCCCCATGCGAAGCCTCTGACCACACCCTCTTCAATGCCGCGACGACGCTGACCATTGGCAACGGCAGGACGGCGAGCTTCTGACACAGCTCATGGCTAGGAGCGGTGCCGCTCAAGTTTGGCTTCCCAATGCTTTTCAAGCACTCAAGACGTAAGGGCCAAACAGTGGCTCAAGATGTTGCTGGCAATCGTTGGATCTCGGACCTGGCACACGGCAACACCAGCGACCGGATCAGCGAGGTTCTAAACCTGCATCACCTAATCCAGAGCCAGCAGCTTTCCCTGCAATACGAAGACCATGATCAGATTCGATGGAATTTCGATGGATCAGTCCAGTACAGCTCCCACTCCACTTAAGCATTGCAGTTTCTGGGATCGACAACGGGCTTGTATCAAGACATGATCTGGGGTGGTTGGGCTCTGGCGAAGATCAAGGTTTTTGCTTGGCTGCTCCATCAAAACAAGCTGTGATGCAATGATCGCCTTGAGCGGAGTGACTGGCCAAACGATTACTTCTGCTAGCTATGCCTGAGAAGCCTCGAGAGCTCGGCGCACTTATTCTGGGACTACACCTTCACGAGGACAATCCGGGCTGCTCTTTCCTCGTGGCAACACTGTCAGGGCCTAAGCCGTGCCAGCGAAACCAGCGACAAGAGCTCACTCGAGAAGGTGGCTACCATGATCTCAGCAACACAGCCAACATTCATCAAAGGAGCAAAAACCTTGATAATGCTTGCTCTGCGGAAAACCTGGCAGCAATGAAACCACTGCGTCTTCAGGAGCACGGAGGCAAGAGTGCAAGACGTGCTGGATGACATTAGGAGGGAGCTTAGCATGTGGCAACAGAGCAGGGTCAAATTCCTCCAAAACCCCTTCGGGGATCCTCCATGAGATTGTAGCCTAGACTATGGTGCAGTTGGCACCTCCTTTCCTTTTTCTTTTCTTATCTCCTTGATCCCTGGATCACCACATTTGTCACTTTTCCACTGCTACCTGCTTAATCAATGAAATCCCAGCCTTGGCTGGCACTTTCAAAAAAAATTGTTAAGGAAATAGATGAACCCGACCTGGCTTTAATTGCTATGGTCGTTCCTCCGGGAAACATGGAGATGAATGAAGCTTTAACAAGCCTTTCTCTCTAAAAAAAAGGGAAACGCTTCCTATCAAAAGTCTGATAGCAAATCTTCAATCCGTCAATTAATCACAAAATTTATCTCTCCCGAGTTAATCTCGCCTCACCTGCCCCGCCCCACCAAGCTCATCATGAGCTCGCCGCGGCTTCTACCGCCGCCACCATCGCTCCGCACAAAAAGAAACTTCGACGACTACAGGTCATCCACGTCGATGATGCGGCGTCCCACCCCCGTCTGCTTCGTCGTTCCCTGATGTCACCATCGACCACGTAAACCCCATCGCCGCTCCGGTTCCTCACCAGACCGTGTCCCGTCACCACCACTTCCACCGCACTGGTGCGCCATTCTGCGTTTTGATTTTCGGCCGAATTTCAGCCGTCTCGCCTGGGCCCGACATATGGGCCTTTCGGCCGAACAATTCAGCCCAATTTGAATTTATCTGGTCCGACCCAGCTTCCAGAGCCTTCCTGTTACGCTTCTGCTCACATAAAACAACGAAACCAATCTCCCTAACCCTAGTTCACGATTTCCTCTGGCTCCTCCCGTGAGCGGCGCCGTCGCTGCACATCGAGCAAATCAGCAGACACATCTCACTCGAGCGCTGCTTCTCCCACGTCCTCCGCATCTCGCCGGCGCTCACTAGCCTCCTGCCGCCCTCCACATCTCCTCGCATCCACCCCATCCACTCCCTGTCCATTGCTTCTTCAAGATGGCGGCATGGTGCTCGGCGGCTGCGGCAACAGAGGTGATGGTGCGCGAGCCAACCAGTTCAACGGAGGCAGGAGCACGGGGCAGCGGCAGCAGCATGGAGGGCGTCCTCTTGGTTGGGAAGGTATAGATGTTCTTGATGTTCTTGATGCCTTTATATCTTCCTACTTGAAGCAGCAATCCGTACAAAGCTATATAGCTATTACAAGCAGCTTGATTAATTGTACGTACACAGCTAGCTAGCTATTAGAAGCAGCTTGATCGATTGTTGTACGAGTATAGCTTCCTGCTTGTTGCTGCATCGGACTGCTTGCTGCGACGAGTTGGCAACCAACAATTAACGAGCCTGACTGCCAAAGGATGGAGGAAGCAAGATGTGCTCTATTACCATGTAATTTTGTATGATTCACATCTGTTTTCATGCATATTTTGCTTTTAGTCACCAAGGATGCTCACGATCTGGTAATATTTATTTTGGTCCAAAAGAAAAGTGGGTTATAAACCTTGTTATTAACATCCTCAAATATACAATCGTTCCATAAATCTGGGTTGTGTGCTTGCGTTTTGAGCTGTTGAGATGATTCCTGTGCGCAATGTTATAGTGTCTTTTATCAGCCATTGATGAAGTAAGTAAGTTTAGGGAGTGCCAAGGGAGGTTTGGGACCAGATTAGCAGAAGAAGCTGCGGCGAGAATGGAGCCAAGTAAGACATGGTCCTTTAGTTTTAGAATTTTCATCTCCTTTTTGTTTGCAATTCTGAAAATTTCATTGGTGATATCTTGCAGCCCAATGGTGGTTTCAATTTGGAGGGGATGTTCCTGCATTGCAGAAGTGTGCAATGAGAATTTTCTCACAATGTGTCTCATCAAGTGGGTGTGAGAGGAATTGGAGCGCCTTTGCTTTGGTGCACACAAAGGAAAGAAATCGTCTTTTATATGACAAGCTCCACAAGCTAGTTTCTGTACGCTACAACCTAAAGGTATAAACTAACTCATTTTACTTTCTTTGTCAACCTTGTATTGTCCTTGCATGTCATATAATTTACTTGGTTTACTATTCAAACTTTGAAGATACGTGCTGAAGAAGATCAAGAGAAAGATATAGATAATGAAGTTGATCCAAGTGCACTGCTGATGGACACAACAATGTTTGATGAAGAAAATCCAATAATGGAGTGGCTGAATGAGGATGAAGAGGATCCAATTGTGGATGGAGCTAATGAAGCCAGTGCTGTTTTTGAGAAAATAAGGCGTCTCAACTCAGGCAGGAAGGATTCTTATGTTGGTACAAAGGGTAATAAGAAGAAAAGAAAGAAGAATCATGATGAGGAGAATGAGTATGTCGAAACTGAGAGTGAGGATGACGACGAAGATAATGAGTATGTTGATAATGAGAGTGAGGATGATGATGGGGTGAGTGAGGATGATGAGGATGATCAACAAGATCAACAAGAGACACAAATGCAAGTGGAAGAAGAGACACAAGTACAAGCTGAAAAGGAGACAGCAGCAAGTGTTGGCAATTTGGAGACTCGTAGATCTGGACGACTAGTTAGGAAGAAGACCAAGGAAGTGAACAGCCTCTACTCGTAGATTTGGTAAGTCTCTTATTTTTGGCGTTTCCGCTCTAATATTTATTCTCACTGTGTATGATCAGTACTGCTGCTCTAATTGCTACTTGTCAATTATCACCTAGTAGTGTTGTTATAATTGCCACTTATCTTGTATTGCTATTGTAGTTGCTATACTTATCACCTATCAGTGTTGTTCTAATTGCTACCAATCACCTAGTAGTGATGTTCTCTGTTAGTCCATTTTATTTGATTATGCACAAAGTGGAAGAAGAAGATTTTGATGTTGAACTACATCCATCCTGATCCTTTCTCTGTTTTCTCTAAACCAAAAATGCCACATGAAGAACTAAGGATATCAAGAAGCTTTTGGATGTATGCAAGCTTGGAGCTGCTATTTTATAGGTATGTTAACCACAATATTTATCCTGCAATACCTTGAGCTTATGCATGATTTTTGATTCACATTTTTCACCGTGGATTTTCCTTTTGTGTGACAATTGACAAATGGCTAGTCCAAGCCAACAGCGGGTTGTTTGTGTCGATGTTGCTTTCTTTGTATCCTTAGAGTTTTGTTGTGTTGGAGTATAAACTATAAACTAAAATTCATCATTCTAGTATATGGAGCCATAACCTTTGTTCCTAAAGCTTTTTGGTGAATAAAAACTATATTGTTGTAGTAGATTTGTTATTTCATTCATGAGCATGCATAACATTTGAATATTGTTCTACTAGCTACTTCTCCTGATAATCCATTTTATTTTTTGTTGCACAAAGTGGCAGAAGATAATTCCAATGCAGAATACCTCCATCCTGACCCTTCCTCTATTTTCTCTAAAGCAGTAATGGCATGTGAAGAATATCCAGGGATATCAAGAAGCTTTTGGATGTAGGCAAGCTTGGAGCTCTTGTTTCAGTGTCATGCTTTGATGGTTGTCTTTTGGAGCTGTTATTTCTATGTGTAATCCTTTAAGTCTGTTGGCTGTACCGGACTATTTAAACTATGAACTACGCTGTGATGGTTGAACTGATGTTGGACTGTTAATGGTTATGTTTTTGGAAACTTTATAACTAATGTGCGCCTGCTATATGTTGGACAGATGTAGTTTTATTAAACCCTAGAGCTTATTTGTTGAAGTTTATTCGATCCATCCTGGTGGTTGTTGCACTGATATGCTTATGCTTTGTTTTATTTCAATTTTTGTTTGAATTTTGGCCGAATTTCAGCCAAATTTCGGTTGAATTTTGATCAAATTTTCAAATTTTGATTTTGCAATTTCGTCTGAGATTTTGCCGAAAAATCTGAAATTCCCGAAATTCGGCCATTTCGCCCAAGGACGAAAGAAAACACAAACCGAAAATCAAAACGCAGGCGCCATTTTGGCTAGGCAAGGAAGGTGCATGCGCATCCGAGGCGTCGGCCCCTGGTACTAGTATGCACCCAGACAAAAACTATGGTCAGATTCATCTCATCTTTCATCCATTTTTAATTAATTGTCTTGATTTGCGTTACCTTTGTTTTGAGTGTAATTTTGCTCCCAATTCATCTACTCAGGCCCTCAACAATGACATGCCAACAACTGGTTTGATGTTGCAGCTGGATGCCTCCGATGTCCCTTGTTCCAATGATGACAGCGGTAGCTAATCTGTACGGAATCGGTTCTTGCCTTGTCTCATCTCCCCTAGTTGATACATTTTTTCATCTCAAATTGGTATACGCAAAGTCATTGAATCATCAACTAATTTTGGTGCTAATTACATGTCCAAATTTGTATGCTTCGGATTGAGATTATTCATGTTGAGATAGCATTGTTTTCTATACTCAAATTTTTCATGCTTCCCATCTACGAATCGCTCTCCACACTGTCCTCATCGATCTAACCTAGGTTCCGACCTGGGTATTGTTATTTTTTCCGTAGGGATATTTCCGTTGTTGAAGCGTTGAAGTATGTAGAGTTCTGATCCATTTATCTTTGATTTGTTCATCAGATTTTGCTAGCTCCATCGCATATGGCGATGGTGCGAGGAACAAGGTCCTCGCACTTGCGTTACCATGGTGGTGCCAACCGCCACATGATATACTCCAGGATACACCACATCAGGATGTCGTCAGCTCAGTAGTTGGACGTGACGCCGTGCTAGCATGGACGCTCAACGTGCATCAGGGAGGGATCATCAAGCGACGTGAGATTGTGCGGCTGGCTACATGAAATCATGCCTCGCATTCTCAACTGAACTACTTTTTTTTCAACGAGGACCTTAGCTAATGGCGCATTGTTGTTGCAGCCTTTGTCCGTTCATGTCACTCGTTCATGCTGCTCACCACGTGACGATGGAAGGAAACACTCACATTAGAAAGAAGCACGACTAGCATCACAAGGAAGCATGACTAGCATCAGTAGGAAGCATGACCAACACTCAAAAGGAAGCATGGCAGCCATCGACTTGATGGTGTCCGAAATTGTTATTTCTTTGGACGCATATTTTCGTTTCTTTGGAAGCAATAGTATTTTTGGTTTTAAACCAATGTAGTTGCGATGGTAAATAAGCCTGCTTGAGAACATATATTGCTTTCTTGGGAAGCAATTTAATGGAATATGGGAAACAATTTACCGTCCACTAAAATACATCTTCATCATGCCACAGACAAAAACGAATAGGCTGGTGCACTATACATAAGATTTCGCCAAAACGGAAGAATCTCCGATTGACGTGGAAGCACGAAACAGAATGAACGGTTGAATTCCTAGTCTGTACTACCACACAAGTGCTTTATGTACACAGTTCAACCAATATATGCTTCCAGTTTTAGTAAACCATGTTTCCATCTATCACAGGATGTGGTTCCTACCTACCTCACCACCACACAAGTGCTTCGACGCCCAAATAATATCTTGCATGCGAAGCACCTATGAAATTGGAGCACACGATGGAAACAACGAGTATGAGAAGATAAGGCACAAAGTTTTTCTTACACACTAACCCCAAAAGGCATCCCCTCTTTCTTCAACAAGTATCGGTATGTTTTCGGATTCATTTCGTTCATGCAATATGTGCAAGTCTTGGAGCGTCTTTTGCATTTAGTTTTCATTTTTCTTTTATGTACCATGCTGGTATGAGATAGTCCTTGGTTGATTTATAGAATGCTCATTGCACTTCACTTAAATCTTTTGAGTATGGATTTATAGAATGCTTCATGTGCTTTACTTATATCATTTGAAGTTTGAATTGTTTGTTTCTCTTCACATAGAAAACCGCCATTTGTAGAATGCTCTTTCGCTTCACTTATATTTGTTAGAGCGTGGGCATATCTTTTGTAGAAAGAATTAAACTCTCTTACTTCACTTATATCTATTTAGAGAGATGACAGGAATAGGTCATTCACATTGTTAGTCATAAAATCCTACATAAACTTGTGGATCACTGAATATGATATGATTGGTCATTCACATGGGGGGGGGCATTGGTACCGGTTCATAGCATCAACCGGACCAATGCACCCCTTTAGTCCCGGTTGGTGCCACCAACCGGGAGCAATGGGCCTTGCACAAGAGCGTGGTGGTGGGAGTTTAGTCCCACCTCGCTAGCTGAGAGAGAGCCGCACCTGTTTATAAGGTGCGGTGCGCCAACCCTCTCGAACTCCCTCTAAAGCAGGCTTTCGGGCCTAATCTGTCTCTATGTGCCTGTGGGCTTACTGGGCCTACTACGGGTCTGAATCCTGGCCCATTGTTGGGTTTCTAGTCGTATTCAGGCCGTGGTGGCCCTTTAGGTGGTACTTTTTTTTTGATTTTTTGCTTTTTTTTATTTTGTTTCTACTTATAGCAAAATACTTACTAGTTTTTCAGTGATTCTTTTTGCTTTTAGGTAATAAAAATTATAAACTTTCTGTTAGTGCCATTTGTTTTCTAATTTAAAAAGGTTAACTTTTAATTTTTGGAAATTTATGTGAATCACTAGTTTTTGAATAGCTTTACAATAAAAATAGATTTTTGAGTGATTCTTTTCCTGCTATTGAATATTACTGTGTTTTATCATTATATTCAAAAACATATTTTGTTATTTTAGTTTCTAACAAAAAATTCTTTATGATAATTATTTTTGCTATTAAAGTTTCTAACAAAAAATTTCTTTATGAAAATTCCTTTTTCTTTTAATGTTTTGAACAGAAAAATTCTTTGATAATTTTAGTTGCATAAATTTTATATAATTTTAG
>NC_041385.1:800701835-800721333 GCF_002162155.2 Triticum dicoccoides
AGTTTCAATAATACTAGAGGTTTTATAAAAGTTTATTTTGTTTTTACTTATTCATTAAAGTTTATTTTGTTTCTACTTATTTATTTTCTTTTCTTTTTTGCTTATTTTATTTATTTTATGATTTTTTTTTCTTTTTTGCTTTATTTATTTTATTTTGTTTCTACTTAGTGTTGCTATTTTTATTTATCTTATTATAGTTCATTTATTTTCTTTTCTTTTTGTGCTTATTTATTTATTTTATGAAAATTCTTTTTGCTTTTAATGTTTTACACACAAAAGCTCTCTTCCCTGGCTGGTTCATTGGTCCCTGTTTGTGGCTTGACCCGGTCCGAGAGGCCTCCCATTGGTCCCGGTTCAGGCCACCAACCGGGACCAATGGTGATGGGCCAGGAGCGAGGCTCATTGGTCCCGGTTCGTGCCACCAACCGGGACCAAAGGGGCCAGACGAACCGGGACCAATGGGGCCTGACGAACCGTGACCAATGGCCCCATGAGGCCCGGCAGGCTTCCTGGCCTCACGAACCGGGACCAATGGGCCCATGGGTACCGGTTCGTGACCGAAACGGGACTAATGGGCTTATCTGGTCCGAGCATATGCCCTGTTTTCTACTAGTGAAAGACGGGGTTAACAGCCCATGTTAAGGAGGAACCAGCTACCGATGGTATGGCACACACAGCACATAAGACATCACAGATGCTAAAATGTATGCGTCATATTTTTCTTTTTTGCGAATATGAATAAATGATTGTGTTCATCATTTTAGCCTGATTCATTTGAAAGCCTATTCAGGTGAAGATACGTCATCTTTGGGATCTGAAGACGATGGAGACAATTCTGAGGGAGCTTCTGAGACCCCCTTCATACTGCCAGACAGACCATCTGTAACGCCAGCACAGGAGCAGAAAGTGTGGGAGAAAGTAGAAGCCATTGAGTCGACAGTACCGGTTTACGTCACGATCCTGAACAGGTCCAATGTTCGTTATGCAATTTCACCACCTTCCTAGTAAGTTCAAAAGAAAAAAAGTATTTGGTGGCCTATCTGTTCCTCAATTGCAAGTTTGCAACTATCTCCTAGGATTACATATGCATGCACAAATTTCTGTACTATATCTGTATCTGCATTAATAACATCCTCGCTGATTATGCATATAAAAGACATTTGGCGCGAAGTATGCATCAAGGTATCTCAAAAAGAATTACGGTGTTGGGCATCACGGAAGGAAGAACATGATCAGTTTGGTGCTTCAGCGGGAGGGGAAGAGCAGGACGTTGAACACGGAGCTGCGACGGAGAGTGGATCGGACGTCGATCCTCAAAGGATGGGCGTCTTTCGCCCGTGGTAACCGCCTGCGGGAGGGTGACCTCTGCCTCTTCAAGCTAACGGAGAGCGTGGAGCCGCTGAAGATGATGGTGTACATCATTCGCCGTGAGAAGTGCTTAGCTTGATGCATGGCTAGTCTCTTATCTGTATCTAGAATCTGGGAGTGGAAAACTATGTGACGTATCTTTAAACTGGGTTGTTTATTTATGTACCGTCAGAGGTTTCCTGAGTATCTTATTAGTTATGTGAAGGTATTGTTATCTAGAGCAACTTTGGATCGTCAAGTTGGAACAACTTATCATGTGTTGCTGATATTTCTGTCATCGCTTCAACTTAATTTGAATCGAGAAACAAGAATGCCAGTCATCCTCCAGCCTCTCCAGCGATTTGGGCTTCCTGGCCGTTGGATCTGGCGGCTTGATGGGATCTGGGCCGTTGGATCCAGCCCTGGGAAGACCTCGCTCGTCGGATCAAGGAGGAGCTCCTGTAGCAATGAACAGTTTCACCCCTCTGTAAAGATCTCGTGCCACCGCGCGTAATTTCTGTCCCCCGTCGAGGGCATTTTCGTAACTTCACTATGGGGTATAAAAGCCCAGTGCCCATAGGTTTTCTCCCCAATCGTCTTCCTCCCTCTTCCTGTTCACAGAGGAGCCGCCGCCGCCGCCCCCGCCCCTTCCCCTTCAGCTCGCGCTCTTCCTCTCTTCCCCGCCCCCCTCGCTCGGCCGGCAGCCGGCCGCCGGCCCGCCGACTCCTTCGCCTTCGGGAAGCACTGCCGAGGCGGCCGCGTTGCTCTGGGTCGCGCGTCGCCGCGCACCCGGTCAACTCTGCATGGGTCGCCTCACTCCTCCTCCTCCCCATCGGGACCGGGCAGCAGGACGAGCGCGAATAAGAGGCACAACCCTAGCCCTCCCTCGCCGCCATCTATCGCTCCCCCGTTCATCCTCTCCAGCCGCCGCCGCCACCGCCACCCCAATGTCTCCTCCTCACGCACCCTCTCCTCGCCACCGTCGTCGCAAGTGCCCACGCGGGTGGATTAGGTGGTCAGAGCGGGATGTGACAACGCATCTGGCCGGAGGAGAACGTGGCAGCGGCATCTCCTAGCGACGGCGCTGGGGCAGGCGATGCTTCAAGGCGACGGGCTGAGGCGGCGGTGCAGGGATCCGCTCGGTCTGCTGTTGCTGGTGCGGGCGGACGGGGGAGCGGGTCGAGGTGGCAGCTCCGTCGGCGATGCCTAGGTAGGCCTCTCTTAATCCTTCTCCCCCTTGCCCCTGATATCAATCACTCTTTCTGTTTCTACCCATCTATGCAGTATTGTGTAAGTTTTGTGGTTCGTATGATTGAACATGGCGCAGACCGCTGGATTTAGATGTTGTGCATACATGTATCGTGCATGGAGCAGTTTCGAAACTCATTTCGCATGGTCTCTTTTTTAGTGCATATTTCATATAAAGAATTGAAATTCCAAATTATGCCTCTACATAAGTTGGTGTGGTCCATGTTAGAGCGGCATCCTGGATATGTCTCGAGTGCTAATAAGACGAGGGAGGAGGGGGAGAGGGAGCGAGAGAGAGAGAGAGCGAAAGCATATTGACCCTACACATTCAGTCCGTCTTACCAGGGAAGCACTAGCACTCCTTGATACAGAGGTGTTTGCTCAATTGTCGTGGTTGATTTTGTGTATTACTCTCGGTTTGGTCAGGGTCTCATGTGGGATTTCGTTGCAGGTTCTGAAGAGCCACCATTTGTTCCGTTCGTCAAGGATTCGACCGTCCTGCCGACTGCTGCTGCGTCGAGATGTTGCAAGCTATGTTTTTAAGGCGGTAAGGCGAGGCGAGGCGCTGGGGGCGCCTCACTGCCTAAGCGCTGAGGCATAAGGCGAGGCGACGCCTTAGAGACTTGTAAGCAATAGAATTAAGTAGAATTTGGTAGGCATTAAGCAACTAGGCATACAGCCATACACACCTTGCAACTGATTGTTGTAGAGCCCCCATCCTCTTTGCACTTGCTTTTCTCCCCAACAGAATTCTGCATCAACATGAAGTCATGAACAAATATGTTAGAATAATGTATCACTTACCAGTGCACATTCCACAAAAAATAGAAATAAAAGTGAGGCAGCAAACAAAAGTGGAAAGAAAGATAGCAAGTATGAGTGCAACTGCAATCTGCAATGGTCCACATAAGACAAACAGAATAATAGATAATTCTACATAAGACAAACAGAATAATAGATAATTCCAGCATAGCAAAAGGGATAAAGGTGGCCAGCTCAGCTCTCTCATGTCTCTCCACTCTCAAAGTCTCAATCAAAAGTCATCATCATCAAACTCATTGGCATTGGTGTTGTCTTCACCATCTTGGTCAACATTAGTTGGCTCTTGATCGTCATTGCTCACATCATCATCATCCTCAACGTAGTCTGAATCCTCCCCCTCCGCATTGGGCATACTTGAGTGTTGCTCTTGCTCCAAGTCCTCCTCTACCTCATCTTCTTCAGGAATTATAGGTCGTGTTGTAGTAGGTCTCTTGCGTGCGTAGTGCAGACGGACATTTGTCTGGCCCCTACGAAGTGTAGTTGCTGTCCTATGCAGATTGCGGCCTCGAAGGTTTGAAGATGCACCAATAGCCACATCAACATCCTCCCATGTAATGTCTTGATTGTCTTCAGGACAACCTCGAGCACCTTGAGGTTGTGATAGTGATGAGTCCACCCACTCATTGCCCCAATCAAAATCCTCAATGACCAAAGCCTCAAAGCTATTCTCGCCCTCCTTTTCACGCCTCTTTTGAAACCGTTGCATATTCTTCCGGTTGTATGAAACAAAGACAAGATCATTCAACCTTTTCCATTGTAATATGTTCCTTTTCTTTGTATGGATCTACAAAGTAGAAACAACAAGTGAAATAAGTAAATAACTTGCTGAAATCATCATTGAACAAACACAAATACTGCTTTACTAGTTGACTTACAAATTCAAACGTGCTCCAATTCCTCTCACAACCAGATGATGAAGCACAAAGACTAACAATGCGCTTTGCAAACCTTTGTAGGTCAATGGCCCGACCACCAAATGAACTCCACCAATCAACTAAAATGATAAAAACTGACACATATTAAGAGTTTGTACAGAAATTACATTGCTGGAACTGGAATTAACATGCTGAAATTAACATGATGCATTTAATATGACTTACGAGGGTTTCTTGTGCTCATGGTCTCGAGTGCCAATGGATTAGAAAAGCTTTCTCGTTGTTGCTCATAGAGCACAGATTGTTGATCAATCTTTTTCGAACATTGGCATCCGGTACCATTTTTGCAAGCACATCATTAAAGCAGCTCCTAAGCTCCCCAACTAAGGCATCATCATTAAAGAGCGCACACAACAAGATCTCGATTTGGAGGCTCAGACCAATATCCATAGTTCCATCCCGGATCATTTGACCGTTGTGGCTTCCTTGTTGGATCTTTCATTGGATCGTAGGTGGGCTCACCCCCATCAGCTGCTGCATTTCCATCCATGGTGCTACACTTCTACTACCTGCAGCAAACAACCAAACACAAAGGAATATTAGCATAACTGATAAAAGGGCTGCCATGGCATATGAAAAGGCTGCTGTGGCAGCAACTAAACTACTCTACTCATGCAGATGTAGCAAACAGCGACAATCAACTAGCCATTAAACTAATCAGCATTCAACTAGTCATTAAACTAATCCATTGTTGAGCACAACACATCATGCATCAGTATTCAACTAGCCTTTATTCTAATCCACCCAACAGGCCAACAGCATGCATTATTTTATTCAACCAAGGAGCATCCACTAAGGCACTAACCCCACTATCATTAAACTAATCACTAACATATGCCTGGCCACTAAGGCACTAACCACTATAAGAGACAAGTGAGCAACCACCAACCAGCTAGCACAAAACAGTCCAGCAAAGAAGAAAGAGAGCAGAGGAGGGTGTGGGAGAAGGGAGAGGGAGGTATACCTTACTGTTGCTCTTGCTTGTTGTTGCTGTACTGCAGAGGAGGAGCTGCTGGACAGGAGGAAGAGGAGGAGCTCCTGGACAGGAGGAAGAGGAGGAGCTGCTGGAGAGGAGGAACCATTGGAGAGGAGGGGGAGGAGCTGCTGGAGAGGAGGAGGAACCAGATCTGCTGGAGAGGAGCCACTGAAGAGAAGGAGGGGGAGGAGTGTGTGGATTGGGGGCTGTTTCTCTCTCTCTCTTTCTCCCCTCTTACCTGTTGGCGCCAACATGATTCCAGTTTCCCGCCTAAAACAGCTCCCCTGCCTGCCTGGCAAGCTAAGGCATCCAAAATGGACTAAGGCAACGCCTCGGACGCCTAGGCAGACGCCTCGGACGCCTTATAGCTTAAGGCGGACGCCTTAGACACCCACCTAAGGCGAGGTGGACGCCTTGCCCTCGCAGGGCGCCCTGACGCCTAAGCGTCGCCTAGGCGACGCCTTAGGGACGCCTTGAAAACAGAGGTTGCAAGGGTTCTGGTCTGGGAGCTCTTCTTTTTCCTTCCTATATATCTAGCGGTCTAATATTTGTGGAAGTGTTGTTATGTGTGGCTTCAGTAGTTTGTTAGATGTGTTGGCTGCTGCTAATGCTTTCTTGGATGCATTAGCTGCTCGAGGCTGAGTATGGTCGGATTCCTTTGATGGATTAGGGGATCTACTTGGGTCCTTGGTATTTTTTGTTGCCATGTGAGAGACTCATCCGCATGTCTAGATTCCTGCCAGTTTTTTTTGTTCCGTTCTGAATTTGTCTGCTACTTATAGGTTTGGCATGGACTGCTGTTGTTGACAGCATTGCCTCATGATACTTTCAGTAATTCTTAACGGTATCTTCAGTTATTCTCATGATATTAATCTATTCAGAAAGCTGCCAGGTTTTTTAGCTAGCTGTACGAATGTCTTGTAATCGGCCTTTACCAAGTAAAAACTGGAGCCCTTGTCATTGATTGGCTTTGTGTGTTGTTAGATATTGTATGTAGTTCTAGTAGTAGCAGCTGCTGCTGCATAATGGTCTACCACTTGAGTTCGAGCCAAGAAGAATGTTGGGCAACTACGAGGTTACATACATTCACTAGGTTGGGTACTGAAGTGCGTACATATTGATAATTGAATATTGAATAGGTACATTCGCCGGGAATGAGGGTCTGCTAATGTTATGGGCTTGATTGGCTTTGTGAGTGAGAGCAAGATTGTGCTTTGCAGGTATTATGCAAGCGCTGTTTTTATTTATGCAAGTTAGTTAGGCGGTTCACTGTCACCAGTGGAGCAGTTGTTGATTTAGCTTACAATGGTGACCGGAGATTGACTGAGTGTGCTTGGTCGAGGCGGAGCGCAAGGAGGAGGACACCTGAGTGGAGATCTACTGCGCCGCCAAGCCGGGGCTACTGCTGTCAACGGTGAGCGCCCTGGACACGCTGGGCCTCGACATCCAGCAGTGCGTCGTCAGCTGCTTCAACGACTTCGCCATGCACGTCTCCTGCTCCGACGTACCAACGATTCCATCCATGAATTCATCACTACACCAACCAACATGGATGGATTCATCTTCTTCTTCAGCAAGATCATCAGTTAAGTCATCAATCCCAGCTGATTGATTCGAGTTTTGTATGGATAGGATACATGTTGTTTTTGTTACTTGTACCAAGGTTCAGGACCTTGATGAGTTGGCTGATGATCCATGTAGATTTGACTTACCATGATCTGGATATGTATGCCAGTATACATTATTAAGTAATGGCTAAATGACTGGGATGTGTATGTCATCTTTAACTGAATTTAGATGTTTATTCAATCTGAATTTAAATGTTTTATCATTCAGCATGTATTTTCTTGTGATTTCTTGTGTTGTAAACTTTAATTAATCATCTTTAGCTATTGTCTATATATCCTACAGCTGGGCTCATGCACTTGGAATTCTTTGCCACCTGATAATTAATGAAGGTAGTATATCTTTGGATTGTAATTACCTTTTTGGGGCTTGGACTTGCTCTGTATGATATTGTATTAGTTTATTATTAGGCTTGAATGAACTGCAGATTTCGTAACTCAGTACTGTTGTTTGCCTATGCTTTTTCACTGCCACATGTTTTAAATTGTAAAGGTAAGCCGTGCGAATTCTACTGTTAACACAACACTTGTCTGCCCCTGATAAGTCTGGGTGATGATAAGGGTTTTAATTTTTGATACTCCTTGTAGGTAATGAGTTCTTTAAGCAGCAAAATTACCCAGAAGAAGTGAAACATTACACTGAAGCGCTTAGGAGAAACGTAGAGGATCCAAAGGTATTTTCTTGAATGTTTTATTATGATACTCAATTGCTTGAGCTAAAAAAAATCTGTGAAGCCGTTTCACTGTTATATTGGCATTGAATCGGTAAATCTGATGAGAACCCACATAAGTTTATGCCATCTGAATTAATCTGTAGGTGACCACTAGCTATAGGTGTTTCTGCAGTATAGGTGTTGTGTTGTGGCGTATTTTGTAGTGCTAAGCTACTGGCTACGTTTCAGGTATAAAGCAATCCAGTTTTTCAGGAAAGAGTACGACAAAGCAATGGAAACTTATCAGGAAGGCCTAAAGCATGATCCGAGTAACCAGGAGCTGCTTGGAGCGCCAGCGCTTTTAACAGCTGGGTGAGAAATATATGCTTTATTATTATTATTTTGACTTTATGCCAACACATTTGTTTTTGGAAAATAGTTGTTTTCGCTGATCCATTTTACCTCCTTATTCTTCTTCAGTTTGGAGATCTAGGGATACAAGCGCGTTCAGGAAATTATATGGGTGAAGACCAATAGACTTCAACGCATTATTCGAACTGGCCGCACTAGCCATTGGTAAGGTGCATTCTTTTTCTTTTGGAATTATTCAGTTCCCCGCATCTATTCTCCGTGTCATTTCTGAATTTGGTAAGGTGCATTCTTTTTATTTGGCAAACAGAGCAGGCAGGAGGAGGAAGCAGAGAGGGAGAGGGCGAGGAGATCCTGGTCTGCACCTTGCGTCTCCCACAAGCTACTGCAACGGGAGAATCGTATACCCAAAATCTTTCTCAAAGCCTACAGCTACTGCCTCCCCAAGCAATGCCAACCTGCAGCAACAAGATAAGCTACACTCTGTTTATGTATTACATATTTCATTCAACTATGCCCCTCTCTTTAATCTTCCCATTGTGAATAGGTTATATGGTAATATAAATAGCTGATTTGATAATGGAAAAAACTGATTTGATAATAGAAATAGCTGGTTTGATACAAACATATTGCTAACTCCTTAGGTGTAATGTTGTTTAAAAGATGCCACGGTCGTATATTTTTTTCATGAGACAAACATGTATTTGTTTGTTTGTAGGGTTCAGATTTTAAGATCTCTGGTGGGCTTCTATAGGATTGGTAGAAGAGGAGGACCAGAGCTGACCAACTCTTCTCAAGGTCACCTTTCTACAACAATGTAAGCAGCTTCCCTCAAGAAACTTATCGAGTCTTCTGATCGACGCATCATGAATCGGGCATTTAGTTGATAGATGTATCAGTGTTGTGTATTTCCAGATTGTACTCAAACTAACTTGGCCCCTATATTAAAGATGCATGGCTTGATTTTGAAATTATGGTTATGAACACAAAGCTAATTTGTACTCTATTCTACACTACTGTCCCTTGGACAGTGATCCCACAATTGAGAGGAAGCCAAACATAGGGACATATGTTTTCCTTCATCCAATCCAATGGTTTTTCCTTAAGGCCATTGAATACATCATGTAACCCCACATAAATGGTTGGGAACCAGATAAATTTAATTTATCTTCAATACCATCTCCAAAATATTGCTGCTGCATGTATTAGGCAGGATCTATCAGAGTTATTGCTATGTATATGTTGTGAATCTGCCAATGTAGTCAATTTGCGGTTCTATCATATTTCTTAGTTCAAGCCCCTGAGATAATGCGTTTAAATTTATGAACTCAAACAGTTCAAGATTCAGTAAAAATGCACGATGATCTTTACAAATTATCTATTTTTCTATGGGACTTCGAAGATAATAAATTAGGTGCATAGTAGTGGCATGTTACATGGTCTAGGTAGGTTCTAAGGAAGGGGAGTGTTGGATCAGTCTCATATTCATATTGGTGCGTGTGGTGATAACTGAGATAGGACGCTGTGGCATGCTTTTGTGTTGTTGGTAGTTAGTGTGGATCGCTTAATTGGTCCTCTTGAATGGGTAGATCAATCTGGTGCCAGCTTAGGGGACGGGTTAGGTGTTATATGCTAGCTTTTCTGTTTATTGGGATGGTCAAAATTGTTATACACCATTTTCAGGGTTTCAGTCTTGTTAGTTGCAGGTGTCTGACAGATGGTTGTTCACCCTTATGAGGTGTACCAAGCGAAAATTCCACTGCTGTGCTACTGAACCTTGGTCGTGCAAGCTAATCTAATGGATGTCAGTTAACTCCTTGTGTACACATAGTCCGTATGTTATGTGTGGGGAAATGAAATGAAGTAATATATAAATATGTGAATGTATGCCTTTTATTTATTTTATTTTATTGACGAGCATGGCATGAGTTCTTCCGTTTTTATTAAAGATAGGAAAAAGGGGGGGAAATACTTAGTTCCTTGGTTAATGTCTTTTTATTTTATTTTATCATTTTCTCAGTGTGTTATGAGTCATCGTTGGCCATACAGTTATGGTTTCGTAAACAAAAATAACGCTTTGGCTCTGTGTGGTGCCTCGACACATCATATATACATGGATAGTGAAATATCGGGTCTACCTTATTCACATAGTTATTCTTATCAGCATACAGAGCAGAAGACTCGACGCATGCTTGGTTGAGTAACCATAGACTCACCAATGTAGTCTATGTATTCTTACACTGGCCATACATAAAAAAAATGTGTGTTCATTGACCGGTTTTGCTCAAAATAAAAAATTGTAGCTCATACCTTAAGACCGACCGTCGATTGCTTCTTTTTTTAATTGTTTCCAATAATGTTATTTTTGCATATTTATGTTGTCCTGCGCATGTATGTTCCTTTGCTGCTCATTTATCAATCATATATTTATGTTTTCTCTATACCATTTCCAAACACTCAGGTGGACCAGACTATCGTGAGAATTTTTAGCAGAATGATTCTTGATATTATGTTGGATCATGTTGGAATTCCTAGAGCTATTTATCGGAGAAGGATGTACCCGCATAACACAATGACTGTCACCGTGCTTTTCTACCGGAGAAATGCACGCATTTGAGTATTTCTGTCAGCCATCTTCGTAAACAAATGTTTGTTGTTTCCTTGGTATTTATTTCCATTGGCAAAACGCTGCTTATCGGCGGTTGGAACTATGCTTCCAGCAGTATCACTTGCCATGATGAGCTACATCATTAATTCTCATTTTGTGTACTTATCAACTAAAAAGCACGGACACGGGGACGGAAAGACGGGGATACGGATACGGGATACGGGATTTTCCAAAAACAGCCATTCGGGGATACGGCGAGTATATATAAAATAAAATAAAAATATGCCATGTAATACAGAGTTAAGACAGAAAATTAAAGAGAAATAGATCAAAATAAAGAATAGACTAGAGTACTGCCCCATTTGGTGTCTCTTTTATCAAGTGCTTGATCGATCCTCGTCCCCCCATCTCATTGTAAGTTGCATCTTGCAAAACACATCAAACACAAATTGGCTACCAGCTGTGGCGCTCCCAGATGCCATGCCACTTGCTAGTTGCTACCTATCAACAAGTGTGCAGCAACAAAAGCTGTTAAATTCAGAAATAGGCAATAGCACTAGCAGGCTAGCAGCAGCAGCAGCAGCCCAAGCAGCACAAGCGAGCAGCAACAGCATAACAAACAGCAGCAGCACAAGCAGAGAGGTAGCAACAACAAGTCAACAACAAGCTAGCAAGTATCTAGACCCAGTAGCTTAATCCCTTAATAATGGAACAAAATCTGAATCTGAAGAATAAAAGAGGAAGAGGTTGAAGAATGGAGAAGCTGCTGGGTTACCTACAGGCTACAGCTGCGAGGAGCCGAGGAGGCGAGGAGAGAGAGAGACTGCTGCTGCTGGTGCTGGATGGAGGAGTCGCCGTCGAATCCAGGAGTCGCCGGCGCCGGCGGCGGCGAGTCCAGGTGGTGGGAACTTCGATCCAGAAGGTGGCGGCTCCTTCTGTTCGAGCTGGGAAGCAGGGAGCAGCTCGTATGGCACGCTGGAGACCCTGCAAAATAGGGTTACATATTGGACCGTGGCTGGCCCGGGGGTGTGTTTTTGGGCCAGGCCGTATCCCTAACGTGTCCCTGCGTATCCCGGCGTATCCCAGTCGTTTTTTCTTTTTCTTTAATTCAAATTTCGGGGATACTCCAAAATTCGCGTATCCTGCCGTATCCCGCCGTATCCCCGTATCCCGCCGTATCAGGACGGCAGTTCGGCGATTCCTGGCGTGTCCGTGCTTTTTAGCTTATCAAGGCTGCTATCTAATTTTGTCACTTGCCTTTTGTATAGTCTTTTGTATGCCTTGCTTACACTACTGTACTATCCAGCTGCCCTGTAGTGTGCTACTTATTTTTCTGTCTCTTTCTTTGAAATGACTTGCCCTAATTATTACCACTGGTCTTTAGACTTGTCAGATGTGTTGCTTTCTGTATGAACATGTTGTAATCTTGATCATGTATCATTCATTTTTACTCCTAGGTTTTGTTTCCTACAACCTCTGTTTACATTACAACTTTGAAATAGATAGGATGTGGTCTGATTATAGTTATGATTTAGCACTGATTGTGTGGGTATGGCAAAGGCGACAACAATGTTTACTATCACCCTTTTTGGCTTTTTATGTCAGGTTGATTACATCTGGTCATTACATTCTTCGGGAGGAGACCTTGTGTTGAGCATGACACCCAGTCTGGCCAGCCTTGCAACTGCCAGCAACCCGATTCATCGACTGGTATTAACTTGCATAGTAGTTCTGTTTAGATTACAGTTTTAGCTTCCTCCACTCTTTGCTTTGATTAGGTTAATTTCTATTCCCTCTGTCCCATAATATGAGAACATTTTCCAAATTATGTTAGCTTGAAAAACGTTCTTATATTATGGGACGGAGGGAGTAACAAATAGGATGATGATCAGGATGAATAATATTTCGGCATTGCTACGATTATGGTTCCACTCATGAATAACCGAATTAACTTGATGATCCATTGCAAGCAATCGTTCTAATTCCCATTTGGCAACCTTGAATAATTTGTTTAATCGCTTGAACAGTATGTTGAGCCAAGCAATGGTCTTTGTTATGAGGAGCCTGACTGCACCGAATATGATGAGTTTCCTGGGTACTATCCATCTGACCATGAGGACAACAATAGTGATTGCTTATCTGAGCTTGAGTTGTGGTGAATGCGACCGATGTTTTGACCGCATAAGAAGATGAAGTTCTTTTCGTTTATCGAGTAATATTATCATAGGTGGATGTGATGCCTCTATAGAGGCGTTGTGAATCAGTGTAGTAGCACACCACCCTATCCTTATTGTAAATTATGTGTGCTCATCGCTATGAGACAGTCCTTCGGATGGATTTACTAATCCATGGTTATTGTATATTATGTTGTAGTTTCAGTGTTGGTTCTCTAATTTACTTTCTATGCCTGTGTTATCATGTATTATTGCATATGCTAAACCTAGATTTCTACTAACTTGCCATTACCTGTTTAACCAAAACGTTGCGACTGGCACCCTCGCGCCAAGGCGCGATTCCGATCTAGTAACTTACTATGTGTTGCTGAGACTGTATTTGCATGGTTGTTGTATTTTCACTTTACTCGCGAGAGGGTCAAGGCCTCTATCAACTGAGAGCCAACAGAAATACAAGTGCATCAACTCGGTAAGAATTTGCCAACCCCTATTCTCCATGATACAAATTCATTTTGGCAGCTATAGAAATATCCTGTATCGTTGGAGGGTGGAAAGATCAACGAACAGATCTCCTCACGC
Organism: Triticum dicoccoides; assembly: GCF_002162155.2. Lineage (NCBI taxonomy): Eukaryota > Viridiplantae > Streptophyta > Magnoliopsida > Poales > Poaceae > Triticum > Triticum dicoccoides. Next base: position 800,715,172 of record NC_041385.1, read on the forward strand.
GGCTCCCCCGCAGGTGCACGGGAGGCAAACCTGGCCGCCGGTGGGACGCCCTTCCTCGACTCCTTCACCGCCGCCAAGAGACGAGACTGGGCGAAGCCCGGCCGACGCCGGCGGTGGCGGGGTGCTCTTCTTCCCCACGTGCCGGTTGCAAGATGCAGGGCGGCTCACCCAGGCCTGGGTGTTGCGCTAGGTGTCGGGCGCAGCAGCACGACGGCTTGCCGGGGCTGGTGGATGGCGGCGATGCGCCGTGGTGTGTTTAGCGGCGCGGCGGTGGTGGGCGTGCCTTGGTCGCCAGGGCTGGCGAGGTCGAGGCCAGATCTGGGGCCTGGTGGCCCATGTCGAGGGCGGCGCGGGCTGCAGGTCTCTGCCCCTGCCATGGCCACGGCGGGTGGTGTGACGCAGCAGTGACTGGCTGGTGGGTGGGCCGGTCAGGATCTGGGGGCCGAACGACAGTAGGCAGCGCAGATGGGCTCATCGGTGAGCTTCCTTCGCGATTGGTCACGGTTCTTGTGATCTCTCCCTGCCGGTGGGCGATTGTGTGTTGGTGGCTTCGCATGGTGGTGCGTTCGCCGCCGAGTTGAGGCGACACAGGAGTTGTCCAGTGGGGAGGCAGGTTGGATGGATGGGAGGAGCTGACGAGCTTGGGCCACCCAACGCTGGCACAAGGGTGTGCCAACCCGGATGTGTCTGCTCCCCCTCTTCCCTCGTTCCCTGGGCGTGTGTGGGCTGACCCGGCTCCACCGTTGTTCAATGCGGGACGTATGCTGCGCCCCCTTCGGTCGGGTGCGGCCTTTGGCACAAAGCCGGTCACTTTGGTCGGTTTTGGCCGTGTCTGGATGCAGGGCAACAACGGGAGGCACGACGTTCGTGGGCGGAACTTGCGCCTCAGGTGCGGCCGAGCGGCCATGACTACATGGGTGGGTTGTCGCTGGTGGTTGGCGGAGCTAGGATGCGTCGGAAGGGTGGGCGTGTATTGTCCTATGGCGGCGACGGCGGCTGTGGACACCATCACTAGTAGAAAACCCCTCATTCGTCCCGGTTCATGAGGGCTATTCGTCCCGGTTAACAAACTGGGACTAAAGGGTCGTCACTAAAGCCCTGACCCTTTAGTCCCGATTCACCCAGGAATCGGGACAGACGGGGACTCCACGTGGCCGCTACCGCTTGCCCAGGAAGGGGGCCTTTTGTCCCGGTTGGTGCCACCAACCGGGACCAAAAGGCTTCCACGCGTCAGCATTTCAAAGGCTTGGCTTTTTGTTTTTTTAAGGGGGGGGGGGGGGGGTTTTGTAGGGTTAATTTACGGGGTTTCATATATTGTATTAGCTAGCTAATAGAGAGAAGTGTCCTCTCTTATCTCCGTGCTTGGTCGACGCTACGTATAGAGAGGACTCGACACGCTAGCTAGCTAGTAAGCAAATGAAGGAAACTATTAAGTATACAGAAGATCGTCATGAACATATACAGAAGTGATCGACCTCCCCTTCTCCGAGAGATTGGTTGAACAACAAGTTTTCGTATATAACATATGAACTCAACTTCCAGATGCATGGTGGTATTCTCCGGCTTTATTGATGACGTGGTCAAGAAAGAATCCAACCAATTCCTCTTGAATTGCTCGCATGCGATCTTCTGGTAGGAGTTCATCCCGCATCTGCCACATCTAATTTGAATAAAATAAACTTGTGAATATTTTTTCTTACGCACTTCATATTGTCTTTTTGAGTAGCCCCGCCTATTCTTGGCCGTCGCGTTGTAGATGAACTCGGAGACGTAGTATCCATAATAATTATTCCCGGCTTCCTGCCACAAGCACTTTACGATAAATAGAGGTCAATCAAACTGATAATGAAGCATTATAAATGGCATTGATGATAGTAGTTAGAATCAACGGGAGATGCGCGGAACTAGCTAGCTAGCTAGTAGTAATTACTTTCGGGTATTTCCATACCAGATCCCGCGGCAATGAAATAACTTGTGCGGTGAATACTTTCCAAACCCTGCGAGACAAAGAAAACAATTACTTGATATCGTGAAATGAACAAAGTTGCTGATATGGTGCGATAATGATTGAATCAACTTACTTCTCGAGCATCTTAGACATGGCCGCATACTCCTTGGGATCTTTTCGTCTTGAGTCTAAGACGTTTACTAGTCCCTTCTCACGCTTAATCTCTAGGAGAATATAGTGGAAGCTGCGCATGCATGCATAACTCATCAATTACATTAATTGCTATAACAGTAATAATTTAGGGAAACCGAATATGCACAAGACAGTAACACTCACTTGAAGTTGTAAGGAAAGAGTATTGTATCTTTGTTTTGATTTAACAAAGATCGTAGCAAGTTGTCCTCGGTTTCTTTGGCATTATATTTAACCGTAAATTCATCTATGAGATTTGTGTTAATGAACCAAATATCATACATTTCATTTTGTCTGCATTCGAAGATCTTCAATCTGCGTAATATAGTGAGGATAATTATATATCCATGCAATGAAAGAGCTGAGCTATATATAAAGACTTAATGACAGAAGTAGTAATTACAGACAGTAGCAAGTGACTGTTAATTTACCGAGGGCCTCTCGATTGAAAAATGGAAGAACTCAAATGGAACAGACAACTCCTCAATTCCAACGAGGTCGTGCACATCCTCTTTAACTTTCAGCGTCAAAGTATCGATTTTATTCCTAGTTGACAACGTCTTTCTGCAGGTTCCCATGTAGCAATCATGGAATCTTTGCATCATTGTTGTTAGAGTAGTTTCATCTTTGATGAGAGGCTTCCATACTCGTATTTGAATAAGTCCGGCTCCATTATATCAAAATATGCATCGTCGTAATCTCCAGGACTGGTACCTGGCAATACCCCCGGATGATTAGCGATGATATCGCTAGACACCTTGAGCAGGGGGCACGATTGTTTCGCTTGTTCGCCGAGCTAGGGAATTTTTTCCCAGTTCTTCGTTCTTGTAACCTTTTGTCACTGGAAGTACTTCCTGACTGCTTTGCTTCTTTATATGTCTTTTCAGTAATGCGCTCATAGTTGGTTTTTGGCGGAGACGGTGGTGGTCGCTGCAGGGCATCCAAAGTGCGCTTCGCTTTAACCAGATCTATCTTCTCCTCCGGAGGTGGATGTCTCTTAGCTCTTTGCGTTGCGAAGTAGTCCCTCACTTGGGCTTGACAGATCTCCTCGTTTTCCTTCTCGGTCCTCTCGTATGGTAACTTCTCAGGAGTCTTGAGAGATGGACCGAATCTGTATTGCCTCCCGCTTGTACTGCTAGACGCCCGAGCAGGCCATGCGGCTTTCTTCTTTAGTTGCTTACGAGGCGGAGGAGAAGGACTGCGATGCGCCAGAGCGGCGGCAGGTCTCTTTCGCCCTTGCTGACGAGGCGGAGAAGGAGGAGGCTGGCTGGTCGGGCGTGCCGGCGCAGGCGGAGAAGGAGGCGGAGTGCCCTGATCGCTCGTCGAAGGAGCAGGAGGAGGAGGGGTGGAGTGCCCTGACTCGCTAGAGGAGGAGGAGGCAGAGGCGTCCAGTTCAGAAGGTTGATGAGCTCCTTCCTCCATAGGCATGGAGTCTTCAAAGCAGAACCCAGCCGAGTCTCCCCTTCACCGGTAGGGTGGTCAAGCACGAGCTCCTCAAATCCCTCCGTTATTTCTTCCACCATCACCCTAGCATATCCTTCTGGAATTGGACGGCAGTGAAAAGTTGCGCCGGGTTCAGGCGGTAGAACAGAGCCGACAGCCGCCTTGACTTTGTACTTCTCCCATTTCGTCATAAGGTGGCAATGTTGAGACTCTGTGATAGCATCCACGGGGTAGCTAGCAGGAGCCATGAAAACAGGCCCCAGCTAAAGCTGCTCGGTGGAAGCCATGCTGCTTCTCCGCTGAGATGGCATGGTAGCTTTGGGGGTAGCTTCGGCATGTCGCTTGCTTCGAACTGCATCTCGTTCCTCTAGCTTATGTACCCTTGAGTGCAGCTTCTGTAGTTCGCTCTGCTCCACCTTCCTCCTCCTCTCTTGGCATTTGTAACCGCCTGCGTCTGGACACCCAGCCTTCCATCAAACGGAGCCTGGCGTGCCTCGTGTCCATCCAGGGTGCTCAGGATCCCCAAGGGCCATTGTGAGCTCGTCCTTCTCTCTGTCTGGAACAAACGTCCCTACCTGTGCTGCGTTAATATAGTGCTGAAGCTTCGTGAGGGGTATTCACAGTTGCTCCCTCGTCCAAACGTACTTCCCTATTACAGGTTCCAAGATTCCGCCAACCCCGAAGAACCAAGTCCGGGAACGGTATGGCTAGTTCAATGTCTCTGGTTCGACCCCTTTATCAAGCAGGTCGTTCTCAGCCTTGGCCCACAACGGTCGGGCTTTGAGGTACCCACCTGACCCCGTGCGATGGTGATGCTCCTTCTTTGCAGCATTTATCTTGTTTATGGCTGACATCTTCTTACTCCTCTCCGATGTCTTGTTGGCCACAAATGCGTCCCATTGATCTCTGAGCTTCTCGTACCGGCCGATGAATTCTAGTGTCTTTTTTTGGTCGACAATTTTTGCTTTCAGGTCATTCTTTCACTTCCTGAATAGATCTGCCATCTTTTTGAGAGCAAAGGACTTGATCAATGGCTCTTTAAGTGGATTCTCTGGATCGTCCTCTTCCGGTAGGGTGAAATTTACCTTCAGTGCTTTCCAAAGATCATCTTTCTGTCTATCTTCGACAAAAGAAACTTGAAGCTCTTCATCCTTAGGCCGATTCCATAGCTCTATGCTGATCGGGATCATGTCCCTAACAAGAACCCCGCACTGAGCAGTAAATGCCTCCATGGTCCGGAGGGGTTCAATCGGTTGGCCATCTCACGCGATTGCTGTGATCGTGAACCTTTCATATGATTGCAACTTTTTCTTCGGGCCTCATCTCTTTGCCGAAGTTGTGCTCGATCCAAAGGGCTAGAAATAAGAAGAAAGACGAGAGTTAATATGTGTAGATACCAAAACAATGAATGCATCAATTAGCTATAGTCAGCACAGGCTTAATTAATATATATACCTGGCCGGACTCTGTTCGGTCACTGGAGCCGTCATCACGACCTCCTTCTTGCACCGGCATTCAGTCACCGATCACGGTCTCCTTCGTTGTTCGAGGACCATAGCCTGCTTCTTCACCCTCTCCTTCCAGACCATCGCTTTCGTTGAGATACGACATGACATCAGCTCCGGCTGCGATTATGTCCCCCAACACCCCTTTTGCTTCCTCGTCTCGGCCGTGCTCCATAGTTTCTGCAAATATTACAACATGGCAATTATTATACAAACATGACAGATGGATATATTAGTGGCAAACGTAGACCTAGCTATAGCTATTCACAACAAGGAATATATATGGCCTCGGCAACGCTTAAAGGGTTCGGGGTGGCCTCGACGACAACACTCTTTTAACTTGGTAAAGGAGGGGGTATATCGACAACGACGACATACATACATGGAAAAAAATGTTATCAGGGAGGGAGTATATCAACCCCCCCTCATGTCGAAGTTATCGAGGAGGGGGTATCGACCCCCCTCCCCCCTCATGTTGAATATATGTTGAATTCCTGAGAGAAAACATTCATCGAACAAAATTACAATAGAAAAAATTGACCAAGTTTTCATATATCATCATCATCATCTACTACAAAAAAATTTGACATATTCTTTACATATGAACATACAAACGTTTGCATATTCGACAATAATATCACCAAAAAAATTCTATGAACATTAAAATTCTAACTTTTGCATATTCCTAGAACCCTCGACCCTCGACCCTCGAACCCTCGACCATAGAATCCTCGACCCCTCAACCCTAGAACCCTAGAACCCTCGAACCCTCGACCCCTCAACCCTCGAACCCTCGACGACACTCGAGCCCTTGACCCCTATTCCTCCTCATGTCGAAGTTATCAGGGACGGGGTATATCGACCCCCCCCCCCATGTCGAAACTATCGGGGAGGTGGTATATCGACAACGACATACCCGATAAAAAAAAAGAACAAAAAAGAGGAGAAGAAGAAAGGAATAGAGGTGAAGAAAAAAAATAGAAATTACTCTATTTTTTTTCTTCTTCTCTTCTATTCCTTTCTTCTTCTCCTATTTTTTTTCCTATTCTTATTTTCTCCTCTTCTTCCACTCCT
>NC_041385.1:800721816-800725868 GCF_002162155.2 Triticum dicoccoides
GGGCCGGGGCAGGGGCTCGGGCAACGGCGGCGGCGACGAGAGCGACGACGATGGCGTGGGCGAGCTGGGGGGGTGCGGGCGACGGCGACGGTGACGAGAGCGACGGCGACCGCAGGGGCGGCTGACAACGACGGAGGCAGCCTGGCGGCGTCGATGTGCTCGGCGTCGTCGGGGGCAACTGGTGATGAACTCTGCAAAATTCTTAAGTGCTACTTATATACCAAGAGCATTGGTCCCGGTTCGTGGCACCAACTGGGACCAATGCCACCCTTTGATACCGGTTGGTGCCACCAACTGGGACCAAAGGTCTCTTTTCAGCAGCCCAAAGGGCGGGAAGCAGAGGGCTTTGGTCCCGGTTGGTGGCACCAACCGGGACTAAAGGTGGGGCATTGGTCCCGGTTCGTGGAACAAACCGGGACCAATGCACCCCTTTAGTCCCGGTTGGTAACACCAACCGGGACCAAAGGCCCTGTGCTGCCCGCGTCGCAACACGAAAGTTTAGTCCCACCTCGCTAGTTGAGGGTGCTCGAGAGTGGTTTATAAGCCCCACTCCCGCTACCATCTCGAGCTCCTCTCAAATGCAGGCTTTCGGGCCTACACACGTTGTATCTGCCTGTGGGCCCACTGGGCCTTCTGCGGGCCTGAATCTTGGCCCATGGGTTGGTTTCTAGTCGTATTCAGGCCGTGGTGGCCCACTAGGTGGCATTTTTTTTATTTTTCCCATTTTTGTTTTCTTTGGTACTTTGTTTTTCTACTTACAACAAAATACTTACTTTTGCTATTTTTATTTATTTTATTAAGGTTTATTTATTTTATTTCATGAAAGTTTATTTTATTTTGTTTTATTTTGTTTCTACACATTTATTTTATGCTTTCTTTTTGTATTTTTTTTATTTTTTTTCTACTTTCAACAAAATACTTTCTTTTTGTTTTCTTTTTTGCTTTTTGTATTTATTTCATGAAAATTCTTTTTGCTTTTTAGTTGCATAATTCTATATAATTTTAGTTTCAATAATACTAGAGGTTTATAAAAGCTTTTTAGTTGATTTCTTTAGTACCGATTCTAAGGCTGTTACGAAGCCATTTTATTTGGTACCGGTTCTAAGGCTGGGGCCCCACGAGCACCTTTAGTACCGGTTCGTGGGATGAACCGGTAAAAGTGTTTTTTATTTGATTCTTTCTGCAGCTGTTTTTTAGTCCCACCTCGCCAAGCGAGAGGCACTCGCAGCGGTTTATAAGCCATGAGTGCAGAGACGATGAAGGAGAGGCATAGTGCTCACCTACACGCTGCTTAGCTTCAAGCCTTGAGGAAGTGGTGTAGACTGCACGGAGCTATCAGGGTTTCACACAAAAACTACACATAGCTCCGTGCAGTCTACACGATTTCCTCAAGGCCTGAAGCTAAGCAACGTGCATGTGAGCATTGCGCCTATCTTTTATTTTTAATAACTTATTACAACTCCGGACTTCTTGTGTGTTCTAAATGCAACATTCGAGATATCAGGGTTTCATACGGAAACTCGTCTGTTACAAAATGCATTTGAGATATAATTTTAGTTTCAATAATACTAGAGGTTTTATAAAAGTTTATTTTGTTTTTACTTATTTATTAAAGTTTATTTTGTTTCTACTTATATTTTCTTTTCTTTTTTGCTTTTTTTATTTATTTTATGAAAATTCTTCCTTTTTGCTTTATTTATTTTATTTTGTTTCTACTTACTGTTGCTATTTTTATTTATTTTATTATAGTTTATTTATTTTACATTATTGAAGTTTATTTTGTTTCTACTTATTTATTAAAGTTTTTTTTCTGTTTCTAATTATCTATTTTATTTTGTTTCTACTTATATATTTTCTTTTCTCTTTTTGCTTTTTTATTTATTTTATGAAAATTCTTTTTTGCTTTTAATGCTTTACACACAAAAGCCCTCTCCCCTGGCTGGATTGGTATCGGTTTGTGGCCTGACCCGGCCCGAAAGATGACGCTTTGGTGCCGGTTCAGTCAACAAACCGGTACCAGTGATGTTGAGCCAGGAGCGGGGCCTATTGGTTCCGGTTCGTGCCGCCAACCGGGACCAAAGGGGCCAGACGAACCGGGACCAATGGCCCCACGAGGCCCGGCAGGCCTCTGGCCTCACGAACCGGGACCAATGGTCCCATTGGTATCGGTTCGTGAGCGAACCCGGACTAATGGGCTTATCTGGCCCGGACGTATGCTCTGTTTTCTACTAGTGCATATCCTTCATGAAGGCTCCGTTGCGGTGTCCTTAGTCCTTCGAGTTGCTCCGGGTGAAAACTCGATCTTCGGGATCGGATGGTTGCGGCTATCAGTGGTCATTCCCTTCTCGGAGGCACCATCTTGGAGTCCTTGTTCCGTCTCACCTCTCCTCGGAAGATTGGAGGTCTCCGTTGGCTCCAAGCGGTTCTTCGTCGCGCATGTGTAGAGGCTTGGTAGTTGTTAGGGTGGTGTCACGGTGTTCGGCACCTTCGTATGCTGCCTTGGGTGTGTGTGTCATGTGCGGTGGTGGCGTGAGTTTGTATCGTGATGCTTATGAATCGGTGCTTTATATATAAAGTAGGGCGAAAGCCTTTTTCGGTATTATTTTGTACTGTTCGACCGATTAGACTTTTTTCAAGAAAACTTTCAATCTAGTTAGCAAACATCATGTCAATATAAAGAACAATAGAAGTAATAGAAATTACATTAATGTTGGTAGACCATGTCGGCTACAAGCATTACCGAAAAAGGCTTTCGCCCAACTTTATATATAAAGCATCAAACCACAAGCATCCAGTACAAACACCCGCCACGCCACCGCAACACACGCACACACCCAGGACAGGATACATAGGCGCTGAGCGCAGCAACACCACCATTAGCACTACGGCCCCGAAGAGGTGAGACTACATATGACGAACCATGCGCTCCAAGACGACGCCTTCAGGAAGGATATGACACCGGAGCGCCGCCCGCCCGATCCAAGGACCAGAGTTTCCCCTAGAGCCGCATGCCGGGCAATGAGAGCCGCCACGACGCCTTCAAGAAGGGAACGATCTTCGCCGCCGCCGGTCCGTCCGAAGATAGAGCAGGTTTTCACCTCGACCAACCATCACCGCCACCGAACGCCACACCCCGGCAACCACGCCGCCCACACGACCATGGTGACCGGGCAGCACCAAGGCATGGTCTCTGCCCAAGAGCACCGCGCAACCACCACCAGGGCCGCTGCCCCAACATCCAAGACCTCGACACCACCTCACCTGAGACCCGCCGCACCCTAATGAAAGAGACGAGCGGAAAGGTCTCACCTTTCGCGCCCCTGGGCCACCCCCAGCGTCGACGACCCAATAGGTCGGCCAGAACTGGCATCCACCGACCTGTCCTACTGCCCCTAGCGCGAGACGAGCTTAGTCCTGCAGCATCAAGAGGGGGACGAGCTCGGTCCTGTTGCATCGTACGCGAGACGAGCTCGGTCCTGCGGCACCGGGCGCGAGACGAGCGATGGACCGCAACCGGGAGAGGACCAGCCCCTTGATGGAGAAGCGCTCGGGCGATGAGGAGATGGCGTGAAAATCGAGACGGCCCGACCACCGGCGAGCCGACGCTGGAGAAGCCGGCCGCTGCCGCGGACAGATCCGTCGAGCCACCGTGAAGCCGCCACGACACCGAGAGGTCACCACCGAGACCTCCCCACGCCGCCGCCCACGACCGGAGCAGCGGCCAAGCTCGACCGCTGCCCTACCCGCGTCGCCCGACGACTTCCAAGCACCAAAGCTGCCGGGCACGCACCACCGGAGCCACGCGCCGCCGGTCGGCCCCCAACGCCAGATCTGGCCTGATCCGGCAAGAGACCGGCAGCGCGCCACCTCCCGAGACGGGAGCAACACAGCCTCCCCGCCGCGCGCAGAACGAAGGGAGCCGGAGCGCCGCCACCAGCAGGCCACCCCGCCGCCCAGCGAGACCGCCGCCGCGTTGCTGGATCCCGCGACAACCAGCGCCACCGCTCGAAGGGCCCGCCACGCGTCGGCGCCTACAAGCGGAGGGGGAAGAG
>NC_041385.1:800726354-800727628 GCF_002162155.2 Triticum dicoccoides
TCCCCGGCGCGCGCGTGCGCTCCGTGGGAGGAAAGGGGAGGAGGAGGGGGGAGGGGGGAGCGAGGCGGGGGAGACGCGCCCGACGACCGGCGGCGGCTGGGGACGAGGCCGCTGGCGGCGGCGGCGGGTGGGAACCCTAGCGGGAGTCGCCCTCCTCGGCTACAAGCATTATAGCGAGCTAAAGGGGCATCACGGTCATTGTCCGTCCTTTGTCGGAGCCGGACAAACCTTGTTTCAGTAGATAGTTGGGAAGTCATCGTGCTAAGAACCTAAAGAACCAGTGCACGAGAACATCAATCATCGTCGATGAAGAGAAGCATATATCAAAAGGATCCAACCTGTAGACACATGAACATATAGGAACGAAGACCTAATCCAAGCAGATCCACCGGGGACAAATACCTGACAGAATATCGTGTGATCCGCTGAAGACACACCTCCACATATCCATCGGAACGGGAGCTTGGTGGAGAGAAACTTATTCCATCTTCAGGGCGTCGCCGCAGCCGCCTTGCCTTCCTGTCTTCCTAAGCAGGACACAAATCCTAAACAAAAATAATAATACAAACAAAGTAGAAGCCCTTCCACCGGCAAAGGCCGGAATCCACTGCGCCTCCATGACCTTAAAACCATACACAGTTATCTATAAGGTGGAGCATGTCTAATTTAAATAACAAGTTCATTTGTAGATCTTGTAGTAAGAATTATGATCCTTCTTCCGTATGCTACGTTCCAAAGAGGTCATAAACTACTTGCACAAGTCTGAAGAATTTCTGTTGGTACAAGGGTGCAATTCATTGTGGAAGCCACGAACAGGATGCACTCGTCGTATGTACAGAATACTGTGTAGATCCATGAACGTACGAACCATCCACGTATTGTAGACCTGCGCTGTCGATCCCTCCCTGTCATTAGTGCAGAATCAGCCTTTAGTGCCGGTTCGTAACGGGCTTTAGTGTCGGTTCGCCAACCGGCACTAAAGAGTGGGGACTATAGGTCCCCGGCCTTTAGTACCGGTTCGTCACGAACCGGTGCTAAAGTGCCACCACGTGGCACGAGCCAGGCCCGTTTGCGTGGAGGGCATTAGTACCGGTTAGTAACATCAACCGGTACTAAATGTTTGGGTGCTTTTTTTTTAATTTTTGCTTTAATTTTGTATTTTTAATTTGGCTTTATTTTCCATTTAATTCTTTTTTGTTTGCTGGTATTTCACGATACTATAAATTGTACACGTTATGCATATATATTAAATAGATTTTCTCGTACGTAGAACC
>NC_041385.1:800727897-800733238 GCF_002162155.2 Triticum dicoccoides
CGAATGTATCACAGCCAACACCATTAACTATTCACACATATACACATGTATATGCATATACAATTTCTACTACATGTTGCCTTGGTGCCTTCGGAGCACGATGACAAGTGGTTCATGGGGGCGATAGCGGATAATAGTATTCTCCTTTCGGATCTATGATCTGGTCGAGCAAAAATCCGGCTATTTCCTCTTGAAGTGCTTGTATGCGGTCCGATGGTAGGAGATTATCCCGCACCGATCTGAACTGTTAAGAAGGAGATCAATATGCATGTGTGTTAGTTGTGTGATTAGATATCGATAATAGTGTGAATAGTGTTCTGACAAAAACGTACCCACTCTTGTCTATCAGATCTGCTCCTTCCGCACGTCATCATGCGAATGTTCTCGCAAACGTAGTATGCACACAGATTATTCCCTTTCGCCTGCCTCAAGGCCTTTACGAGAATGGAATTGAATCAGATAATGATTAATCAAGCATAATAATTAATTAATGATATTGAAACAAGAATTAAAGAGATGGTAGCTAGCTAGTACTACTTAATTACTTACCTTGGGTCGATGCCAAAACAATTTTTTTGGCCATTCTCCTGGAGTCACCGCGATGAACTTTGCCCATGCCCTGCCCGCCGACAAAAAAAATTAATAAAGGGGTTATTAAATAGTTCATATCAGGAACTAATAGTTAATAATGATTGAAATTACCTGTTGACTATCCCCTTTACGATGGTGTAGTCTTTATCTTTTTTAGTTAGTGAGTCCAGTAATTCAACTTTTCCTTCCTCAACTTTAATGTCTATCAAGACCCAGTGCCAATTGCATACGCACACGTTTGCATATCTTAATTAAACGGGCATGTGCATAAAATTAATCAACTACCGTAAACCGTATACACTTAATTATTAACATCTAGCTAGCTAGTAAGCAAAAACAGAATTTGTAGTACAAGACAGTGTGACTCGCGGGAAGTTGTAAGGAAGTAGTATATCTTCGAAGGTATTGAGGCGCTTCAAGAACTCTAGCATGCTTTCTTCTACAGCAGCTTTACAATGGTCAATCTCCCATATGTCCTGATTAATGGTATTTGGGTCAATGAACCCAACGCCATAGCGTCCAGCTTTTTTCATTTCATACATCTTCATCCTGCATATAATACCACAGAAAAAGAATATAGTGAGGATAATTACATGTAATGATTGATCAAAATTATCACTACATAACTAGCTTGAGACTTAAGTTACAGAAAGAAATCACTTACAGACAATAGCAACTGACGATAGACTTGTCGTGTGCGTCTTGATTAAATAACTGAAATAGTTCTGGATACTCAATGGCCAGAGCTTTCTCATGGTAATAATGCTCATGCTTGACATTCACCATGAGGGACTCTCGATTGGAAATCTTGGTAATGTTCATGTACCATTGATGCAATTGATACATTCTTGTTGGGAGGTCCTTGACCTTGTCTGGATGGACCAAAGGTTTGCCCCGGACATATTTCCATGCTTTTTCCGATTCTTTAAGCGTAGGCATGGGCTCGATTTCGAGGAGTTTTCCAACAGCGATATTGAGCATTTGAGCCTGCATTATATGATCCTCTGTTATTACCACATCGCCATGCTAGGGAACGCTAACGGTTTGCCCACAATAATATTTGGCGCGCGTACTACTCCTCTCATGTGTTGTTGGCACAACAAGCGGGGGGGATCGCGTGCGCCGCCTGTTCTCCCAACTGGGGAACGGTTTTCCCGCATTTTTTGCCAGCTGCTTGTTGGCTCGAGCTTGAGCTCGCTTCCTTCTGTAGTCGTGCTCGATGTGCCTTCCTGATTTGGCGCTCATAGTCCGAGTCAACAGGCTTGGGAGCTGGTTCTCTAGCCATACGAATGAAGTGGTCAATTACTTTCTCAGGCACTTTCTCCTTTGGCGGCGGTGCCGGTTTCGGTCCAAAATGGGCGTCCACTTGGGTTTGCACTATGGCTGTGTTTTGCTCCTTAGTCATGTCGTAAGGCCTCTGAGGAAGAGGAGCGAGGCTTGGACCATATTTATATCGCTTGCCTTCGCCTGTACTTCCTGAACTACCTCGACTCATACCGCTACGCACCAAAGCTGCGGGATGTCTCTTCTGCGATTGCTGAGACGGCAGAGACGACTGACGTGGAGTTGGACCAGGAGAAGTGGCCTGACGATGTGCCAGACTTGAAGCAGGAGGTGTGGCCTGACACGGTGCCGGACTTGCAACCGGAGAAGTGGCATGACGCTGTGCCGGGCTTGAAACCGGAGGAGTCAGCTCACGCGTTCGGGGACTTGGAGGAGGTGGCCGACTTCGAGGAGGAGTCGTCTCACGTGTTCGTGGACTTGGAGGAGCGGGAGTCTACTGACTCGGTGGCGGACTTCGAGGAGTCGGTAGACGACGCGGTGTCGGTGGACTTCAAAAGATTATGCAATCCTTTCTCCATAGGATGATACGATGTATGGCCTCTCCGAGTGTGCGCTCGTCTTCACCTCCAGGAATGTCAAGCGTTAGCCCCGAATATGGGTCCACCACTTCATCAACCATGACACGAGCATAGCCCTCTGGAATCGGGATGCAATGGTAGGTTGCTTCGGGGGTAACTGGAAAAGCAACACCGTCCGCCACCTTCATGGATATGTTCTTAATTTTGGAGTGTAGCTCGCAGTTAGTGTTCTCTATGATGTCATCCACAGGGTATTTATCCAGCAGTGTGTCACCCGGGGCAGAACCAACGCTGCTTCTTGGCATGGATGGGATGGTGCTATCCAATGCTGGACGATCATCCGCTTGCTGCTGCCGCTGCTGAGACCCCCTTTCCTGGCTAAGTGAGTCGATCTGCTGCTGCTGCTAGAATTTGAGTGCCAGGTCCGCGTGCCTTGCTTCTAGGCCTCGAAGGCGTTCTGCGTCGTGCTTCCTCTGCTCCTCCTCCAGCTTCCTCTTCTTCTCCTCCTCCATCTTCTTTCTTGCACGGGACCTGTAGTCATCATTCCAGTCCAAAAAGCCCTCATACCAGGGAATAACACCCATGCCTCGTGTTCTTCCCAGGTGTTCAGGATTTTCCAGGGCGCGCGTAAGCTCGTCGTTCTCTCTATTGGGCGTGAACACCCCCGCTCGAGCTTCTTCTATTGCGTCAATTATCTTTTGTTCAGCTCCTTTTAGACTTGCCTTCTTCGAAACCATGCCTGTCTTTGGGTCCAACGCCCCCCCATGCGCATAGAACCAAGTTCTGCACCTGGGGGGCTAGTGCCGGGTAACCGGACTAACCCCTGCATCCTCCATCTCTTGCTCAGACTTATCCCACTTAGGCAATGCCACCGCGTAGCCACCTGGACCCAGCCTATGGAACTGCGTCTTTCTTGCGGCATTTGCCTTGTTTTTCATCGACCGTTCCTTAGATATTTCTGAATCCTTGAAGGTCACGAAATCGTCCCAATGTTCTCTTTGCTTCTCTAGTGTTCCCTTGAAATCTGGAGTCTTCCTTTCATTAGCGAGGTAGTTGGCCCATACAGTTTTCTTGTGGGTCTTGAATGCAATTGCCATCTTCTTAAGAGCAGCGGCCTTGACTTTGTCCACATCTGCTTTAGTGAAATGATCTGGTAGGGTGAAATGTTCCATCAGAGATTTCACCAGGTCTTCTTTGGCTCTGCCATCGACCCAAGTAACACCTGGACGTTTAGTCTTTGGCTCTTTCCATTCTTGAATGAAGATCGGGAGTTTGTCCTTCACAAGAACTCTGCACTGACGAGTCCACTTGTTCGCAATGTTCTTAGGCGTGAGGGATTCGCCACTAGGTTTGATGGATTCGATGTGGTACTTTACACCATCCTTCAACAATCTGCCCGGGCCTCGCTTTGTCTTGCTGTCTGTAGAAGCAGATTTGCTCAATCCAGAGGGCTGAAAGAAGAAAGATCGATTCGTTAATAAAAAAACATGTGATGATCACCATGATGCATGCTTATATAAATATACCTCGCCGGTAGTGTTTGTTATTTGAAGATCAGCATTGTCTGTGTCATAATCATAATCATAGTTCATGACTTCATCAGTCCGGTCGTCGAGATCGAATATCTTTTCATCACCCTCTCCGGTATTGTTAAGATATTGGGAGCCGTCATCTGCTTCATTCAGATCATCTAGCCTGTGAGGGCTGCGTATGATGTCGAACAATTCCTCTTCTTTCTCTCTGCCGGTATTGTCCGCCATAGCTTTTACTTTACTAATAATACAAAAGAAATATAAAACAATTTAGTATTCAAATTACAATGCATGGATGCAATTAATCAATAAGGAAAATCTGAATCTCGAATACATTCTCTCGAATACATCATCGTCTTAATATATATAATCTCGAATGCATCGTCTCGAATACTATATATCGAATACATCACTGGCTAGGTACCTAATAAAGATCGAGTACTACAGAAGAATCTAGGGCGTCACTCGCGCTTCCTGGGGCGCGGGTGCTGCACACCCAAAGAGAAGGAACCATCACAGGATCATATCTCCGGTCATCTGCCCAAAGAACCCACCAAGTAGTGGAGAAACTGATGTCGTCCATAGCAGCCATGTAGCGATGTACGTGCTCATCTTCCTCCCTGACACGGCGACACACCACCTCCGGCGGGGCCGGCTGCCTCTGCACCGAATGTGGCCCACGCGAACGCCACCAAAGAAGATCGGGGTCGACGACGGGACCCGAGGTTGGGTTCCTCACCAAGCGGCGCGCCCCTCCAGGTAGCACCTCCCAGTGCCAGCCCGGTGGAGCCCAGTCCCGGACATGGGTCCCCTGAAGCATGATGTCGTCGCGAACGGGTCGACGGCGAGGATGCGGGCCGGGCATATCGTCAAGAACAAATACTATATGCCCGCAAAAAGTAACATTTTTTAAATGATTGGATTGTGATAACTAAAATTCTAAATTTTATGCAAATTGTAACAATTTGACATTAATCTAATTCATCTAACTAAAACTAATTCTAAAATTTCATGATTATATAACTAACATTTCCATAACAATTCTAATATTTATATAACTAAAAAACAGAAAAAATGTAACATTTCTATAACTAAAAAACAGAAAACATTTATAACATTTCTATAAAACTAACATTTCTAATATTTATATAACTAAAAAACAGAATAATTTCTAACATTTCTATTACTAAAAAGCAGAAAAATTTATAACAAATAAACTAATGTGTGTAGTGTGTGTGTGTGTGTACTGTGTGTGTGTGTGTGGACATTGGCGGCCGTGGTGAGCTCACTGGCGACGAAGGGGCGACGGGACGGGGCGGCGACGACGGGGCGACGGGACGAGGCAGCGACAACGGG
>NC_041385.1:800733631-800783187 GCF_002162155.2 Triticum dicoccoides
ACAACGGGGATGGGGACGGCCGGGGCGGCGACGAGGGGCGGGGATGGCCGGGGTCGGCGACGAGGGACGGGGGCGGCGACGATCGGGGCAGGGCGGCGCGACGGAGGGAGGAAGAACAGAGAGGGAAACTGAATTTTTTTCAAGTGTTGTATATATAGGATGGACCTTTAGTACCGGTTGGAGCCACCAACCGATACTAAATGTCTGTTTTGGCCCCCCCCCCCTTTAGTACCGGTTCGTGCCACCACCCGGTACTAAAGGTGGTGCGCTGGCGCAGTGCGGTGCGGCAAGTTTAGTCCCACCTCGCTAGTCGAAGGGCTACCGCACTGGTTTATAAGCCCCAGTGCGGTAGCTCTCTCGAGCTCCTCTACTAAGCAGGCCTACTGGGCCTACCAATTCATTGCTGCCATGTGGGCCTACTGGGCCTTGGCGGGCCTGCATCCTGGCCCAACAAAAGGTTGAGTTTCTAGTCGTATGCAGGCCGCTTTGGCCCAGTAGGCGAGCTTTTTTTATTTTCTTAATTTTTTTTGCTTTTTTATTTGTTTTATTTATTTTTGAGTTGTTTTTTGCTGTATTTAGAGTTTCTTTGTGAATATTTTTGCTTTAGGTACAAAAATTTACAAACTTTGATCTGTTAGTGCCGGTAGTTTTCAAATTTGAATAGTTTAGATTTTGAATTATTTGAAATTTGTGTGAATCACTAGTTTGTGAATAACTTAACTTTGGAAAAAGATTTTTCAGTGATTCTTTTTTCTTATGTTTAATATTAGTGTGTTTTATCATTATATTCAATTTGGTAATGCTTAGGTTATTTAAAAAATGAAATGCCTTTGTAACATTTCAGTTTTCGTCGAAAACCCTAATACTTCGAAAAAGATTGTCCATTTTGTACACGAAGTGTATCCAGTTTTTGCCGTAACCCTCTCTACTTTTTTGCACATGCTATTTGTATGAAATTATGATACCATGCCAACTTTCAACCTTTTCTGAGTTCATTTCAACTGCTTTTCAATTTCAGGGTCATTTAGCTGGAAAAAATCAGTAAATGAATGAAAAAGAATTTGTTTGCACATAAAATTTCTTCGCGTTTCAAATGCCAAAACACATAATTAACTACCCTAACTATTACAGAAATTCCCTCCTGGGTGTGAAACACAGAAGAAAGTGATGATAGTGAAGCCGATCACATCCCAGATATTTGGGTGTGAAACTTTTTCTTCTCGTGTGTCCCTTTGCACCGTAGCCAGGGAAAATCTTCATCATTTAACTGGATGCTCGGGTCAATATTCACTGTGAATGGAGCAATTTCATCAAACTTTTCATAATCTTCTGACATGTCTGTCTTGTCATCCACTCCCACGATGTTTCTTTTTCCTGAAAGAACTATGTGGCGCTTTGGCTCGTCGTATGATCCATTGGCTTCCTTATCTTTTCTTTTTCTCGGCCTGGTAGACATGTATTTCACATAAAAAACCTGCGCCACATCATTGGCTAGGACGAATGGTTCATCTGCATACACAAGATTGTTGAGATCCACTGTTGTCATTCCGTACTGCGGTCTTCCATTACCCCGCCTCGTGTCATATTGACCCATTTGCACCGAAACAAAGGGACCTTCAAAGTTAAGTTCCCATATGTCCTCTATGTAACCATAATATGTTTCCTTTCCCGTGTTGGTTGTTGCATCAAAGCGGACACCACTGTTTTGGTTGGTGCTCTTCTTATCTTGGGCGATCGTGTAAAATGTATTCCCATTTATGTGGTACCCTTTGATAGTCATTATATTCGAAGATGGTAACTGGGACAACAAGTATAGGTCATTTTGAATATCGCCATCATTCAGGGCACGTTTCTGCAACCAACCGGCGAAAGTCCTCGTTTGTTCGCGTGTAATCCAGTCGTCAGACTTCTCCGGGTGTTTGGACTGTAGAAAACTTTTGTGTTCCTCCATATATGGAGCCACCAAGGCGGAATTCTGTAGAACTGTGTAGTGTGCTTCAGTGAGAGAATGCCCGTCCATACATATTATTTGTGTTGGAAATATGCCCTAGAGGCAATAATAAAAGTATTATTATTATATTTCCTTGTTCATGATAATTGTCTTTTATTCATGCTATAACTGGATACCGGTTCGGTTGCTAAGTGTTAGTAACTCGAAATAAAAGCTACGGAATAAACGGAGACTAGCTAAAGGTGAGCTGACGATATATGTTGGAAGTGTTTCCAAGGTTGATATGATCAAGCATCGCACGCTCCCTCTACCACCGAGATTGGTTTTTGCGTTGAGCATAGACATGATTGGATTATGTCTATCGCAATACGGTTATTCATTTAAGGAGAATAATGGTTACTCTATTTTTGAATAATACCTTCAATGGTCTTGCACCTAAAGGAATGGTTTATTGAATCTCGGTCGTAGTGATACACATTTTCATGCCAAAAGATATAAGATAGTAATGATAGTACCACTTACTTGTGGCACTGCCATGTAAGTCATAATGGTATAAAACGCATGAAGAAGCTCCATGTTGATGGATCTTTGGACTCACTCGTTTTTGAAAAGTTTGAGACATGCGAACCATGTCTATTGGTGTATATGCATGAAGAAACTCCATACAAATGGATCGTTCAGACTCACTTGATTTTGAATCACTTGAGATATGCAAATCATACCACATGGGCAAGATGACTGAAAAGCCTCATTTTCAGTAAGATGGAACAAGATAGCAACTTGTTGGAAGTAACACATTTTGATGTGCGCAGTCGAATGAGTGCTGAGGCATGCAGTGAATATCATTATGTTCTTACTTCACAGATGATTCGAGTAAATGTTGAGTATATTTACTTGATGAAACACAAGTCTGAATTATTGAATGGTTCAAGTAATTTCAGAGTGAAGTAGCAGATCATTGTGACAAGAGGATAAAATGTCTATGATATGATCATAGTGATGAATATCTGAGTTACGAGTTTTGGCACACAATTAAGACATTGTGGAAATTGTTTCGTAATTAATACCGCCTAGAACACCATAATGTGATGGTGTGTCCGAACATCATAGTTGCACCCTATTGGATATGGTGCGTACCATGATGTCTCTTATCGAATTACCACTATCGTTCATGGGTTAGGCATTAGAGACAACCACATTCACTTTAAATAGGGCACCACGTAATTCCGATGAGATGACACCGTATGAATTATGGTTTAGAGAAACCTAAGTTGTCGTTTCTTAAAAGTTTGGGGCTGCGACGCTTATATGAAAAAGTTTCAGGTTGATAAGCTCGAACCCAAAGCGGATAAAATGCATCTTCATAGGAAACCCAAAACAGTTGGGTATACCTCCTAATTCAGATCCGAAAGCAATATGGATTGTTTCTAGAATCGGGTCCTTTCTCGAGGAAAAGTTTCTCTCGAAAGAATTGAGTGGGAGGATGGTGGAGACTTGATGAGGTTATAGAACCGTCTCTTCAACTAGTGTGTGACAGGGCACAGGGAGTTGTTCCTGTGGCACCTACACCAATTGAAGTGGAAGCTTATGATATTGATCATGAAACTTCGGATCAAGTCACTCCCAAACCTCGTAGGATGACAAGGATGCGTACTACTTCAGAGTGGTACGTAATCCTGTCTTGAAGGTCATGTTGCTAGACAACAATGAACCTACGAGCTATGGAGAAGCGATGGTGGGCCTGGATTCCGATAAATGGCTTGAGGCCATAAAATCCGAGAGAGGATCCATGTATGAAAACAAAGTGTAGACTTTGGCAGAACGGCTCGATGGTCGTAAGGCTAATGAGTACAGATGGATTTCAAAAGGAAGACGGACAATGATGGTAAATGTCACCATTAAGAAAGCTCGACTTGTCGTTAAGATGTTTTCCGACAAGTTCAAGGAGTTGACTACGATGAGATTTTCTCACTCGTAGCGATGCTAAGAGTCTGTTGGAATTATATTAGCGATTACTGCATTATTTATGAAATCTTGCAGATAGGATGTCAAAACATTGTTTCCTCGACGATTTTAATGAGGAAAGGTTGTATGTGATACAACCGGAAGGTTTTGTCAATCCCGAAAGATGCTAATAAGTATGCAAAGCTCCAGCAATCCTTCTAAGGACTGGAGTGAGCATCTCGGAGTTGGAATGTATGCTTTGATGATGATCAATTTTTTTTTGGGTTTGTACAAAGTTTATGAGAAACTTGTATTTTCAAAGAAGTGAGTGGGAGCACTATAGAATTTCTGATGAGTATATGTTGTTGACATATTGTTGATCAAAAATGACGTAGAATTTCTGGAAAGCATATAGGGTTATTTTGAAAGTGTTTTTCAATGGAAAGCCTGGATTAAGCTACTTGAACATTGAGCATCAAGATCTATAAGGATAGATCAAAATGCTTAATAATACTTTCAAATGAGCACATACCTTGACATGATCTTGAAGGTGTTCAAGATGGACCAGTCAAAGAAGGAGTTCTTGCCTGAGTTGTAAGGTACGAAGTTAAGACTTAAAGCTCGACCACGGCAGAATAGAGAGAAAGGACGAAGGTCGTCCCCTATGCTTAAGACGTAGGCTCTTCAGTATGCTATGCTGTGTACCGCACCTGAAGTGTGCCTTGCCATGAGTCAGTCAAGGGGTACAAGAGTGATCCAAGAATGGCTCACAGGACAACGGTCAAAGTTATCCTTAGTAACTAGTGGACTAAGGAATTTTCTCGATTATAGAGGTGGTAAAAGTGTTCGTCATAAAGGTTACGACGATGCAAGCTTGACACCTATCCGGATAGCTCTGAGTAGAGAGACCGGATACATATAATGGAGCAATAATTTAGAATAGCTCCAAGTAGAACAGTTGTTTGGAATAGCTCCAAATAGAGCGTGGAAGCTGGATCTAGGAGATGACATAGAGATTTGTAAAGCACACACGGATCTGAAAGGTTCAGACCCGTTGACTAAAACCTCTCTCACAAGCAACATGATCAAACATAAAACTCATTGAGTGTTAATCACATAGTGATGTGAACTAGACTACTGACTCTAGTAAACTCTTGGGTATTAGTCACATGGCGATGTGACCTGTGAGTGTTAATCACATGGCGATGTGAACTAGATTATTGACTCTAGTGCAAGTGGGAGACTGTTGGAAATATGCCCTAGAGGCAATAATAAAAGTATTATTATTATATTTCCTTGTTCATGATAATTGTCTTTTATTCATGCTATAACTGCATTATCCGGAAATCGTAATACACGTGTGAATACATAGACCACAATATGTCCCTAGTGAGCCTCTAGTTGACTAGCTCGTTGTGATCAACAGATAGTCATGGTTTCCTGGCTATGGACATTGGATGTCGTTGATAACGGGATCACATCATTAGGAGAATGATGTGATGGACAAGACCCAATCCTAAGCCTAGCACAAAGATCGTGTAGTTCGTATGCTAAAGCTTTTCTAATGTCAAGTATCTCTTCCTTCGACCATGAGAGCGTGTAACTCCTGGATACCGTAGGAGTGCTTTGGGTGTATCAAACGTCACAACGTAACTGGGTGACTATAAAGGTGCACTACAGGTATCTCCGAAAGTATCTATTGTTTTATGCGGATCGAGACTGGGATTTGTCACTCCGTGTAAACGGAGAGGTATCTCTGGGCCCACTCGGTAGGACATCATCATATGCGCAATGTGACCAAGGAGTTGATCACGGGATGATGTGTTACGGAACGAGTAAAGTGACTTGCCGGTAACGAGATTGAACAAGGTATTGGATACCGACGACCGAATCTCGGGCAAGTAACATACCGATAGACAAAGGGAATTGAATACGGGATTGATTAAGTCCTTGACATCGTGGTTCATCCGATGAGATCATCGTGGAACATGTGGGAGCCATCATGGGTATCCAGATCCCGCTGTTGGTTATTGACCGGAGAACGTCTCGGTCATGTCTACATGTCTCCCGAACCCGTAGGGTCTACACACTTAAGGTTCGATGACGCTAGGGTTATAAAGGAAGTTTGTATGTGGTTACCGAATGTTGTTCGGAGTCCCGGATGAGATCCCGGACGTCACGAGGAGTTCCGGAATGGTCCGGAGGTAAAGATTTATATATGGGAAGTCCTATTTTGGCCACCGGAAAATGTTCGAGATTTTTCGGTATTGTACCGGGAAGGTTCTAGAAGGTTCCGGAGTGGGGCCCACCTGCATGGGGGACCCACATGGACGTGGGTAGTGGGGGCAAGGCCCCACACCCCTGGTCAAGGCGCACCAAGATCCCCCCTTAGAAGGAATAAGATCATATCCCGAAGGGATAAGATCAAGATCCCTAAAAAGGGGGGATAACAATCGGTGGGGAAGGAAATAATGAGATTTCTTTCCTCCCACCTTGGCCAACGCCCCAATGGACTTGGAGGGCAAGAAACCATCCCCTCCACCCCTATATATAGTGGGGAGGCGCATGGGAGCTATACACGAAGTTCTGGCACAGCCCTACCTCTCTTCCTACTCCTCCTCTCCCATGGTGCTTGGCGAAGCCCTGCTGGATTGCCACGCTCCTCCACCACCACCACGCCGTTGTGCTGCTGTTGGATGGAGTCTTCCTCAACCTCTCCCTCTCTCCTTGCTGGATCAAGGTGTGGGAGACGTCACCGGGCTGTACGTGTGTTGAACGCGGAGGTGCCGTCCGTTCGGCACTAGGATCATCGGTGATTTGAATCACGACGAGTACAACTCCATCAACCCCGTTCACTTGAACGCGTCCGCTTAGCGATCTACAAGGGTATGTAGATGCACTCTCTTTCTACTCGTTGCTGGTCTCTCCATAGATAGATCTTGGTGACACGTAGGAAAATTTTGAATTTCTGCTACGTTCCCCAACAATTTGATGCCCTCCTAGCGTGCCTTTTCCTTCGAGTCTGCCCTTATGCCGCGATTCAGGAACACCAATCGGCTTAAGGTCAGGAATAAAGTCAATACAAAACTCAATGACCTCCTCATTTTCATGGCCCTTCAAGATGCTTCCTTCTGGCCTAGCATGGTTATGAACATATTTCTTCAAGACTCCCATGAACATTTCAAAGGGGAACATATTGTGTAGAAATACAGTACCCAAAACGTTAATCTCTTCGCAAAGGTGAACTAGGACGTGCGTCATGATGTTGAAGAAGGATGGTGGGAACACCAACTCGAAACTGACAAGACATTGCACCAAATCATTCTGTAACCTTGGTATGATTTCTGGATCGATAACCTTCTGAGAGATTGCATTGAGGAATGCACATAGCTTCACAATGGCCAATCAAACGTTTTCCGGTAGAAGCCCCCTCAATGCAACTGGAAGGAGTTGCATCATAATCATGTGGCAGTCATGAGACTTTAGGTTCTGGAACTTTTTATCTGCCATATTTATTATTCCCTTTATATTCGACGAGAAGCCAGACGGTACCTTCATGCTGAGGAGGCATTCGAAGAAGATTTCCTTCTCTTCTTTGGTAAGAGCGTAGCTGGCCTGACCCTGATGTATGTCGTCTTTTCCGTGCATACGTTGCTGGTCCTCCCGTGCCTCTGGTGTATCTTTTGTCTTCCCATACACGCCCAAAAAGCCAAGCAGGGTCACACAAAGATTCTTCGTCATGTGCATCACGTCGATTGCGGAGCGGACCTCTAGGTCTTTCCAATATGGCAGGTCCCAAAATATAGATTTCTTCTTCCACATGGGTGCGCGTCCGTCAGCGTCCTTCGGAACAGGTTGTCCGCCAGGACCCTTTCCAAAGATTACCTTCAAATCCTTGACCATATCATGTACATCAGCACCAGTACGGTGGCGAGGCTTCGTCCAGTGATCCGCCTCACCTTTGAAATGCTTGCCTTTCTTTCTTATGGGATGCCTGCTCGGAAGAAATCGACGACGTCCCAGGTACACATTCTTCTTACAACTATTCAAATATATACTGTTGGTATCATCCTAACAGTGCGTGCATCCGTGGTATCCCTTGTTTGTCTGTCCTGAAAGGTTACTAAGAGCAGGCCAATCATTGATGGTCACGAACATCAACGCCTTTAGGTCAAATTCTTCCCCCATGTGCTCATCCCACGCACGTACACCTGTTCCATTCCACAGTTGTAAGAGTTCTTCAATTAATGGCCTTAGGTACACATCAATGTCGTTGCCGGGTTGCTTAGGGCCTTGGATGAGCACTGGCATCATAATGAACTTCTGCTTCATGCACAACCAAGGAGGAAGGTTATACAAACATAGAGTCACAGACCACGTGCTATGGTTGCTGCTCTGCTCCCCAAAAGAATTAATGCCATCTGCGCTTAGACCAAACCATACGTTCCTTGGGTCACCTGCAAACTCCTCCCAGTACTTTCTCTCGATTTTTCTCCACTGCGAACCGTCAGCGGGTGCTCTCAACTTTCTGTCTTTCTTACGGTCTTCTGCGTGCCACCGAATCGCCTTCGCACGCTCTTTGTTTTGGAACAAACGTTTCAACCGTGGTATTATAGGAGCATACCACATCACCTTGGCAGGAATCTTCTTCCTGGGGCGCTCACCCTCGACATCACCAGGGTCATCGCGACTGATCTTATAATGCAATGCACCGCATACCAGGCAAGCATTCAAATCCTCGTACTCACCGCGGTAGAGGATGCAGTCATTAGGGCATGCATGTATCTTTTGCACCTCTAACCCTAGAGGGCAGACAACCTTCTTTGCTTCATACGTACTCTCGGGCAATTCGTTGTCCTTTGGAAGCATATTCTTTATCATTACCAGCAACTTTCCAAATCCCTTGTCAGATACACCATTCTCTGCCTTCCATTGCAGCAATTCAAGTGTGGTGACCAACTTTTTTTGTCAGCTTCGCAATTCGGGTACAACAATTTCTTGTGATCCTCTAACATGCGCTGCAACTTCGTCCTCTGCAGATCACTTGCGCAGTTTCTCTTTGCATCGGCAATGGCCCGACCTAGATCATCAGCGAGCTCATCTGATGCCTCTTCTTCAGGTTCTTTCTGCATTGCCGGCTCAGCTTCTTCCCCCATTGTTGTATCATCGTATTCAGGGAACCCATGGCCAGGATAGCCGTCGTCGTCCTCTTCTTCTTCATTGTCTTCCACCATAACCCCTATTTCTCCGTGCTTGGTCCAAACATTATAGTGGGGCATGAAACCGGACTCAAATAGGTGGACGTGAATGGTTCTTGACGTAGAGTAACTGTGACCATTCTTACAGCCAGCACATGGACAAGGCATAAAACCATCCGCCCGCTTGTTTGCCTCAGCGGCAAGCAGAAAAGTATGCACGCCATTAATGAACTCGGGAGAGCATCTGTCATCATACATCCATTGTCGGCTCATCTTCATTACACAACACCGAATAGACCAAATTAATACAAGTTCATACATAAAGTTCATATACAACACTTAACTAAATGCTGTTGGGTTTCGTAGTAATTTCAAAAAATTTCCTACGCGCACACAGGATCATGTGATGCATAGCAACGAGAGGAGAGTGTTGTCTACGTACCCAATGCAGACCGACTGCGGAAGCAATGACACGACGTAGAGGAAGTAGTCGTACGTCTTCACGATCCAACCGATCAAGCACCGAAACTACGGCACCTCCGAGTTCGAGCACACGTTTAGCTCGATGACGATCCCCGGACTCCGATCCAGCAAAGTGTCGGGGAAGAGTTTCGTCAGCACGACGGCGTGGTGACGATCTTGATGAACTACAGCAGCAGGGCTTCGCCTAAACTCCGCTACAGTATTATCGAGGAATATGGTGGCAGGGGGCACCGCACACGGCTAAGGAATCGATCACGTGGATCAACTTGTGTCAACTTGTGTGTTTAGAGGTGCCCCTGCCTCCGTATATAAAGGAGCCAAGGGGGGAGGAGGCGCCGGCCAGGAGGAGGTGGCGCAGGAGGAGTCCTACTCCTACCGGGAGTAGGACTCCCCCCCAATCCTATTCCAACTAGGATTCCCAAGGGGGAAAGAGGGAGAGGGGTGGCCGGCCACCTCTCCTAGTCCTACTAGGACTAGGGGAAGGGGGGAGGCGCGCAGCCCCCTTGGGCTGCCCCTTTCTCCTTTCCACTAAGGCCCATGATGGCCCATATGGCTCCCGGGGGGTTCCGGTAAAATCCCGATTTCACCCGGACGTAATTCTTCTGTGCAGCAATGAGGATAATC
Source organism: Triticum dicoccoides (assembly GCF_002162155.2). Taxonomy (NCBI): domain Eukaryota; kingdom Viridiplantae; phylum Streptophyta; class Magnoliopsida; order Poales; family Poaceae; genus Triticum; species Triticum dicoccoides. The sequence continues at coordinate 800,743,832 of NC_041385.1, forward strand.
CTCAAGTTACGGACCCAGTCCGTGTAATTGCTACCATCATCTTTCAACTTTGCTTTCTCAAGGAACGCATTAAAATTTAACGGAACAACAGCACGAGCCATCTATCTACAATCAACATAAACAAGCAAGATACTATCAGGGACTAAGTTCATGATAAATTTTAAGTTCAATTAATCATATTATTAAAGAACTCCCACTTAGATAGACATCCCTCTAATCCTCTAAGTGATCACGTGATCCAAATCAACTAAACCATGTCCGATCATCACGTGAGATGGAGTAGTTTCATCGGTGAACATCATTATGTTGATCATATCTACTATATGATTCACGCTCGACCTTTCGGTCTCCGTGTTCTGAGGCCATATCTGCATATGCTAGGCTCGTCAAGTTTAACCTGAGTATTCTGCGTGCGCAACTGTTTTGCACCCGTTGTATTTGAACGTAGAGCCTATCACACCCGATCATCACGTGGTGTCTCAGCACGAAGAACTTTTGCAACGGTGCATACTCAGGGAGAACACTTCTTGATAACTTAGTGAGAGATCATCTTATAATGCTACCGTCAATCAAAGCAAGATAAGATGCATAAAAAGATAAACATCACATGCAATCAATATAAGTGATATGATATGGCCATCATTATCTTGTGCTTGTGATCTCCATCTCCGAAGCACCGTCATGATCACCATCGTCACCGGCGCGACACCTTGATCTCCATCGTAGCATCGTTGTCGTCTCGCCAATCTTATGCTTCCACGACTATCACTACCGTTTAGTAATAAAGTAAAGCATTACATCGCGATTGCATTGCATACAATAAAGCGACAACCATATGGCTCCTGCCAGTTGCCGATAACTTGGTTACAAAACATGATCATCTCATACAATAAAATTCAGCATCATGCCTTGACCATATCACATCACAACATGCCCTGCAAAAACAAGTTAGACGTCCTCTACTTTGTTGTTGCATGTTTTACGTGGCTGCTACGGGCTTAAGTAAGAACCAATCTCACCTACGCATCAAAACCACAACGATAGTTTGTCAAATAGACTCCGTTTTAACCTTCGCAAGGACCGGGCGTAGCCATACTTGGTTCAACTAAAGTTGGAGAGGCAGTCGCCCGCAAGCCATCTCTGTGCAAAGCACGTCGAGGGAACCGGTCTCGCGTAAGCGTATGCGTAAGGTTGGTCCGGGTCGTCTCGTCCAACAATACCGCTGAACCAAAATATGACATGCTGGTAGGCAGTATGACTTGTATCGTCCACAACTCACTTGTGTTCTACTCGTGCATATAACATCAACATCATTAACCTAGGCTCGGATGCCACTGTTGGGTTTCGTAGTAATTTCAAAATTTTCCTACGCGCACACAGGATCATGTGATGCATAGCAACGAGAGGAGAGTGTTGTCTACGTACCCAACGCAGACCGACTGCGGAAGCAATGACACGACGTAGAGGAAGTAGTCGTACGTCTTCACGATCCAACCGATCAAGCACCGAAACTACGGCACCTCCGAGTTCGAGCACACGTTCAGCTCGATGACGATCCCCGGACTCCGATCCAGCAAAGTGTCGGGGAAGAGTTTCGTCAGCACGACGGCGTGGTGACGATCTTGATGAACTACAACAGCAGGGCTTCGCCTAAACTCCGCTACAGTATTATCGAGGAATATGGTGGCAGGGGGCACCGCACACGGCTAAGGAATCGATCACGTGGATCAACTTGTGTCAACTTGTGTGTTTAGAGGTGCCCCTGCCTCCGTATATAAAGGAGCCAAGGGGGGAGGAGGCGCCGGCCAGGAGGAGGTGGCGCAGGAGGAGTCCTACTCCTACTGGGAGTAGGACTTCCCCCCAATCCTATTCCAACTAGGATTCCCAAGGGGGAAAGAGGGAGAGGGGTGGCCGGCCACCTCTCCTAGTCCTACTAGGACTAGGGGAAGGGGGGAGGCGCGCAGCCCCCTTGGGCTTCCCCTTTCTCCTTTCCACTAAGGCCCATGATGGCCCATATGGCTCCCGGGGGGTTCCGGTAACCTCCCGGTAACCCGGTAAAATCCCGATTTCACCCGGAACACTTCCGATGTCCAAACATAGGCTTCCAATATATCAATCTTTACGTCTCGACCATTTCGAGACTCCTCGTCATGTCCGTGATCACATCCGGGACTCCGAACAACCTTCGGTACATCAAAATGCATAAACTCATAATATAACTGTCATCGTAACCTTAAGCGTGCGGACCCTACGGGTTCAAGAACAATGTAGACATGACCGAGACATGTCTCTGGTCAATAACCAATAGCGGGACCTGGATGCCCATATTGGCTCCTACATATTCTACGAAGATCTTTATCGGTCAGACCGCATAACAACATACGTTGTTCCCTTTGTCATCGGTATGTTACTTGCCCGAGATTCGATCGTCGGTATCCAATACCTAGTTCAATCTCGTTAACGGCAAGTCTCTTTACTCGTTCCGTAATACATCATCTCACAACTAACATATTAGTTGTAATGCTTGCAAGGCTTATGTGATGTGTATTACCGAGAGGGCCCAGAGATACCTCTCCGACAATCGGAGTGACAAATCCTAATCTCGAAATACGCCAACCCAACATCGACCATTGGAGACACCTGTAGTACTCCTTTATAATCACCCATTTACGTTGTGACGTTTGGTCGTACCCAAAGTGTTCCTCCGGTAAACGGGAGTTGCATAATCTCATAGTCGTAGGAACATGTATAAGTCATGAAGAAAGCAATAGCAACATACTAAACGATCAGGTGCTAAGCTAATGGAATGGGTCATGTCAATCAGATCATTCTACTAATGATGTGACCTCGTTAATCAAATAACAACTCATTGTTCATGGTTAGGAAACATAACCATCTTTGATTAACGAGCTAGTCAAGTAGAGGCATACTAGTGACACTCTGTTTGTCTATGTATTCACACATGTATTATGTTTCCGGAAAATACAATTCTAGCATGAATAATAAACATTTATCATGATTATAAGGAAATAAATAATAACTTTATTATTGCCTCTAGGGCATATTTCCTTCAGTCTCCCACTTGCACTAGAGTCAATAATCTAGATTACACTGTAATGAATCTAACACCCATGGAGCTTTGGTGCTGATCATGTTTTGCTCGTGGAAGAGGCTTAGTCAACGGGCCTGCAATATTCAGATCCGTATGTATCTTGCAAATCTCTATGTCTCCCACCTGGACTAGATCCCGGATGGAGTTGAAGCGTCTCTTGATGTGTTTGGTCCTTTTGTGAAATCTGGATTCCTTTGCCAAGGCAATTGCACCAGTATTGTCACAAAAGATTTTCATTGGACCCGATGCACTAGGTATGACACCTAGATCGGATATGAACTCCTTCATCCAGACTCCTTCATTTGCTGCTTCCGAAGCAGCTATGTATTCCGCTTCACATGTAGATCCCGCTACGACGCTTTGTTTAGAACTGCACCAACTGACAGCTCCACCGTTTAATGTAAACACGTATCCGGTTTGCGATTTAGAATTGTCCGGATCAGTGTCAAAGCTTGCATCAACGTAACCTTTTACGATGAGCTCTTTGTCACTTCCATATACGAGAAACATATCCTTAGTCCTTTTCAGGTATTTCAGGATGTTCTTGACCGCTGTCCAGTGATCCATTCCTGGATTACTTTGGTACCTCCCTGCTAAACTTATAGCAAGGCACACATCAGGTCTGGTACACAGCATTGCATACATGATAGAGCCTATGGCTGATGCATAGGGAACATTTTTCATATTCTCTCTATCTTCTGCAGTGGTCGGGCATTGAGTCTTACTCAATTTCACACCTTGTAACACAGGCAAGAACCCTTTCTTTGCTTGATCCATTTTGAATTTCTTCAAAATTTTGTCAAGGTATGTGCTTTGTGAAAGTCCAATTAAGCGTCTTGATCTGTCTCTATAGATCTTAATGCCTAATATGTAAGCAGCTTCACCGAGGTCTTTCATTGAAAAACTTTTATTCAAGTATCCCTTTATGCTATCCAGAAATTCTATATCATTTCCAATCAGTAATATGTCATCCACATATAATATCAGAAATGCTACAGAGCTCCCACTCACTTTCTTGTAAATACAGGCTTCTCCAAAAGTCTGTATAAAACCAAATGCTTTGATCACACTATCAAAACGTTTATTCCAACTCCGAGAGGCTAGCACCAGTCCATAAATGGATCGCTGGAGCTTGCACACTTTGTTAGCTCCCTTTGGATCGACAAAACCTTCTGGTTGCATCATATACAACTCTTCTTCCAGGAATCCATTCAGGAATGCAGTTTTGACATCCATTTGCCAAATTTCATAATCATAAAATGCGGCAATTGCTAACATGATTCGGACGGACTTAAGCATCGCTACAGGTGAGAAGGTCTCATCGTAGTCAATTCCTTGAACTTGCCGAAAACCTTTTGCGACAAGTCGAGATTTGTAGACAGTAACATTACCATCAGCGTCAGTCTTCTTCTTAAAGATCCATTTATTCTCAATCGCTTGCCGATCATCGGGCAAGTCAACCAAAGTCCATACTTTGTTCTCATACATGGATCCCATCTCAGATTTCATGGCTTCTAGCCACTTTGCGGAATCTGGGCTCACCATCGCTTCTTCATAGTTCGTAGGTTCATCATGATCTAGTAGCATGACCTCCAGAACAGGATTACCGTACCACTCTGGTGCGGATCTTACTCTGGTTGATCTACGAAGTTCAGTAGTATCTTGATCTGAAGTTTCATGATCATTATCATTGGCTTCCTCACTAACTGGTGTAGGTGTCACTGAAACAGTTTTCTGTGATGAACTACTTTCCAGTAAGGGAGCAGGTACAGTTACCTCGTCAAGTTCTACTTTCCTCCCACTCACTTCTTTCGAGAGAAACTCCTTCTCTAGAAATGATCCATTATTAGCAACAAATGTTTTGCCTTCGGATCTGTGATAGAAGGTGTACCCAACAGTTTCCTTTGGGTATCCTATGAATACACATTTCTCCGATTTGGGTTCGAGCTTATCAGGTTGAAGTTTTTTCACATAAGCATCGCAGCCCCAAACTTTAAGAAACGACAACTTTGGTTTCTTGCCAAACCATAGTTCATAAGGCGTCGTCTCAACGGATTTTGATGGTGCCCTATTTAACGTGAATGCGGCCGTCTCTAAAGCATATCCCCAAAATGATAGCGGTAAATCTGTAAGAGACATCATAGATCGCACCATATCTAGTAAAGTACGATTACGACGTTCGGACACACCATTACGCTGTGGTGTTCCGGGGGGCGTGAGTTGCGAAACTATTCCACAGTTTTTCAAATGTACACCAAACTCGTAACTCAAATATTCTCCTCCACGATCAGATCGTAGAAACTTTATTTTCTTGTTACGATGATTTTCAACTTCACTCTGAAATTCTTTGAACTTTTCAAATGTTTCAGACTTATGCTTCATTAAGTAGATATATCCATATCTGCTCAAATCATCTGTGAAGGTAAGAAAATAACGATATCCGCCACGAGCTTCAATATTCATCGGACCACATACATCGGTATGTATGATTTCCAACAAATCTGTTGCTCTCTCCATAGTACCGGAGAACGGTGTTTTAGTCATCTTGCCCATGAGGCACGGTTCGCAAGTACCAAGTGATTCATAATCAAGTGGTTCCAAAAGTCCATTAGTATGGAGTTTCTTCATGCGTTTTACACCGATATGACCTAAACGACAGTGCCACAAATAAGTTGCACTTTCATTATCAACTCTGTATCTTTTGGTTTCAACATTATGAATATGTGTATTACTACTATCGAGATTTAGTAAGAATAGACCACTCTTCAAGGGTGCATGACCATAAAAGATATTACTCATATAAATAGAACAACCATTATTCTCTGATTTAAATGAATAACCGTCTCGCATTAAACAAGATCCAGATATAATGTTCATGCTTAACGCTGGCACCAAATAACAATTATTTAGGTCTAATATTAATCCCGAAGGTAGATGTAGAGGTAGCGTGCCGACCGCGATCACATCGACTTTGGAACCGTTTCCCACGCGCATCGTCACCTCATCCTTTGCCAGTGCCCGCTTATTCTGTAGTCCCTGTTTCGAGTTGCAAATATTAGCAACAGAACCAGTATCAAATACCCAGGTGCTACTGCGAGCATTGGTAAGGTACACATCAATAACATGTATATCACATATACCTTTGTTCACCTTGCCATCCTTCTTATCCGCCAAATACTTGGGGCAGTTCCGCTTCCAGTGACCAGTCTGCTTGCAGTAGAAGCACTCAGTTTCAGACTTAGGTCTAGACTTGGGTTTCTTCTCTTGAGCAGCAACTTGCTTGCCGTTCTTTTTGAAGTTCCCCTTTTTCTTCCCTTTGCCCTTTTTTCTTGAAACTAGTGGTCTTGTTAACCATCAACACTTGATGCTCCTTCTTGATTTCTACCTCCGCAGCTTTTAGCATTGCGAAGAGCTCGGGAATAGTCTTGTTCATCCCTTGCATATTATAGTTCATCACGAAGCTCTTGTAGCTTGGTGGCAGTGATTGGAGAATTCTGTCAATGACGCAATCATCTGGAAGATTAACTCCCAATTGAATCAAGTGATTATTATACCCAGACATTTTGAGTATATGCTCACTGACAGAACTGTTCTCTTCCATCTTGCAGCTATAGAACTTATTGGAGACTTCATATCTCTCAATCCGGGCATTTGCTTGAAATATTAACTTCAACTCCTGGAACATCTCATATGCTCCATGACGTTCAAAACGTCGTTGAAGTCCCGATTCTAAGCCGTAAAGCATGGCACACTGAACTATCGAGTAGTCATCAGCTTTGCTCTGCCAGACGTTCATAACATCTGGCGTTGCTCCAGCAGCAGGCCTGGCACCCAGCGGTGCTTCCAGGACGTAATTCTTCTGTGCAGCAATGAGGATAATCCTCAAGTTACGGACCCAGTCCGTGTAATTGCTACCATCATCTTTTTTCAACACAATTTTCTCTAGGAACATATCAAAATAAAAACAGGGAAGCAACAACGCGAGCTATTGATCTACAACATGATTTGCAAAATACTACCAGGACTAAGTTCATGATAAATTTAAGTTCAATTTAATCATATTACTTAAGAACTCCCACTTAGATAGACATCCCTCTAATCCTCTAAGTGATCACGTGATCCAAATCAACTAAACCATATCCGATCATCACGTGAGATGGAGTAGTTTCATCGGTGAACATCATTATGTTGATCATATCTACTATATGATTCACGCTCGACCTTTCGGTCTCCGTGTTCCGAGGCCATATCTGCATATGCTAGGCTCGTCAAGTTTAACCTGAGTATTCTGCGTGCGCAACTGTTTTGCACCCGTTGTATTTGAACGTAGAGCCTATCACACCCGATCATCACGTGGTGTCTCAGCACGAAGAACTTTTGCAACGGTGCATACTCAGGGAGAACACTTCTTGATAATTTAGTGAGAGATCATCTTATAATGCTACCGTCAATCAAAGGAAGATAAGATGCATAAAAAGATAAACATCACATGCAATCAATATAAGTGATATGATATGGCCATCATTATCTTGTGCTTGTGATCTCCATCTCCGAAGCACCGTCATGATCACCATCGTCACCGGCGCGACACCTTGATCTCCATCGTAGCATCGTTGTCGTCTCGCCAATCTTATGCTTCCACGACTATCACTACCGTTTAGTAATAAAGTAAAGCATTACATCGCGATTGCATTGCATACAATAAAGCGACAACCATATGGCTCCTGCCAGTTGCCGATAACTTGGTTACAAAACATGATCATCTCATACAATAAAATTCAGCATCATGCCTTGACCATATCACATCACAACATGCCCTGCAAAAACAAGTTAGACGTCCTCTACTTTGTTGTTGCATGTTTTACGTGGCTGCTACGGGCTTAAGAAAGAACCAATCTCACCTACGCATCAAAACCACAACGATAGTTTGTCAAATAGACTCCGTTTTAACCTTCGCAAGGACCGGGCGTAGCCATACTTGGTTCAACTAAAGTTGGAGAGGCAGTCGCCCGCAAGCCATCTCTGTGCAAAGCACGTCGAGGGAACCGGTCTCGCGTAAGCGTACGCGTAAGGTTGGTCCGGGTCGTCTCGTCCAACAATACCGCTGAACCAAAATATGACATGCTGGTAGGCAGTATGACTTGTATCGTCCACAACTCACTTGTGTTCTACTCGTGCATATAACATCAACATCATTAACCTAGGCTCGGATGCCACTGTTGGGTTTCGTAGTAATTTCAAAAAATTTCCTACGCGCACACAGGATCATGTGATGCATAGCAACGAGAGGAGAGTGTTGTCTACGTACCCAACGCAGACCGACTGCGGAAGCAATGACACGACGTAGATGAAGTAGTCGTACGTCTTCACGATCCAACCGATCAAGCACCGAAACTACGGCACCTCCGAGTTCGAGCACACGTTCAGCTCGATGACGATCCCCGGACTCCGATCCAGCAAAGTGTCGGGGAAGAGTTTCGTCAGCACGACGGCGTGGTGACGATCTTGATGAACTACAGCAGCAGGGCTTCGCCTAAACTCCGCTACAGTATTATCGAGGAATATGGTGGCAGGGGGCACCGCACACGGCTAAGGAATCGATCACGTGGATCAACTTGTGTCAACTTGTGTGTTTAGAGGTGCCCCTGCCTCCGTATATAAAGGAGCCAAGGGGGGAGGAGGCGCCGGCCAGGAGGAGGTGGCGCAGGAGGAGTCCTACTCCTACCGGGAGTAGGACTTCCCCCCAATCCTATTCCAACTAGGATTCCCAAGGGGGAAAGAGGGAGAGGGGTGGCCGGCCACCTCTCCTAGTCCTACTAGGACTAGGGGAAGGGGGGAGGCGCGCAGCCCCCTTGGGCTGCCCCTTTCTCCTTTCCACTAAGGCCCATGATGGCCCATATGGCTCCCGGGGGGTTCCGGTAACCTCCCGGTAACCCGGTAAAATCCCGATTTCACCCGGAACACTTCCGATGTCCAAACATAGGCTTCCAATATATCAATCTTTACGTCTCGACCATTTCGAGACTCCTCGTCATGTCCGTGATCACATCCGGGACTCCGAACAACCTTCGGTACATCAAAATGCATAAACTCATAATATAACTGTCATCGTAACCTTAAGCGTGCGGACCCTACGGGTTCGAGAACAATGTAGACATGACCGAGACATGTCTCTGGTCAATAACCAATAGCGGGACCTGGATGCCCATATTGGCTCCTACATATTCTATGAAGATCTTTATCGGTCAGACCGCATAACAACATACGTTGTTCCCTTTGTCATCGGTATGTTACTTGCCCGAGATTCGATCGTCGGTATCCAATACCTAGTTCAATCTCGTTAACGGCAAGTCTCTTTACTCGTTCCGTAATACATCATCTCTAACATATTAGTTGTAATGCTTGCAAGGCTTATGTGATGTGTATTACCGAGAGGGCCCAGAGATACCTCTCCGACAATCGGAGTGACAAATCCTAATCTCGAAATACGCCAACCCAACATCGACCATTGGAGACACCTGTAGTACTCCTTTATAATCACCCATTTACGTTGTGACGTTTGGTAGTACCCAAAGTGTTCCTCCGGTAAACGGGAGTTGCATAATCTCATAGTCGTAGGAACATGTATAAGTCATGAAGAAAGCAATAGCAACATACTAAACGATCAGGTGCTAAGCTAATGGAATGGGTCATGTCAATCAGATCATTCTACTAATGATGTGACCTCGTTAATCAAATAACAACTCATTGTTCATGGTTAGGAAACATAACCATCTTTGATTAACGAGCTAGTCAAGTAGAGGCATACTAGTGACACTCTGTTTGTCTATGTATTCACACATGTATTATGTTTCCGGAAAATACAATTCTAGCATGAATAATAAACATTTATCATGATTATAAGGAAATAAATAATAACTTTATTATTGCCTCTAGGGCATATTTCCTTCAAATGCAACATACAAATAACTCTCTAGCTAAAGAATTTAAATGCAACAACAAATGCGATGAAGATCGCAATTAAGGTAACAATTGATCCAACAGCATAATGATACCAAGCCACACTATCAATGGCATATTTTCTAATCTTTCTAATATTCAACCTCATTTTCTCGATCTTGATCTTGTGATCATCGACGACATCGGCAACATGCAACTCCAATTCCATCTTCTCCCCCTCAATTCTTTTCAATTTTTCTTTCAAATACTCGTTTTCTCTTTCAACTAAATTTAACCTCTCGACAATAGGGTCGGTTGGAATTTCCGATTCACATACCTCCTAGGTAAAAATATCTATGTCAACTTGATGGGCATAATTTGTCATAAACACGAAATGCAATAACTAGTTTTAAAAGAGAATATACCACATCCGAATCATAACAAGGACGAGGGCCGACGGGGACGGATATCAAAACCATGGCACTATGTATAATAAACAACATACGGGTAAGATAATTAATTATACGAGTAACTATATATCCAAATCACATAAACATCAATTTGGTAATGTAAAACATTCATGAACAAGAGCATCACCGGAAGGTGGTGCCGGCGACGGGACGGTGCGGGCGATCCACGGTGGTTACGACGGAGATTTAGAAGGCACTAAGTAAACCACACCTACATATGCAAACTAAGTGTTATTTTTGTGCTCAAATTGCATATAAATCAAATACTAGCAAATATAATTATTCCTCCCAAATTAATCACTATACAAAGCATTGCAAGAACTAATCTAGCAATGAGAGTTGAAAGGACAAAGTTACTAACCTTTGTGATCATTTGAATGGATGGGGGCCTTCAAATCTTGACAAATTTTGGGCAAAATTTGTAAGGAGCTCGAGGAGAGAGGGGGAAGAACAGAGGAAGTGAGGGGAAAGGGGAAGAACAAAGTGGCTCGGGGGGACGAAGGGTTTATGTACGTCGACCTTTAATACCGGTTCGTGCCACGAACCGGTACTAAAGGTGCTGGACGGGCCCCAGACTGACAACACCCTGCCACCACCCTCTTTAGTACCGGTTCGTGGCACGAACCGGTACTATAGGTTCGCCACAAACCGATACTAATGAGAACGGCCGGCTAGCCGTTGGAACCGGCACTAATGGACACATTAGTGCCGGCTCAAAACCCAACCGGCACTAATGTGTCTCATATTAGGTCCTTTTTCTACTAGTGTGTAGTGTTCCCGAGTCCCATGGGAATAGGGGACACCCACGTAGATGTTTGAACCACTCAAAGTTGGATTGGTATTTCAGCCCCGCAAATTGGAATTTCCATACAGGGAGATTGGGAAGAAGAGGAAGAGGAGGAGATTCAATCCGGATTGGTATGATGATTATGCTTATTGGCTGGAGTATAGCGAGAAGGAGCACAAAGCATATTGCTTATGCTGCTATTTATTTAGGGACAACATTAAAGACAACCACCATGGGCATCATGCATTTGTAGTAGAAGGATTCAACTCTTGGAACAAGACAGGGAGATTTGTGACTCACATTGGTGATCGTAATATCTTTCACAATAGAGCACTCAAGGATTGCGGGGATCTATTAAAGCAAGATCAATCAATCCCAGCAGCCTTTCATAGACAAACCCAAATTGAGAAAAATGAGCATCTCATCAGGTTAAATGCTGCAATTGATGTTTGTCGATACTTGTTGCATCAGGGACAACCTTTCCGTGGCCATGATGAATCAAAAGATTCTGAAAATAAACGAAACTACCTTGAGTTGATGGACTACACTATTAAGCAGAATGATGTTGTTGCTAAGGCATTCAAGAATGCTCCAAATAATAATCAAATGTTGTCTCCCACAATTCAAAGAGATATTACCGAGTGCTTTGCAAAAGAAGTACTAGCCTATGTGATGAAAGAAATTGGTAATGATGTGTTTAGCTTATTAGTTGATGAGTGTAGAGATGTTTCCGACAAAGAACAAATGGCGGTTGTTCTCCGATATCTTGATAAGTGTGGACTGGTCCAAGAGAAGTTTGTTGGTGTTGTTCATGTGGAGGAGACAATAGCTTCTTATCTCAAGTCTTGCATAGATGTATTATTTTCACAACTTGGGCTGAGTCTTCAACAAGTTAGAGGCCAAGGTTACGACGGTGCAAGTAATATGTCCGGTGAGTTTAATGGTTTGCAAGCTAAAATTATGAGCGAGAACAAATCAGCATATTATGTACATTGTTTTGCTCATAAACTCAACTTGGTTGTTGTGGCTATTGCAAAGAAGATATTCGAGGTCGGAGATTTCTTTGATATGGTTTCAGTTTTGCTGAATGTCGTGGGCGCATCTTGCAAGAGAAAAGACCAACTTCGTGAGCATCACCAAGAAGAAGTGAGGAAAGCAATAGGATGTGGAGAGATTGTTACGGGGAGTGGACTGAATCAAGAATTATCACTTCAAAGACCAGGTGACACTCGATGGAACTCCCATTATAAAACATTGTTGGGTTTGTCCAAGATGTTCTCGTCGGTGGTTAAAGTACTAGAATATGTTGAGAAAGATGGCACAGATACTGGAAAGAGGCGTCAAGCTAGAGGTATTTTCAAATATTTCCAGACCTTTGATTCTGCATTTTTCTTACACATGATGATGATGATATTAGCTTTAACAAATGGGCTGTCAAAAACCTTACAGAGAAAGAATAAAGACATTGTAAATGCTATTTCAGATGTGGAATCAACTAAACGAGAGTTAGAAAAGCTCAGAACCAATGAGGGGTGGGATTCTCTTATGAAGAAGGTATGTTGTTTCTGCGAGAAGCATGACATTCCAGTCCTCAACATGGAAGATGCCTATGTTAACCCAAAGAAGCCAAGAAAAAAGACCGGCATTAACAATGAGCATTATTATCGTGTTGATTGTTTCTTTGCTGTGCTAGATCTGTTAGGAGAAGAGTTTAATGACAGATTTAATGAGGTAAATTCTGAGTTGCTTCTATGCATGTCTGCTTTGAGCCCGAGTGATTTATTTTGTCATTTTGACAAGGAGAAGTTGCTGAAATTAGCAAAGTTTTATCTTGGTGACTTTAATCACAAAGATATGGTGACTCTTGAGCATGAACTTGGCCTCTATATAGATAATATACTCCATGATACAAGGTTTTCCAGCTTGGACAGAATAAGTGATTTTGCTAAACTGATGGTGGATACAAGGAAGCATCTCTCATATCCTTTGGTATATCGGCTTTTGAAGCTAGCTCTAACTCTCCCTATTGCCACTGCCACCGTTGAGAGATGTTTTTCAGCGATGAAGATTGTGAAGAATGCTTTGCGTAACAGAATTGGTGATGATTTTTTGAGCCATAGCCTAATTTGCTTCGTGGAGAAGGAGCTGCTGGACACAATTAGTAATGAAGTTATTGTTGACCGTTTCCATAAGATGAAAGATCGTCGTGGGAGAAATGAAATGTAATGATCTAATACCTTACACCTTTTCTAATTTACCATCTCCAATTATATTCAAATGCCTAGTCCTAATATGTGTTTTCTCTTCACAGGTAGTGTCATTTGTCTTGGAGACAAATATTATCTTTTGCAACCTATGAAACTATTGAGATATAAAGCCATCTTGTAAGGTTTCTTCAGTTTAGTGGTAAACCCGTCATGTTACTACTGGATGAAGTATATTTTGCTACATATGAAATGTTGGGGTTAGTGTAATGCTAAACTTGTGGTGTTACTACTGGATCAAGTATCTTTCGTTTATAATGTGGATGAAATATCTTATTATTATAGGAAAAAGCTAGATTTTTTTTGGATAAAAAGTGCTAGACGTTTATATGATTGTGTAAACGTGTTCATGAGTTTTCCATAGATGAGTGCCCCCAGTAAGTTTTTATCCTAGGTCCGCCCCTGACTCAAACTATGGTGTATTCTACTAGTGACCTGACAAAAGAACGAATTTTTTGGCACATGCATGTGTGGAAAGCCACTACGGTACAAGCCACCATTCCAACCCGTTGGCACCCCATACCGGATGTATATCGTTCCACGTGCGTACGTATTGGTCAAGATACGCAGCATATATACCCGTAACCGTACGCATACGCATGCAAGAAATTAGCCAACGGGGAGTGGATATACGTCAGAAGAAACAAACTAGTCACTGCTGGGAGGCGAGGATTTCCATGGAACGTATATAGAAAACAAAAGCTATTTTGTTTTTCTAGAGGAAAAAAATGGGAGCATATATATAGAATGGCACTAGACACTTTAGGTGTATACTGGTGTACTGAGCATCCACACCTAGACAATCGGAAAATAGGTTGTCAGCAGGGATAAGCCATGTTTTTTTTGTAATAACCCTTTTTAGGCTAAATAAGTGTCCTTTTATATGAGTTTCACAAGAATTAGTGAGTTAACCATATTGGTGAGCATAATTTGCAAAACATTTTTAAAATGATGTTTTTTTTACAAAGTGTTTTCTCTGATTCGAAATACATGATGTTTCGAACAAGTTCAACAAATACTTGTTGGTTTCAGTATGTTTTTTAATGTATATTTCACATGGATTATGTAAATGCTTGAGCATTACTCAAAGTTCGTTAAGTGTTTGCATTTGTTTCATAGACGTTTCAAACTGTTCATAGATTTCTAATACAAATTTCAAATAGGCCTCTTGTTCATGTTTCTCAGGGTCATCCGAGTGAAACTCAAACCACTATAAAACTCCATTGTAACTCAGGAAAGCATGATGAAACCATTAAACAATACGTAGTTCCTTCTTTTATAAAACCCATTATAATATAAGAAAAACAACACTGATCATTAAACCTACTAGAAAAAGATATAAAAACCAATTAGGAAAGATATAAACAAGACTTCAATGAAACCATTAAACAACACGTAGTTCATTGTTTTATAAAAACCATTAAACAACACATAATTAAGCCTAATATAAAACCTACATGAATAAAACATGGAAAATATATAAACCCAAACACTAATCATGTGCAACATTCAGTGGTCCATGTAGTCGTTGGATCACACTTGATTCAAGCATCCCCGCACACGTTCGCCACTTCCGGTGTCAACCAAGTACCCCAACACCTTATCTCAGACAATTCCATTGTTAACTTTCCCATCCTATCCGAATTTTGTCGATGCCTCTCTCTCTTCCATCAAAATCGTCCAGCCCACTGCGAAGCCATTGGTGCACCGCTATGAGACTGTCGAGGCGGTGCTACATTCCACCCTCCTTCGCCACCTTTAGATCTCGTTGGCCAGTGCTTCCCCCTACCATGTAGTGGGCTGTCATGGAGGCGCCTCCCCTAAGCGATTGTTGTCCAATTAGCAACGTGCATCTCCTGAGCAAACATGAGGAGAGAGGCCGGTGGTCTCCATGGGGAGACTGGACGGTGATGCTTGGACCACAGTTGCAAGCAGCACTACACCGTTGCTGAGACAGGGTTGCAACATTACTGCGAGCTATGACACGATGACATTCGGCAATGCCGCAAGGGCTGCGGAGCTGCAAACATGCATCCATTTTTGGGAGCCTGTCTAGTGATGATATAACCATTGTTGCAAGGTCGTCATGCTCCAGATAGTATTGCAAAGACAGCCGCTGTCCAAGGGTGCAGTATTGCTTCAAAGTACCGTTGGTGCCGCAAGCCACAGCGGCGAGGGTGTCGGCGTGCTACAAGAAGACCAACGGACGCTGCTAGCCGGAGTTGCAGGGACGACGAGGTCCATTGCGAGCAAATCCATATAATACTGCAGGGAGAAGACAGGGCTGCTGCAGAACTGACGTTTGTTGCAAGGAGTGCACAACTGACAATATTCTGAGGGCGCGTTCCATTGCTAGTGATGCGGTGAGGCAGCTAGGAGCGGCAGAGTCAACAATGTTAGGATGTTGTGATGGCTCGTGCAGTTGCTTCAAGCAGAGTTGTTGACGATGATGCCACGGTCGACACGATTTCTGCGAGCAGCGTTGTTGGCAATGTTAAGATGACCGACACGGTGTTGCGGTACAGAAAACACGGTGCTATGAGTGGTGTTATTGTGTGGGTGCGAGGTGGCTGCACAGGCATGAGGTGACGGTGAACAATGAGACGAGGTGCTGCAATTTGGATCCAACGGCCATAGGAACTAGATCCAACAGCTGACGACCCGGTTGATCCTATGCAAGGACGGGTCGGCTGAAGCCTAGCGGGTGCCTGATTCTAGAAAGTTCCATAACTATTTGATTCAAGTTCCATAAATCCAAACATCCGCTGGGAATCGGCGCGACTTCCTCGCTTGGTTCCCGAAGAAGAACAGTCTCTTTACTGTAAGAAATGCATATCGGCTGGATGCGACCAAGCATGACAAGTCTTTCGCTGGTGGTGCCTCTAGCTGCCAGCCCAACGGTGAGCGTTCTATCTGGATCTGTATTTAGCGTGCACAAGTGCCACTCAAGAAAGCGACGGCCGGTGGGCTAGCTACGAACCAGTGCAAGATATACAAACATATATCCAAACGACTTGCATGTTCAGTGTGTGCGCGTGGAAGTGGAAGGGAAGCTTCCATGCACTACTTTCATGCAGCCATGCACGGGCCATCTGGGAATCTATAAGAGAAATTTGACCGCTCCCGCAAAATGAACTACTACAAGTCAATAATGGAAAAAGAATAAATTCTTCATCTACTTGCTACTTGCACAGTTGCACTGATCAAGTACCTGATATGGTCATCATTTTAGTTTGGCGCATTTGGAACTTGCGCACACAGATCTGATGCATGGTAAGGAAATTCCCCCAGTTGGAACGAGTGTTGATTTTTTGGATAGTCACTTGAAGTTAATGAAACAATCAAAGTAACTACACCACTGTGGAAATCATTAAAGGTAAAATGCCTTACCATGCATCAGGCTTACGGAGGCTTACTCTAAGCCGTCTGTCAAAGTATGTACTCTGCTAGGCCACCCTGTGCCGCCCTCAAGACGAGTAGCCCTCTTTGTTGACGACTCCTTCTTGGCGACGGCACGACGGCTGTAGGTACGGTGTTGAGAAGTCAGGTTGGTTTGATGGTCTTTGCGACGTATCGGTACCTCTTTAGAGCATCTCCAACAGCCACCCAACGCGTTATCGTTAGGTTTGACGTGGCACGCAGCGCTGGCTCCAGCAGCCGCGATAAAATACAGCGCGCGTGCGTAGCTCCAGCAGACACGCTAAAATGCACAGCACGCGCTCTCGCACAAATACTTTGCATACAAAATTTGTTCATAGATAACGATACATAGTTCTCATAACATAGATAAAAAAAACGATACAAAGATATTTTACATAGTTCATAGCATAGATAGATAAAGAACTACAATGCAACTAGATAAAACTACGGTGCAACTAGATAAATAAACTACAGTGCAACTAGAACGTACTTCTAGTCGTCCTCCTCCTCCTCATCATCATCATCATCATCATCGTCCTCGGTGGTGTTGTCCGAGGTATCGAGCCAGATGTCTTCCCAACGGTTATCGTCGTGGGAGAAGATCGACGTCCCGTCTGCCTCGACGATATCGCACTGCAATATGGCCAGTGCCTTGCGCTGACGCCGGCACGCTCCGCGCGACGCCTTGTCGTCCTCTCCGCCCAGAAGGCGTTCTCGAAGGCGATGTATTCCGGGTGGCGCCGGCGCCACTCCGCCATGGCTCGCTCGTCCTCCTCTGCGATGAGGAGGCGGTGTTGCAGCCGACGGTGGTCCTCACGGACCTGGTCTGTAATCAGACGAAGCGGAGGGGCGACGCGCTGCGCCTGCTCACGTGTGTAGACGTCGTGGAAGTTCAACTGCGTGCGAGGCCTCTCTAGGCGCCACGCCGCCGCGTCGTACGCGCATGCTGCCTCGTGCGCGGTCTTGAACGTGCCGAGGGCGAGGCGGATGTCGCCGGACCGGATCTCGGCATCGTAGGCGCCGGAGGGGCGCCCGCGGACGCCGCGGTAGCTAGATGATCCCCGGCGGCATGGTGGAGCGGAGGTGGCGGGGTGCTGAAGCGGCGAGGAAGCGGTGGAAGCGGCGAGAAACGGGGAAATACGCGCGTGGCAATATGCTGGAGCGTGTGGCGAGTGCCGCATTTTATAGGCGCGCGCGAAGCAGCGCGCCAAATCTACCGCGTGACCGACAGCTTTCTTCCGCGCGCGCCTGTTTTCCGCCGTCGCTGGGGCGCGCGAAAACTTGCCGCGCGCTACATGGGTATTTTACCCCGCGCGCGTGTCTTTTGGCACGGCTGTTGGAGATGCTCTTAACTGTAGTGAGGCTATTGAGGCAGAGATCCATGTGCTAATGCAAGGTATGGCCGTGGCTATGCATCATACGGAGCTGCCAGTAATTATTCAATCAGATTCTTCCAAGGCGGTCTCCATCTTAACGAATGATAACCTGTTGCGGTCCGCTTATGTGCTCCTAGCCGCTGAGGTTGTCTCAGTTGTAGGAGAGGGAGTTTTTTTTTTTTTTTGAGGAGAGGGTGTTTATTCCCTAGAAACTTACTAGGGATCAGAATGAGGTAGTTGATCGTCTAGCTAATTATAATCATACTTACGGAATAAAACTTTCATTTTCCCTGCAAAAAAATCAACAAATGAAAAATAAATAAATATTCAAAACATGTTCAACATTGATGTGTTTTAAAGAAGTTAATTGCAAGAAATCACCACATTTAGGGCATCGATTGCAGAAAACCACCCATTCCCTAAATTTGTGCAAAAATCACCGTGTTTCTAGTAAACTTTTTGCAAATTGCACCGATCCGGTGATTTAGCCTGATTGAGCACTTTCTGACAAGTGGGGCCAGATTGTAAGGAGATGATTTGGTAAAAATTGACATACACCTCCAGGATTTCACAAAGACACCCTTATTCAAAAATTGAAAAAGCAATCAGCCCCCTCCCACACCCGTCGCCTTCCTCCTCTGTGGTGGCTGGCCACGGTGAGGCGGCCTCCAGCGGGACGGCCTCCATCCTCCCTGGCCTTGCTCGTGGGCGGGGCGGCCTCCCTCCTCCATGGAGGAATTCGGAGCTCGCAACCTTGAAGGCTGGCGGCCCCTCCAGTCCCCGAACAACGCCGGGGAGCGGGGGAGGTGCTGTGCCGGGGTGTTGCCATGGAGGAAGTCAGAGCTCGAGCTCCATTCCTGCATTGCACGGTCGGATGCAGAGGCATCGTGCCCCAATACGCCGTCGCCGCTCGCCAAGATGCTGCCAACGGCCCAATCTACAGAATCCCAACCACCACGCGAACGAGGAGGCATCGTGCGCCAGGACGCCGCCACCCACGGCTGCTGCTGCTCGTCGTCGCTCCAGCATCCCCGGCCTAGCGCGAGCACGCCCCTCCTGTGGCCCAGCGCACCTCCGCCGGCCGTCAGCCCAGCGCGTCACTCCGGTGTCCCCGGCCGAACAGCGCGGTGGAGGCCAGGAACCCGACGCCCAGCGCGCCTCTGCCCGGGGGTGGGGGCTGATTGCTTTTCTGTTTTACATCAAGGGGTGTGTGTGTGTACATTTTTTGCTCTGACAATCTGGCCCCACTTGTCAGAAAGTGGTTAAAAGGGACAAATCACCTGATCAGTGCAATTTGCAAAAAGTTTACTAGAAACGCGGTGATTTTTGCATAAAATTAAGGATTAGGCGGTTTTCTGCCATCTATACCCCAAATGTGGTGGGTTTTTTTTTTTTTGCAATTAACTCGTTTTGAAGATATCATCGAGACGAATAGCATGGTCAACGCGGATCGCCAATCAGACACCCTGCTTTAAAAAATTATATCATTTTCTTAGTTTGTACAAAATGTTAAATGCACAGACTAAATTATTGGAAATAGAACCTGTAGTACACTAGTAGACCTGGTACCGGACCTATGCCCCCGGAAATTTTTTTGCCAGTACCAACCTGTTAATGAGCAGGATAGAGCATGGCCAGCTAGCTCAAGTACACCATCGAAGAAAAACGGGTCGAGTTTCCACAAGCCCCGGAGTTTTCCGTGGAAGAAAGGCGGAAGGAGACGACGGGTTAGGCCGCACCGGAGAGTGACGTCCATTGTCATGCACGATACGTACATACGCCATGTCGCCATGCCGTGCACCTTCGGTTTTCGCGGAGTCAAAGTAGCTGCGCTGATTAAAGTAGGCAGGGCGCAACACGACCACGTACGCAGGCAGGCGGGCGGAGGACGTGTATAAAAGGGGGGCCTGCTGCAGCTGCATAGGCACACACCAGCTCTAGTAGCAGATACAGGGAGCTAAGCTAGCAGCAATGGCGACAAAGGATGTTGCTTCCATGTTTGCCGTTGCTCTCTTCATTGGAGCGTTCGCTGCTGTTCCTACGAGTACGGCTTGACATTTCTCTCGTGTTCTTGTAGTATTTTCTATCTGCCTTGCATGCATGCACCTACTGTCGTCGGTGTGGTTGTGGGGCAAATCAAATTCATGCATGGAGTTCGATCATGCTGTTTTTTTTTAAATGTACCACTGGATAATTTATCTATTTCGTTGATGGAATTTTGTTATGTATTGCTACTATTATGCAACATTAATCTTTATGGGCCATTTCGAAGGAAATATTATAGTCTCTTTCGTTTGTAGGATGCTAAAGATGGTAGAAATAGAAAGGGCGTGACTAGGTCTCAGTCTCAATTAAGTGATATAGTATACGAATCTCCATGCATAATCAAAGGAATATAGCATCGACCGAGACATAATGATGTCTCGGTCGACTGCTTAGCAAAACTGAATCAGAAAAACGAAGGATTTGATTGTCATGTCTATATTAGAATAAATTAAATATGTACCAACTTTTTTGGATGTGCCATTGAAAGCAAGGAGGGATTATTTTTAAGAAATTTAGGTGGATACAATTCTTTTCGAAATGCCGTGCAAAGTAATTGCTGTTAAAGACTTCGTTTGAGATTTAGGACACAAAATTAAAAATATTAATTAATTAATTAAGGCGGCGCCTACATAGTTATTCACGCAAACGCCTACGATAGCTAAACGGATGCCACTCTTATCCGCATGCGCGCAGGTGTGCAATCCATCGGCGTGTGCTACGGCGTGATCGGCAACAACCTCCCCTCCCGGAGCGACGTGGTGCAGCTCTACAGGTCCAAGGGCATCAACGGCATGCGCATCTACTTCGCCGACGGGCAGGCCCTCTCCGCGCTCCGCAACTCCGGCATCGGCCTCATCCTCGACATCGGTAACGATCAGCTCTCCAACATTGCCGCCAGCACCTCTAACGCGGCGTCCTGGGTCCAGAACAACGTGCGGCCCTACTACCCGGCCGTGAACATCAAGTACATCGCCGCCGGCAACGAGGTGCAGGGCGGCACCACGCAGAGCATCGTCCCGGCCATGCGGAACCTCAACGCGGCCCTCTCCGCCGCGGGCCTCGGCGCCATCAAGGTGTCCACCTCGATCCGGTTCGACGCGGTGGCCAACTCGTTCCCGCCCTCCGCCGGCGTGTTCGCGCAGTCGTACATGACGGACGTGGCCCGGCTCCTGCCAACGTGTACCCCTACTTCGCGTACCGCGACAACCCGCGGGACATCAGCCTGAACTACGCGACGTTCCAGCCGGGCACCAGCGTGCGTGACCAGAACAACGGGCTGACCTACACGAGCCTGTTCGACGCGATGGTGGACGCCGTGTACGCGGCGCTGGAGAAGGCGGGTGCGCCGGGCGTGAAGGTGGTGATTTCCGAGAGCGGGTGGCCGTCGGCGGGCGGGTTCGCGGCGTCGGCGGACAACGCGCGTACGTACAACCAGGGGCTGATCAACCACGTCGGTGGGGGCACGCCCAAGAAGCGGGAGGCGCTGGAGACGTACATCTTCGCCATGTTCAACGAGAACCAGAAGACCGGGGACGCCACGGAGAGGAGCTTCGGGCTCTTCAACCCGGACAAGTCGCCGGCCTACAACATCCAGTTCAAGTAGCTATCTTATACTACTATACCATACCTACATCTTCATCCTAAATAAGCTGCAAAATGCGGCATGCAAGTGTAACGACACGTACATGTACATTCATCCATGGAAGAGTGCAACCATGCACGCGTTAACTTCCGGCCGGGCGATGATACATCATCATATGATAATAAAGAGATGGAAGCAGTTATGAATTGTGATCCATATGCCTCCAGCCATGCCGACCTACACATCATCCATCTGCTCACGCGGCGACCTCGCCAGTAACGTGCGCCGGCCTCGACGTACGACCATGAGTCCACTACGCCGGCGACTTGATCGCCAGATCTCCGGGCCTGGGCGAGCCGTTACAATCCGGCGGGTCAAAGGGTTTGCGAGCATACGTCAAGTGGTGCACCCATGCTTCTTCTTACTTAAGTTAGAGCATATCTCCAGCCGTTGGCTCCTCAGGGGGCGCCTAAAATCGCCGTCTGGGGGTGACCCGGCGCAAAAAGTGGGTCTGAGGCGAGTTGGCCCCCCAGCCGCCGCTCCCAGGGCCGGCCGCAGGCATGAAAAAAATAATTAGGCAAACTTGGGCTAAAACACGCCACTTTTCGGTAAACTTGGGCTTTTATATTCGCAAATTTGGGCTAAAACACGCCATTACATATAAAAACTAGTCAAAAAAAAACTTGCTGAAGGCCGAGAAGTCGCCGTCGTCGCCGCCATCGTCGGCCTTATCCTCCTTGACTCGGGCGTCCCTGCTGGACCCCTCCCCGGCTGGTGCGGCGGCGGCGACGCGTCATCGTCGTCGTCGCTATCGTCGATGATGACACCGCCGCCTTCGTCGCGGCCTCGGCGGCGCTGCGCGAAGCGCTCTAGGTGGCGCGCTGGCGCTCCCTCGCCATCTTTAGGGAGTCTTGGCGTGCCCATTCAAGGGCCGCGTCGTCGTCGAGCACGACTTCGCCGTGCTCCGCCTTCACCGGCGCCAACAGCCCCGACTCCGTCTTCACCGGAGCCAGCCCCGGCTCCGTCTTCGGCTTGACGAAGCGCGGGGGAGGAGCTGACGAGGAGGCGCGTCGGCCGCCCTCGCTGATGACGATGCCGACGCTGCGTGTACGCCGGCCGAGCGGCGTCTCCGCCGTGGGCTCGGCCTTGACGCCGAGCAGCGATGGAGTGCCAGAGGATTGGGAGGAAGAACGCGACGAGGAAGAGGAGGAGGAGGAGCCGAACCTCCTCGGCGCCCATTGCCCGTCGCGTCGGCGGTGCATCAGGGCGGCCGTCCTCGCCGGGGGGTACGCCAACGGTGGGTTGTTGCCGCCCTCGAGGTGCGTCAGCACGCCGTCGAGGGTGCGGCCGGGGACGCCCCACCAGAGGTGGCGCCCCTCGCTGTTCTTGGTGCCGCCGACCACCGGCGCCCCGTTGGTGGACGCCATCCGTTGCTGCTGGCGGCGCTCGAAGTACGCCCGACCAAGACGTGTTGTTGTCTGCGGCGTACTGGGGAAGGGAGCGCTCGGCGTCGGTGAGAGAGACGCGCGCGATCTCGACCTCGTCGGCAAAGTACGATGGCTTGGTGACGGCTTCGGGTAACGGGGGAATGGGCACTCCCCCATTGCTGAGCCTCCAGCCCGTCAGGCCGACGCGGATGTCCGGCGGCGCCGGGATGTTTGCCTGGAACAGGAGCCAGGACTCATGTTCGCGGAGCGAACGGCGGCCGAAGCCGTTGGCCGCCGCCTCGTCTCCGGGGAAATGCTCGGCCTTCGGGGAGAGGGAGTGGCTGGGGAGAAGAGGGCGGGAGAGGGAGGGCTGGGGAGGCACACCAACGCAGGCGAGCGAGACCATATATTGCCGCGCCGCGTCCGTGTGTACGCGTCCGAGGAAGGGGAGGCGTAGGCGCGGCGCCCCATGACGCGCTGTCCGTGAGGAATCAATGGCAAAGCTGACCGGCGGCAGCCTTGTCATTGATTCCCCGCGGAAAACCGAGGCGTCAGGAAGACGAGGCGGGCGGTGTCGCTGACGCGGCTGCCGCATGACGCGGCTGCTCCACGACTCGACTGCCCCACGGCGCTTTCGCGCCAAAAAAGATTCGCCCGGCGCCCCCGAGCGCCCCAGCGCGCCGGGTTCGGGTTGGGTCCGCCGGCGTCAATTTCGCCCGAGCCGACGAAAAATGAGCCCCTGGAAACGCGACTGGGCCGAGTTTTTGACGCCGGCGACCGAAAAGTCGTCTGGGGAGCCGTTGGGGTGCGGCTGGAGATGCTCCTACGTTGCGTGCCCGGCCCGTCCACCCATGTACGTGTGATGGGTAACCGGCAGCAATCGCGACGAGACAGGAACACGGCCTCTTAATTTGCCGTAGGTGGCCACCCGGCCCCGGCCTGGCCGTGATACATAGCGAGAGGAGTGAAAGGTCCAATTTTTCAGGTAGGTTCTCGTATATGTCTCACAAAAATGCAGGCTTTCGAATTATGAAAATCTTCATATCGGTCATCAATGTGCAATATGTGTGTCATTTAGATGCTCAAAATATGTTAGAAATGCCACATATATAGGTCCTCGAACTATTTCAAAGGTGTCATACAAATACACACTTATTGCACTTCAAAGAATCTTCCAAGACCTAGATCACATTTTTCATAGTTCAAGGGACTGTGTGACACCTCTGAAATAGTTCAGGGACCTAGAATGCACTTCACTTTAACGAGAGGCTATGGATGCCGGACAGGAACACGCCGTCTTAATTTGTGTCAGGGCTACTTGTGCCTGTACCGATTCTTAATTTGCAACAGTAGCACGACGGCCCATATCTGCGGCCATAGGTTCGCTCGGCTTGTAGCTGTAGTTGTAGATCCGCTTTACTTTGGGTTTTTTCTTTTTGTTTAATTTTGCTTTTTCCTTCATTTTCTTTGTTTTTAACTAGCTTTCTTTGGTTTTCCTTTTTTCCTTTTACTTTAGGTTTCTTTGTTTTCTCATTCTTTTTTTGCTTTCTCTTTATTTGTTATACTTTGTTTTCTTTTGTTTATTTCCTGTTTTTCTTCGTTTTTTTGGGATTTTTTGCTTTTTCATTTGTTTCTTTGTCAGATACATTAGGAAATTTTTTTACAAATATTTATTTCTTTCAAATACATGATTAACATTTGTCGGCTATTCATTTTCATACAAATATAAACATTCTCTTATAATGTTTCACATTTTTCAAATACATTATTACAATTACATGCTTTGAATATTTTTTCAAATACATGTTAAACTTTTTTAGATACACTTTGGAACAATTTTTTAATCAGAAAAACATTTTCTGTACTATGCAATTTTTTACACTGTGCAGACATTTTTTTTGTAACAATGTTTCAAATAATTTTTCTGAAATTTTGGAACAATTTTGAATCTAACATAATTTCTTTTAATTACAAGAACATGAATTTACAACATATAAACATTTTTCATACACATGATTAAAAGTTTCTACCATTTTATTCACATGTCCATTTTTCATATATATGCAAAATATTTTTCTATAGATGTTTCATATTTTTCAAATGCAAGATTAATATGTTCAAAAATTATGTACACTAATTTTTGTAATATATATGCAAAAAAATGGCAGGATAATATGTGCTATAGGTTGATGGAATAATTTGGACGCAATGCATGTATCAAAACATATATAAGGGACAAAATTATCCTAATTAACCTGTATTCCTAAGTTGTGTACATCGGCGGTGATTATCGGAAGAATCAGATTGGTTTATTTCAGGTGTGACAACTGGTTGTGACTGATGGCTTATATGTCTTAATGGCTACCATATTTCATAGAAGAAGTTGCGGCGATATCGATATTTGCAAAGCATGCACAAAAAGTTGCCTTCAATGGAAGCAGATTGTAGCCTATACTTCTTAATAAATATATCGCAGAAAACAATCCAGGGTATGAAATTCATATGGTATCTAATATGCATGGAAACAAATGGATGGTGCATATGTTCGCATAGCAATGCAAGAAGCAGGAGACTGCTACAAAAATGAAATGAAGCCAATCCGAGGAGCAAGATACCTACTAAACAGAAGTTGAAGCACATGTCGATCTGGAGAGCAATCTGCAAAATATTTACAAATAAGTTGGGGGATAGTAGAAATCTCGGGTGACTGAAAACAGGAAGCGTGCACCAGGAGGGAAATAACTACAATGTAAATGAACAAATAAATTAGTAAAATGATGATATTGGCTTTTGTACTATGTCCATCCTAAATGAAAACATGTGCAGCTCCCATTACTAACCAATTTGTGCAAGCATGTATCATATTGAATAGCAATTTTACGAAATAAGAATATGAAAGAAATACAAGGGCAAGCGATATGTGGAAGTAATGTAGCCAATGTGAGCAGCAAAAGACCTACACGCTCAACATCCTTCATCCCTAGCCAAGCCTGAGAAATTGGAAAGCATAGTCTTGTGAGGATAGAAATACTCACGGAGGGCTGAAAAGAGGGAGTGTGCACCTACTAGGGCAGAAGTCGGTTCTTAGACGTGGATGTGAGCAGGCGTTCGTGGTCAATGAGTATGGCAGTACAGAGGGGTTATGAACACATCTTTGCCCGCATTTGCAGGGCAATATAGCAGAGATAATGAGGGCTAGAAATTAAGTGTCGTGAGGCCATTACATGTGCATTTGTGGCATGAAGGTGGAAGAGATTGCAACATAAAAGCGGGGAAGACGAATGAATTATGTGGAGCAGCGGACGGGTTGGCTGTGGTCACTGGCAGGGGGGCATTGAGTGCGGCAGCTTAAGTCACCTGCGGTGACTGGCCATGAGGAGCATAGACTGTGGCGGCAGCGCTGGTATAGCGTGGACGTGGCGGCGGATTTTTCCCGCATCTTTGGTGAGGTTACTCATAGGGGACCGCCAGCGGTGAGGCCGGCTGGCTGGACCCAAGCAGGGGTGGTGGTGGCTGCTGGGAGAGCATGAGGGGCCGCAGGGGCTGGCCGTGGAAGGGTAGGTGATGGCACAGTCGCCGGAAGGCGATGTTGTAGCATCGGCTTGGCGGTAGTTTTTTTAGCAAAGCTTGACAGATGGGTGTGAGTAGTAGGATCTTGAATGATAGTTTCCTATGGCTTCTTAGTGTCCAAATCTTGCGCCTAGCCCAAAAGATTGTGTCGGGGGCCGGCACTGAGCGGTAAGAACGAAATGGTGTGTTAACTCGGAGGTGGGTATCGATCTATGCTGCATCAACGACTGGAACAATTCGGGTGATGTGGCTTCATGAGAAGGCAGGAAAAGCACCTAGTGGGGTGCCTCTATTTAGATATAGAAGACTTGACCAACACTTGATCGGACGGCTGTAGACTACCTATCTATGTTGCATCAACGGCTAGAACAATTCGGGTGAAGTGGCTTCATGAGAAGACATAGAAATCATCTAGTGGGGTGCCCCTATTTAGATATAGAAGATTGGTTGCCTTGCATGATTCAAAAGGTATTGCGGGCCAAGATAAATAATAATGGCCCTCAGAGCCTTACAGAAGAATTTGGTGAATGTTATTAAGTAGAAAATTAATTTTTATGTTAAAATAAGATAGTCCCACCGTTCCTAAGTATAAACCTTTTAGAGATTTCAATATGAACTACATACGAAGCAAAATGAATGAATCTACATTCTAAAATGTGTCTATATACATCTGCATATAGTCTATATTGAAATCTCCAAAAAGAATTATATTTAGGAATGGTGGGAGTACATATTTAATTCCACCTCAATGAATGTAAAGATTTTTTTGGAGGGAATTAAATTTTTATTTTGTTGCTACGATTTGAAAAATTAATGAGCATATATATCTTGTAGTATTTATCTAATTTATATGAAAATATTTTTAGTAGGAGTATATTTCCCATTAACTTTGGTGAGTACTGAATACACATTTATTGCACACCAAATATTTATAGATTTATCTCTATATATAGCTTGCATCTTTCGATGCTCTCACACACAAATATATCTGCAAAGCTTTAGTTGTCAGCCTGAGCTAGAGCACCAACAATGGCGGAGCACACTACCTTCCTCCTCGTAGCAATAGTAGCCATCCTTCTCACTGCCACTGCCGCCACCCTGGCCAAGGCCCCCGCCCCCACAGCCAACAAGCCGACGGCATACGAAATGCTAGGGCGATATGGCTTCCCACCGGGCATCCTCCCGGAGGGAGTGCATGACTACGAGCTCCGACCAGACGGCTCCTTTGAGGTACACTTCTCCGATGAATGTAATTTCGTGTTGACGGCCAGTACGACGTCCACTACAGCACCCGGGTCGCCGGGAACATAAAAAATGACACGATCAGCAGCCTCGAAGGCATTAAGGTGAAGGTCTTTATTGCGTGGGCCAGCATAAAGGAGGTTGGCCGCGATGGGGATGAGCTTAGGCTGCACGCTGGGATCATATCCAAGTCATTCCCGGTCGGCGATTTCTCCTCTAGCCCAAAGTGTAACTGAAGCTCGACTCCAAGATCGACACAAGTCTTCGATCACATCGCTTGACGTTTCCTTCTTTCTTCGTAGGATTGAAGATGCACGTTGCTGCTTGTTTTGTAATCCTGTGTCATCTTACCAATTAATGTACTCCCATTGTAGTATGGGCTGAGAATGAATGATACTCTTTCCGTTCCAAAATAGATGACTCAACTTTGTACTAAAGTTAGTACAAAGTTGAGTTATCTATTTTGGAACGGAGGGAGTATATATAAAGAAGTGCCTTTTGTTCATGATTGCAAAATTCATTTGTGATTTCAATTAACGAGGTGTTGGACAGTGAATGTGTTAGATCAAATAAGGCATGATGGTATTGTGGCACAAAAGAAACTGTCACTTAATTAGCTCTTAGCGTCATCTTAGATATAATTGGATTTGTTCTCGATCTTGAAGATAGCTTATGACATTTCGCATGTCGTATCTTTTTTTTGAGGAAAATTTTGATCTATTAATCATGTCATGTCAGCATTTGAACGAGCCGAAAGCGCGCCGCCGTCATCGCCCCTCCCTCACCGGAGTCAGGCCAAAAAATTTGTATTGCAGTCGGAAAGTCATGGTGTTAAGGCCCCACATGACCAACACACCAGAACAGCAACCGTCGCCTATGAAGAGAAGTATAGATCGAAAGGATACAACGTGAAGACACACGAACGAAGATGAACACATACTGGATTCATGCAGATCCACCAAACACTACCACCGATTGAATCTCATGAGATCTGCCGGAGACACACCACCACGTGTCCTTCGATGACGCGAGATGCATCACCGAAACAGGGGCTAGGCGGGGAGAATATTATTCCATCTTTACGATGATACCTTCACATCGTCTTCCTGAGCAAGACACAAACCCTAAACAAACTCGTGAAACCCCTAAAAATGGGGCAAGATCCCTCCTGCCGGCAAGGGCCAAGATCCACCACTCCGTCGTATAGATATTGATAGATACTTGCATATAGATACTGACAAACACATGTTGGCGTGTTACCTTGAAAAATTAAACGTAGCTACACACCCTCTCTATTTTAAATTAATTTAAAATTTAAATTTGTCCTAATTGAAAAAAACTGACCAAAAATTATATCGACATCTACAACATCAATTTCTAAAATATATGTCCGTACTGTATATACTTGATGGTGTATATTTTAGCACATGTTTCTGTAGACTTTGTCAAAAGTTTAACTTGGAATATATCTAGATCTTTAATTAATTTGAAATTGGGTAAGTAATATTTAATGCTTGCATGCAGTGGCGGAGCTTGGGGATTTTTTTTCTTTAGAAAACGATGTGGTAATGGGCCAATTGGCAAGCGGCACATTTGTTCTTATGGGCTGGTGGGGCAGCCAAGATTGGTCTAGAATGTCCGCCACAGCTTGCATGCCTCAAAGAAATGAGTTGATGAAATATAATTCCTTTAAATAAATTAAATACAGTTGAGAGCGGTGTGAAGAGGGGTAAATCATATTCCGCGAGTAAGGCTGGGTGTGTCAACATAAACACGCATTTCCCATGGTTATATGGGCCAGCCCACTCAAGACACTGTATTCTTTCCGGCTTCTACTGTGACGAATATGGCAGTTTAGTTGGGCTTTTCTGTTCTTCTTCTTTTTTTTCTCTAGCAATTTGTTTGGAATTTGTATTTTCTGTTTATTTTAAAAAAAACTTATCGATTTTCCATTTTATATTTTGATTTGTGAACAGCTTTTAAATTATTAATTTTTCCAAATTGTCAAATATTTTGAAATTCATGACATTTTAAAATGTTTCAACTAAAGTTGGAGTTTTTTTAGTTCATAAAAATTTGTTTTTTAAATTGTTTAAATTTATGAACATTAATAACTTGCAATTATTTTCATATTGGCGTGCTTTTTTCCAATTTCATTATTTTGTAAAAGAAATGTGAACAGCTTTTGAAATTCATGAACATTTTTTAAATTCTTGAATATATTAAAATTTGGCAATATTTTACAATTATTGAAGAAAATTGTGCATTGTTTTTAAAACTGAATAACATTGTACGTCACCATTTGTAAAAATTAACGCAGTTACAAGAAGAAGAAAAGAAATGAAAAAACCATTCAACCCATCGCTAGCATATAATAATTGACCGAACAAACAACCCAAAGTCCGTAAAATGGTAAATGGTCCGGTTCACAACGCAACATTATTTTGTGTTTGGTCAATGGCCCGATCCCTATGCGCGGAAGTCTCAGGAAATGTTTGACATCTGGCACAACTAAGGACGTATGGCAGTGCAACTCTATTTGGCACTTGTACGTGACTACATGTACGATTTTGTGGCCATTTTCATCGTCTTAGTTTCAAAGTTCTGCTTCCCTTTGAACTCCTTTACTAGCAGGGACAACTATAATGTATGCAGTTTCACAGCAAAATAAAATATAGTGCTTGTAGATATTAGTGTAAACAAAGAAGCCTACTCAGAAAAGGGTGACATTGGAAGAAATAATGGCAAAGAGCTGGCAGTCTTAATGAGATCAACTGATAGCTTTAGCAAAGTCAAGTCATATGCACGCCGATTGTCGTGGTTCTAAGTCTGACAGTAGAATGGGGGGTAGGTATGGAGAGGCAAAATCCTAGCTATGGAGTAGTTGTACACACGAGTCTTTAGCGAGTTCAGGCCCTTCTCTGAGGAAATAATAGCCCTACGTCTCGGAGCCCGGAGGCGGTCGACTGGTTTATGTGTATATGAGTTACAGGGGTGCGAACCCTTCTACCAGTGGAGGGGGGGTGGCTTATATAAAGGACGCCAGGACCCCAGCCAACCCATGTAGCAGAGGGTTAAAGTACATTAAGGCCGGGCGTTACTGGTAACGCCCTACATAAAGTGTCATCATGACCATTAAGACTACTTAATTACAGACCGTTTGGATACAAAGTAGATTCTGAACTCCTGGTGGTCGAGTGAGTCTTCATGGTCGAGTGTCTTTAAGTTCGTCGAGTGTCTTCTAGCCGGTCGAGTGGAGTCCCTCTTGGTCGACTGGAAGGTAGCTTCGTCTAAGGATGTCCTTGGGTATGGTATCCTAGGTAGCTCCATGACCCTACCCTAGGTACATAACATCATCACCGATCACCATACTAACCGTTGTTTTTTGTTTGAAGCCCAAAATTAGGTCTTGTAGAGGCGCCATAAGGGCCTTGCCCTCCATATTTCTTGCAGGCCCCTTCAAATAGAGCCTGCTAGCCTATAAGTATGTAGGTTGGAGGTGTTCTGATATGGAGCGGGCACCAAACCCAACCGCTCGCGGAGGAGTGAAGTTTGATGGCATTTTCTTACTGTTGTATCCAGTCCTGCCAATAATTCTGTCATCTGTACATCTTGCCACCTTAGACTCCTGGCAATAGCACAACCACTTTTGCACTAGGAAGAGCATCCACTAATGACAAATGACGTGTGTCGCACCCATTTCCCAACCACGGCCTTCAATTCTAACCCCATTTCCTGTCAGAGCATTCCTTTTGCGGTTATATAAACAGGCCCACCCCCTTAGGGCGCCACTACTCACCCATCTTTGTTGTCGGCGCCACAACCACCCACATCTTCCATGTCGGGGCAGTGGAGCCCTCCTAGTGGATCTTTCCCCTGCCAGACCGAAGAGGACCGCGCCGAGAGAAAGTTCTCGGGGAGGGCCTAGTCATGGTCTAAGTCGGTTAAGGAGGGTGCGCTCGACCAGGCTGAATCAATCCTTGGGGATGAGCGCTTCCCCACAGCCCACCGCTACCTTGCCTTCATGAGAACTACCGCCTTGGCAGAAAGGGAAGCCACACTCCTAGGGGTGCAATGTTGTAGCTTAGTCCCACAATGAAGAGAACATGTACTCATAGACCGCCTGGCTGCGGAAGGGGAAGAACCCAAAGAATCTCGTCTCTGAGGTCACTTCCAAATAGAGGAATAGGCCGCACTAGATATTTATGATTCAATAAATTAGTTGTATTTTTATTTCGTTAGTTGAAATTGTGCTAGTAAGCATTGTGGAAATCAAGTTCAAAGCAAGCTTAAATTTTCTTCAATTGTTGTTGATGAGATGGGGAAAAGAAAATTCTTATTAGCCCATGACAAATGAGTTCCATCAACAACAAATTTTGGAAGGCTTTTTTTATAGTGCCTTTGAGTTTGCACAAGCCATCGTAATTTATAGCGATCGCATCCATAAAGATTTTGAAGATCCAAAATATGGCGTATCTGCTAGAGTTGCTCTAAGCTAGCCAAGAAGAAACCAAAATTATTCAACCAGGCTCGGCAATAGGCTCCAACTAGTGATTCTTTGAGCCCACATCATTAAAGATAGGATGGAGATAGTTGGAATACAAAAATTGGGAAATCTATAATATTAATTTGTATGGCACATCACGAATGTTAGCTCAGAATGATGGATATGGGTAAGGATAATGAACCGAAAATTAAAGAAAGTGAAGTCTCTCCAACACTTCAAATCAACTGGATTGTTCTGGATACATGTATGTTTATTCACGTTCTTTCATTTTTAGTCTATAGTACTCCCTTTGTCCAATAATATAAGATCGTTTTGACACTATACTAGTGTAAAATATGCTCTTATATTATGGGGCGCAAGGATTATATACTTGCATGTCTGCTCATCTGATTATGCCACTGGTTTATAGATCGGTTGGACATAGACGACAAAATAGAAAGGGAAAATTGATTTTATACCCTTAGTTGTGTCACACTCGGCAGGTTTGCCCCTAGTTTCGGAAAACACTCATTCTTGTCCAACTCACTTTGGTTTTCTTATGCTTTTGCCCTTCCGGCATGGTTCCGTCTAGTCAGCGCCGTTTGACCGCTACCGGCGGTAGTTTTTGGACATTTTTACCCCTCTTGTGGATAACCCTCAGTACCCCTTCGTCCTCAGCTAGCTCGCGTGAAAAACAGAGGAAGGGAAGGCACGACAAGTTTGGAGCGGGAAGCGGGAAGCGGGAGAGAAAGGAGCGGTGCACATGGCGAGCTCGGGGTCGTCCTCCTTCTCACCGGCGACCGGAGAGGTAAGTAGTCCTTTGAATCTTTGAATTTGGTGCTCCTCCACCCCATCCCACTTGAATCTAGGGATTTCTAGGGTTTGTGACATTTGGGGGAAATTTTACCTATCTTTTAGGTCGATGGGGTCGGGATTGTGCAACATTCGTCGGAGTTTTATCTTCCCGACGAGTCCTATTCCGGCTTGGAGTTTTTGTCAAAGCATCGCTTCCCTGGCCATGGCCTTGTCCCTGCCCGCCGTGTATCATGGGGAGGAGCTAGCAGTGGCCGCCATTTTTTAGGTTGTCCATTAGATGTAAGTTTTTGTGAATTTGTGATAGATTTAGTTTTTGTTGATTTGTACTCTCTAATGTTGATTACTCTGACTTGCAATTAGTTACCAGAAGAGTGTGAATGGGTGGTGTGGGTTGACCCAGCTCCTCCATTGCGTGTTGCCCTTGCTTTTGAAGACTTGCACGCAGAGGTTGAAGGCAGTTGGATCAAATGTCACCATCTGAAGAAGGAAAACATGGAGCTGGCAAGGAAGAATAGGGCTTTGAAGAAGAAACTTAGAGAGAGAGAGATGAGATGTTGCTGGTGTGGGCATTGCTGTTAGTTGGAATTGTTATGTTTGTTGTACTGGTATGGTAGATGTAGTTTATCGATGTATCTGAAGTGAAGATGTTGATGGAACCCTACTTTGATGTAACTTTGCAGTTGCAGTTGAATTGATGTCACTTTATCTGATGTCGTCGACGACGTCGACGACAAATCTTATGTGATGAGTCCAAATGTGGATGGTAGATGAAGATTTGTCGTCGACGACGTCGACAACAAATCTTATGTGATGAGTCCAAATGTGGATGGTAGATGAAGATTTGTCGTGGATGGTAGATGATGACAAATCAATATGAAGTTGAACAACAAAATAGTGATGGACAAAGGAGATAACAGCAAGCAGCAAACAGTGCATTAAGCAAGCAACAAACATTAAGCAAGTGCATAATAGTCAGTGCATAATAGCCAGTGCACAGACATTAAGCACTCTGAAGTTCACATAGTCAAGTGCACAGATCAACATCTAGTTCATAACAGCATCAAAACAAGTAGATTCAGCAAGGTTGTTGTTTACATAGTCAACTTTGCTAAACTCAGTGAAACTTGCTCTAGCCCAGATTTTTGTGTGGTGCTGCTCAAGATATTCCTTTACTTTTGGTCTGCTCTTCAGCTGGTTCAGATGAAAGTTGTGCTTCTTAATGCTGTAAGTTAGTGAGCAAGGCCATAGATTGTCATCATAAAATTTTCCTTTGAATTTCTTGCTGAAATTTTGGGCAAGATGCCTCATACACTCTCTGTGCTCCACTCCTGGGTAAACATCATCAACAGCACTCTCCAGTCCTTTGCAAGCATCAGTATGTATGACTAAACCTTCAGGGTGTCCTATTGCTTCCTTCAGGTTTTTGAAAAACCAAGTCCAGCTCTCAGTTGACTCCACCTCAAGAACACCATATGCAACAGAAAATAACTAGTTATGAGCATCTAGAGCACATGCTGCTACAAGTTGGCCCCTAAACCTACCATGCAATGCAGTTGCATCTACAGCCAAGTATGGCCTGCACCCCTCCAAGAACCCTTTCTGACAAGCTTTGAAGCATACAAAAACCCTTCTAAAACACTCCTTGTAGAATTTCTTTCCTTTTAACTTGTACTCCACTGTGTGCTTGTCTATGTCAACAACACTTCCTGGTGATGCCCTCTCTACTTCAGCTTTGAATGCATAAAGTAACTGGAAACTATCACTGTACTTACCATAGATCTTGTCAAGTGCCATCTCCTTACCATAGTAACATCTGCTGTATGGCACCTCAAGACCATACTTCTCTAACAACCTACCCTGAATTTCCTTTGTTCCAATCGCTGGATTTTTCCTGATCCAAGCCATAGAAGCATCTGCAATCCACCTTCTTTTTGCAGCTCTCAGTCTCTGAGATCTATTCACACTAGGACATGTGTGAGGGTGGGGATTCACTTTGATCTGACAATAAAACAAATAATCAGTCAGGATAATATTAGTAAAACAAAAAGGCACATTTTATTAAAAACACATTACTAAAACAGTACCTGAAACAGAGTGCTCCTCCTCATCAGAGATGCATGCAGCCTCCACTTACACCCACTCTTAAGTGTAATGTACTCAGTTTCAGACTTGATTGAGAATGTTCCAACTGCATTCTTGCAATCAACTGCATTAGGAAAGACGACACCTTCCTCAATGGATGGATTATCTCTATCATACATCATTACAGGTCTATCCTCATCTGGATCCTCAAAAGCTCCCATGTCATTATCCTCTTGCCTCTCATCAGCATCAGTATCTGAAAATTCTGCAGGAATGTACTCTTCATGTGTTGTATGCTCATCATTGTTGTGCTGGACATAACCAGGGTAAAGTTTCTCATCCTCCTCATCAGATAAAATAGGTGCATTAGGCAGTGCCTCTTCCACAACTGGATCAGGCTGATCCTCTGGTCTATTAGTGCCACATTCAGAAGTAGCTGGAGTGGTACTTGCACTTGCTGCACTAGTTCCAGGAGCACTAGGAGTACTAGCAGCTGTCCTGGATCCACATGGCCTACCCCTTTTTCTACCCCCTATCCCTCCAGCAGTTTTTTCACACCTTTCTCCTCTCTTTCTCTGAATTACTGTTATTTCCAGATTGCATGACCTTGTCTCTGCATTATTTGCAAACATCACACCTAACTCATCATCACACTGTAGAGGGTTCCAACACTCCTTTAAACTATCCCAATATCTAATTTCAACAGCATCAAACAATCCCCATGGATACTTGGCACAAATAGCAGCCCTGAAGTCATTAAATGACCTACTACTGCTATCCACAACTAATGGAAATGTGAATCCGATCTCCTTTCCTTCCGTACCAGCAGAAACGATAACTGTCGTTTCCATTCTAACAGACAGAAAGAATGCAACCTCTGGATCCATCCTACAGTAATGAGCATACCATCTCCCATGAGCAATTGAACCAAAGCTAGCCTAAAACTTATCTGAATCCACTAAGCATGAGTAGATTTGAGACTAAAACTTACCCCGCCGCGATCTGACGTGCAGATGTGGTGCCCTCGCCGCCCTGACTGCCACCAAAGCCGCCTTCAACGCCCTCCCATGCCGATGCGCTGCTCTTGCCACCGTCGACGACGCCACCGCCGCCATTTCCGCCATCCAATGGTGATGGGGACACCGTCTGGCCGTGCGCGCAGCCACGGCCCTTGCGTTGCGATGTGCCGCCCTCCCGTGCCGATGCGGTGCCCTTCTTGCGGCGCCCGCGGCCGCCACCTAGGGTTTCTCCATCCTCCCCCATCGCCTGGCCTGGAAACGGATGTGGTGCGAGGATTGGTTTGTGGATCTGGTGGTGAGGCGCCAATGGCGACTAGGGTTTCTGACGAGGGAAAGAGAGTGAGAATGGGGAACGATAGAGTGAGAGTGGGAATGAGTTGGTTAGGTCGACCGAGGGGCAAGCCGTGTCCAAAAACTAGCGGCGGTAGTGGTCAAACGGCGCTGACTGGACGGAACCGTGACGGAAGGGCAAAAGCATAAGAAAACCAAACTGGTTCGGGCAAGAACGATGGTTTTCGGAAACTAGGGGAAAACCTGCCGAGGGGGACACAACTAAGGGCACCAAATTAATTATCCCAAATAGAAAAGATTTGAAAATCATGTCATGGGTCTCTTTTTTTTCCTGCTGCACAAAGTGTTGGTTGTTCTCATGTCTGGTTCACAAAAGGCCAGCGTTTATAGTCAGAAAGGGGGAAACTGACAGTCCTTCTTAGGCTTTCACTATTTGGCCACACTGCGGGTGCCGAGCAATTTGGTGCGCCTAATGTGTGATGTGTGCCTTCATCGGTGGTTATGGTTAAAGCATGCATGCATGCAGTACGTTGTACAAAATGGCTTTAGCATAAAATGCCAAGATATGTACTTTTTTTCTCCAACAACTGAAAGGTGGCTAAAGATTGGTAGATAGCCAACAACTGGATGGTGTGTGCATGCATGTTGGTTGGAACCTGGAAGCAGAATAGCCGAGATCAAGGCTATTACGAACACACACAACATAAACTTGAAGCAATATTGAGTAACAAGCTAGGTTCATACGAACAGTTCACGAAAGTATATTGTCCACTTTGGCTTGATGTCCTCTCTTGCTCCAAATGATCATTCACTGCCGCAGAATCACTTACTAGTGGCAGGCTGAAAAAACTTACCAGTAAGGCAGTAACGAGCAAGATGCCCGCCACTATAACTCTTCACTGGTACTACCTTTGTTCTGGTTTACTAGTCCCACTTTTATTTTGTATCAAATTTTGACCATTACTTTAACTAATACAATATAAGTTATACAATGAAAAAAAATTCATTGAAAACTACATTCAAATACGAGTCTAACAATACAACTTTTTCTGGCATGCATTAACGTTTTACTAGTCAATTATTTGGTCAAACTTTGACTCCAAATACGACGGAGACTAGTAAACCCAGATAGAGGTAGTACTTGAGTACAAGGGACGAACTTCTTTTTGGTGCTCGTCACCGATAAGGTCGCAACTATGTGGGTTTGTGCAATAGTGAGTGCTCAAACTAGAGAATTGGTCTACTTTATATTGATCCCATGGCTGCATGGGAGCAAAGTTTTATCGCATTGTCATGGCTAAAGTCCTAAGTACTTTTAGCGTTTTCCTCCTGCCCAAGAAGTGACTCCCGACTCCCAGGCGACTAGGTTTTCCCCTCTTGCTGGCGCTGGCACCAGTCAACCTTGCCTCCCATGGCGTGTGGGTCGTGGACATGCAGAGGACCCGGGGCCCTCTC
Source organism: Triticum dicoccoides (assembly GCF_002162155.2). Classification (NCBI taxonomy): domain Eukaryota; kingdom Viridiplantae; phylum Streptophyta; class Magnoliopsida; order Poales; family Poaceae; genus Triticum; species Triticum dicoccoides. The sequence goes on from NC_041385.1 coordinate 800,782,216, forward strand.
CGGGGGAGGGACACTGCTCTCGATTTTTGTTTGGTTCGGCGTCTCGGTTGGGACTGTGTGGCGGCTATGCCCCTGATAGGAACAATATCTCCCATGCTGAATCCCTGTCCCGATGGTGATTCTAGCGTCGTTAGAAGGTGTGCAATGGTGTGTCTCCGTCGGATCTCGTGAAATTTGGTGTGGGTCTTTGTTGGATCTGTTTGAATCAAATCTTTGTTTGTCTTCAGTCATGTCTCTATATGTTTGTTTATTCCGATCTACGCTTCTCTTCATCGGTGATAATTGATGTTCTGGTGTGTTGGTCGTGTGAGGTTTAGCATGATGACTTCTCAACTATCTACTACAAGAAGGTTTGCCCAGCTCCGGCAAGAGGGCAATGACGGCGGTGCGCCTTTGGCTCGCTTTAGTGCACATAGTCATCGCTAGGTGGTCCACAAACCTGATTGAAATTTTTGCTACTACTGGTGTTCTCAACCATGCCATATGATGAGTAGACTGACAGTTCCTCGATAAACAAAAGGTCCTAAGGGCATCTCCAAAGTCGACCCCCAAAACGGACACGGTATCCATCTGCGTCCTGGTCCAGACCAGTCCATGGACAGTGATGCAGGAGCCGACTGTCCAACGCTGTTACCTAAATGTCCACCTCTATTTTTTGGCAGAACATTTGTCGCGCGTGGTGTCCGCCATGGACATCGTTGGTAGGAGGATGGACGATCCTTGGCTGCGGAGGTATCTTGAGAGGCCGACTGCGTCGTCCAAGGAGGCAGGTGCGTTGGTGCAGGCAGCGAACGTCCTACGAATGCTTGGGGAGCGGCTGGAAAGGTACAACGACGTCGTTGGACGAGGAGGGTCCATATGCAAAGAAGGGGGGAGGGGGAGGGGGTAGGAGTGGAGTGGAAGAAAGTTTGAGAGAGAGGGGATTTGAGTGGGCCGAGGGTGTCGGAGTCCTATGTGGCGGTAGTCCAGACT
>NC_041385.1:800783427-800784264 GCF_002162155.2 Triticum dicoccoides
CCAGTTTGCCTCCGGTTTGTGGGTAAACAGATGTCCGGACCATTACGCGGACCGATGGGGTACCGCTTTAGATGGCAAAATGGTTCCGGACCGCTCGTTCCGGACGAATGCAGGCGATATGAGAGAGTCCGCATTAGAAATGCCCAAGTATTTCACCGTTGGCGTAACCTGGAGGGCGTGCAACACAACATGTGGTTGGGCGTAGAAACTCGGTGGAATATAGTCACTCACTTCAGAACAAATGCAAAATGATACAGTATTTTTCAATTTTTTCAATGGATGTTAGGCGCGAACAAACCATATATGAAAAGTCTATACCGGTGAGTGAAGACCCTCGCTTTAAATCTCGTCTTTGCAAGGACGACGTGTACCGGCCCCGCGCGCGCGAGTGGAAATGTACCGTCGATCGATCGGCCGGTTGTTGTCGGGGCCGTGCACATAGAGAGGTGGATCGACACGTGCCAGCTGACCGATCAATCAATCTCTGACCAGTGAAGACCGTATCCATGCTGGTTGGTCCCGGGCCAAACATCCATGCCATGGTACCATCCACCGGCTTTCTCTGATCCTCTCTACTATTTCTATATAAACCAGCAATCGGAAACGATTTCTTCAGGTACTTCTTGTTACTTGCTATCTACATATTTCAGCAAAGCCTGAAGCTTCGATTTTAAGGAAGAGAGAGAGAGAAGACCTGGATCATATCATCGTTGTAGGAGGAGAAGACGGCAACGGCGCAAGGCATAGCTGGAGTCGCTTCTTCTATGCTTTCGCTCGACATGGCGTTGCTCCTCGGAGTCATCTTCGCCTCCATCCTTACAAGTAAGTCATCTCTCT
>NC_041385.1:800784519-800786970 GCF_002162155.2 Triticum dicoccoides
TCTCTCTCATATAGGACGACCTTGCACATTGATTATTCATCCCAAATTGACATACTCGAGAGTAATTCTGGGCCTTTTGCATCTCTTGATTCATGCATGCAAGCATTTTTTTTACAAATATACAGAGAAGGAAAAATTCAACAAAAAAGCAAATAAAGTTTGAAAGATATATAATTCCAAAAAGCACACGCCTCCACGCATATATGCCGTGGACAAGAGAGCTCGTCGATATCCACTTGATATCCAGTGATCCGAAAGCTGCGAGAATGGCCCCCCACCACCCGTGCTTCCTCTCTTTGTCCCCTGAGCCAAGATTGGATATTAATATATTTTTCATACTAGTATCTTTTTTATGGGATATATTTCATATTGAATGTCACATGGTTTCAGTCAATTGTCTCATAGCATCTACAGCCGGAGGTTTCAAACCCGTCTCAAACGCCCGGCGGGCTGACCTATAAGTGACATGTCACAAAAACTGACTCACCCGGGCGCCTCAAACGTCATGGTTGTTCGGCGTCCATTATATCCAGCCCAAATATGGGGCAATCTGGGCGCGTCCACCACGTCAGGCTGCCTCACCTCGACCCCACATATATTCCCTCTGATGAACTCTTCACTGCAATCCGCTCAGTCCACTCCACTCTCTATGTCCTCACGTCTTCCCAATCCATCCTCTTCTCTTCCAAATCCGTCCTCTCCTCTTCCAAATCCGATCCATGGGGATGACCGCAGCGGCTCCGGCTCCAATGACGACGAGAGCGACATCGATGAAGTTGCTATGCACATTGCTTTGCGCCACTCCCATCTAGATCAGGGCGGTAGCAGCGAAGGCAGCTCACAGAGCGACGCGCCATCCCCCTTCGCCCGCCGTTGCAGTATGGGTGAATTTGCCGGGCCCTCCTGTCTGGCGCACATCACCGGTGGGAGCACTGCCCATTCCGCCCCACTCCAGGTACACCGCCCCGCCGCTACCACATCTATTGTACCTCCGAAGGGCATCCATGGGCATCGTTGGATGCTTGTGCCCTCGCCAGCGTCGGGCCGGTCGAGGACACCTGAGTCGTAGGTGTGGGCCGCACGACACGAGCGACAACGCGTGAGGGAGGCCATGGAGGTGGGCGATGTGTTGGCGAGGCCTCGGGCACTCTCGTGCACGCCGGTCGATCCCGAGGACGCGCTCATTGCATCTGTCCTCCAGCGCTCCCTGATAACGGCGGAGATGCATTCGCGATGGCTATGGCGGAAGAACGCCAAAGCGCTCCGGCTCGCTATCGAGTTGTTGGAGCACGAGGCGTCGTCGAAGGCGGCGGGAAAGGCGAAAGCGAGGAGGCACGCCCTGGAGCAGGAGTGCTTGCTCTAGAGGCTTACCGGGGGTCACATGGAGCTATCGGACGACTCCAATGAGGGATCAATCTCCGACAACGATGACCACGACCCTCCGGTGGCCGATGCCTGCACCAAAGGCCAAAGCAGCACCGTCGACTGCAAGGGGAAGGGGCGGCGAGGAAATGGTGATTTCCTTTGCCGTCTCCATTTAATTAAGTTTTTTATCATATATTTATGTTACTGTCTGATTGAAACTGCATCTTTTGATTGTTTGATAATCATTTATGCTAGAATGATGCCCAATTTAACTAGATTTGGTGCTAGTTCGTTGATGTACGTCAGTTTATTTTCATACATGCATGTGTTGCATGGGTATGTGATGTCGGATTTGAGATACACGGGTGTGGACGCACCAAAATAAGGAGTGTCTGGTCAGTGCCCACGGACGAGCGTTTGAAGGATCGGATTTGATGTCTTCAGCAGTAGATGCTCCCATCTACGATATCATGCAGTAGTACGTATCTTGTAAGCCTTTGTAATGCAAGAATATTCTGATTTTAAACGATATTTCAAGTTTTCACAGTTAGTTTTACTTATAACAAGCGAACTGTGATTTTTTTTTGTTGTTGAAAAAAGTCAAGCCAACTGTGAATGCCAACACATTATACACCATTGCCGAGAGATGGGGAAATAGTTCATTTCTTTTTCTGGAAAAACTTTACAAAAATGATAATGTGAACATGCTCCACCACACGTCCACACATGCCACACCTACATGAGCAGCCTCCCAACCACCCGTTATAGGTGACGGACCAAGGACACAAAACCTGAATGTTGCTTAATTCGCATCGAACATAATACTGTGAGGGAGTGGCTAGGAGACAGTCACCTGAAATTTTTGAAGGGGCAAATCGAATTCTAACTTTCTATCTCAACTGTTGGATCAAGATCCAACGTCTAGGGCTCCATCTTCAACGTCGAAACAGCATGACATTGTTTCTCTTCTTCCTCCCTGCACGTTCGATCTTTCTCTTCCCCAACCGCCCCCACGGACCACCGGCCAGACCACCAGCCACCACCGCCCGCGGCTGGCAGCGCTCCCACGCCAGCCTCGCTGCCTTG
>NC_041385.1:800787300-800813620 GCF_002162155.2 Triticum dicoccoides
TGTCCACTATCGGCTGCAGCCGCCCCCGGCTATCCCTCTAGCCCCGGTGATGGTCAGCTTTTCCGACGAACCTGCACCACCCCCACACCCCTAAGGTAGATATTGGGGTCGCCTGCCACCCTAAGATATATTGTGGGGTCGCCTGCCACCGTATGATAGACCTTGAGGGCTTCTCAAGCGTGCTTCTTCTTTCCCTCCGGCGAGTTCCTTGCTTCATGCCAAGTTTGACTGATCCAAATTCCGAATTCAGGCGACTTACATATAGCTATTGTGAAACTGTGATGAGTTGTAGTGACGGGAACAAAACCATTACAACACGCCCACAAGATAGGATACTCTTACCAACCAGGCTACCCAAAAGACACACACACCTTGTACAATGGACATTGTTTAGGTTGCCTACAATATCATCGTCATCACCTCTCCCCGAGCAAGCAACTCCTACTTCACTGTGGACGACCTACCAAGAGCATTCACAATGAGCAGCATGAAAGAACCCTAGGGGCTATGCCAAACAATCAACCGAACGCTTCGAGGACTAAACAGCTACGACTTCGGTCACGAGTCTCGCAGGAGAAAGAAGCACACCTTACACCAACATAGCCCGATTTACCCATCACAAAGCATTGTTGCCGCCGTATCGCCTCGCGACACTACTGCTCCAACTTCATACTTAAAGGCATGTCGAACGGTCGAACACGAAGGACATGCCACGACCATGTTTTTCTTGCCACTATCATCGTTGCCACAAAAATGCACACGTTTTTAAGACAAATTGTAGAAATGTCCTTCAAAATTCGTGATTCCGTCAGAACTGAATTAAGAGTACGCACAGTTGCAGCAGCTTCGACACAAACTTGCGTGATGCGTGATAGTCTAGCTGACACGTACCATCACCCTGTCTGTGTCTGGCGAAATATATATCGCGAGCTGATAAATGCAACCGTGTGCATATGGATATGTCATATTTGTGTGCTTGTGCATATAAGTATATATATGCAGCTATGCCAAGTGCCTTTAATTAGGTGAACCATATACGTACAAAGTATATACGTTCACATCTCCTTGGAATTTTGCATTCTCTACTATGTAGCAGACGTTGGAACATACACTTTTATTGGGTTTTTTTTTTCGAATTTCCAATCCACTTGCATGCAGTCAGGGAAATGTTGCGATATTTTTTATGTCCAGTCAGTGAAGGATTTTTATTTTGTCTTTTGCAAAAAGAAGAGTCAAAGCTCTGCCACTGGCTGTTTTTTGGACTAGTCAAGAAGTGCATGCTGAGTGGGCCTTAGAAAAGAAGTGCATTGTGCTCTGAGTGGGCCGTAGAGCACTAGTACAGTCAAGTAGTCAACCATTATGTTCTCCACCCCTTAAAAAAGACGATTATGTTCTCCAACAATGTGTAGAACATTCCTCCATAAGAAAAGGTTAGCACAAATTAGGAACTGGCTGGTGTACATCCAACCAAAATGTCAGTGATGGGTTGATAGCGGCCTGCCTCCAAACTAAGACAAGAATTTCAAACCGTGTCGACCTTCCCGCCATTTTGTGTTTGCTTCCTCCTATCGCGTGCAAGGGCTGCATGCATGCGTCGTGAACAATCCACCGTCCGTATCGTACCATTTTTCAATTGCCGCCAACAGAATGATAGCTAACAATCAAAGTTAACAGATCCTTCTAAGCGATGCCAATGTTACGGTACACAATATTATCATTGCTTCTCTCTGCACGCTACTACTACACACGCACGGTTTGGGTCTGTATAAATCGACTGAGCAACGATCGAGCAATTCATCCACGCATATACACAAGTGCACACATATAGATATTCACTCTTCAACAGTGGTTACAATTTGGTCGTTAACGAACGATGGGATATACTTGTGCAGGAGCGGCCTCGGTGGGCGTGTGCTACGGCATGAGCGCCAACAACCTGCCGCCGGCGAGCACCGTCGTCGGCATGCTCCGGGACAACGGCTTCAACTCGGTGCGTCTCTATGCACCGGACAGTGACGCGCTGGCGGCACTCGCCGGCACCGGCATCGGCGTCATCGTCGGGGCGCCCAACTACGTTCTACCCGAGCTGGCCGCCAGCGCGTCCGCGGCGGCCGCGTGGGTCCGCGCCAACATCGCGGCACACCCAGATGTCTCCTTCCGGTACCTCACCGTGGGCAACGAGGTGGCCGGCAGCGACACGCAGTACCTGGTCCCAGCGATGGAGAACGTTCAGGGCGCGCTCGCCGCGGCCGGGCTGGGCGACGCCGTAAAGGTCACGACGGCGATATCGCAGGCCACCATCGCGGTCCACGTGCCGCCATCGGCCGGCGAGTTCGCCGACGAGTCCAAGCCGTTCCTGCTTCCCGTGCTGCAGTTCCTGGAGCGCACCGGCGCGCCGCTCCTGGCCAACCTGTACCCGTACTTCGTGTACACGTACAAGGCCGCTGGCGACATGGACGTCAGCTTCATGCTGTTCACGGCGCCGGGGACGGTGGTGCAGGACGGCGAGTACGGGTACCAGAACATGTTTGACGCGAGCGTGGACGCGGTGCACGCGGCGGTGGAGCGGCTCGGGGTGAGCGGCGTCGACGTGGTGGTGTCGGAGACCGGGTGGCCATCGGCGGGCGGCGAGGAGGCGTCGGTGGAGAACGCGAGGACGTACAATCAGAACCTGGTGAGCCACGTGGGGAAGGGCACGCCGCGGCGGCCGTGGAAGGTGGAGACGTACGTGTTCTCCATGTTCAACGAGAACCTCAAGGAGGCCGGCGTGGAGCAGAACTGGGGGCTCTTCTACCCCACCACCGATAGGGTGTACCCCATCACCTTCGGCAAGCGAACTTCATTGAGTTCGTGCGTCGTCCATCCATGTACACTGTCATGGTCATAGGCATGTATATATACCGTATATATATTTACTGAGTGTGTATTTGTGTGGCTGATTTTTAACATTTTATTTAATTATATATTGACTATTCATTCTGAGTCGTTGGAAGTTATAAAAACTAGTCTGCACACGGGCTAGCCATATTTTAGAGAGATGTATATGATTTGTAATTCTACTACAAAAATCATAACCATTAATAAGTCTCCTCGCCTCCTTCTCCAAGAAAGAAAGTTTGGGTTCGTGCCTCTCGCCGGCGCCGATGCAGGTCCACCTCATCTCCGGTGGCCCTAGGGCCATGGATCGTGGTGGTTCCTGGCAAGGGCCGGCGGGAGGGCTTCGTTTTTAGTCGTTTTTTCTCAATCTTGCTAGGGTTTGTGTCCTGCTCAGGAAGGTGAGACGGCGGTGGCTCCCTGAAGATGAAATAAAGGTCTCTCGCCTAGCCCCCGTTCCGACAGTGCATCTAGCATCGTTGGTGGGCATGTGGAGGTGTGTCTCCGGCAGATCGATCTTTGATGAATTTGCTCGGATCTCGTCGTTGTTTGTCAACGTTCGTGTGTCTTTGGTTTGGATCCTTCCGATCTACGTTATTTTTTATCGGCGACGGTTGCTGTTCTGGGTGTTGGTCCTATGGGGCCTTAGCACGACGACTTTTCGACTGTCTACTACAACAAGTTGTGTTCGACTCCAGCGATGGAGGGGTGATGATGTCGGCGTGCCTTCGGCTCGCTTCAGTGCTTGTAGTCGTCGCTGGGTGGTCTACGGATCTGGATGTAATTTTTATTTTTGGTGTTCGTTGTACTGCCATTATTGAAGATGAATAGATTGAAAACTTTTCCGAAAAAAATCTACTACAAAAGGCCTATGCATTGCAACGAAAGAAAACAATACCACACGCTCATAACCCAATAATCAAGAGCTTATGCGTTGCAGTGGGAGAAAATGGGAGAAAAATGATACCAGCTTCCTTTCTATCAACAATATGGAAATCAAACCTTTGCAACAAAAGAACTCACATAATTAACTTAGAATTCTTCCTATCCATAAGTTATTTAATAGCAGAATGATCAGTGTGAATTGTAACCTAAGAGTCAACAATATAATGTCTGAATTTATCACATGCAAACACAACTGGTAAAAATTCTTTCTCAGTAGTCGCATAATTTTTTGAGCACTATCCAAGGTCTTTCTAGCATAATGAATAATATTTAATTTCTTATCAATTCTTAGACCAAGAAAAACACTGATAGCAAAATCACTAGCATGACACATAATTTCAAAAAGTAATTTCAATTAGGTGGATGAACATTAAAAGCAGTTATCAAGGCTTTCTTAAGCATTTTAAAGGCTTCTACGCAATAATCATAAAAAATAAATGGAATATCTTTTTAGAAAAGATCAGTAAGAGACCTATTTTTTTAGAAATTTCCTTAATAAATCTTCTATAGAAACCAGCATAACCAAAAAAACTTCTTATACCGTTAATATCTTTAGGCCATGGCATTATTTCAATATATTTAGCATCAATTTTAGCTTTATCTGCCTCAATGCCTCTTTAAGAAATCTTATGACCAAGAACTATACCTTCGTTTACATGAAGGGTCACTTCTGCAATTGAAGACAAATTAGTTTCTTCGCATCTCTGCAAAACTCTATCAAGATTGCTCAAGCCATCATCAAAAGAAGTTCCGTATACGAAAAAAATAATTCATGAAGACCTCAACAATTTTCACAAAAATAAAAAATATAGCAGTCATGCAAAACTCTAAACATAAGGACGACCCAGATTAGCCCTTTCTCTTCATAAGAAGAAAGGGTATGATAGTCATATCCTATATAATTAAGAAGTTCACCGTCACTACTTGATTTATCTCAACATGCAGCATAGACATATAAGCATCAAGTCACGCGAAGCCACGTCACACCTTCATGCGGTCCCACCTTCTGATGTCCCTGGAAGAAAAAACAAAATATACCCCAATCTTTCCCCACGCCCTGCTCGGGCTCCTCCACCCGCTGTCAGCCTCCCTCACCAAATCCACCTCCTCACCCTGTTCCTCCACCCCGAATCGTCCTTGCGGCGGCGGCGCTCCGGACCCTGCCATCCCCATTGCCTCGAGCTCCTGCCACCGCCAGCCTTCGTCGCCGCTGGTCAAAGCCACCTCATTATCCCCTTCCTCGGCTCCGGATCCTCCTAGCGGCTGCGGCGCTCCGGAGGGGGCCATTCCCATCGTCCGTCCCAGTTCCTGCGGCATCCAGCAGGATGATGCGGTGGATGCGACCATCCCCCTCCTCGCGCGACGCCATGCGCATTGCCCGACGGGAGCATCCCCGAGCAGCACCTATCGGATGGCTCGGGAAGGAGCAGCTTGCGGCTCGCCGGTCTACCACTGGCCCCTCGTCTTGCCTCTTCGTCGATGCCATGCCCATGGCCAGACGGGAGCATCCCCGAGCAGGCCCTCTAGTGCCCCCTCGCGCCTCCATCCTCGCCTTCCTTGCCGCGACCAGCCTCCGTTCCAGTGAGATTAGCTTAGAAGAAGAAGCTCGCAGTACAATACCTACCAATGCCCTGTTAATGTGGGCATGCCTTCCCCTTATTGTAATTAGGATGGTTTCTTATTCATGTGATGTCTATGATTTTTGCTTGTGTTCGTTTCCAGGTGGTTTGTGATATGCTCTTTTCTTCGCGCTTGAATTGTAGGGTCAACGCACTATTTACTCACACCAACCTACCCAGCCCATTGCTTCAAACCATTTGCAGCCTAATGTTCCAAATGGCCCACACTAAAGGTAAGAAAAAACCCTTCCGCTGCAGGTAATTGATGATTGAGGCTACACTTCCTCTTCCCACGATCTGCACAAGAAACCGAAGAATTCCCCTTTAAAGTCTACCCCACCTCAGCTCATCCTTTTCACATCATCTTCTAGCATGGGTGAACGTCTGCCATAGGGTGTTCATATTGCCCACGGCATCGCCCTTCTTCTCCTACCTAATCCTATTCAGCATCACCCAGTCCATCATGATCTTCATCACTGGTACGTGTCTCTTGTGCCTCACCCGCCATAAATCGGCATTTGCCACTGGCTCGACCTGAACTATCTCTCTCACGGGATACGTGTTTGTAGGTACAAAGACAATCGGTTGGACATGAAGTAGCTAGTGGGGTCCAGGGGATGCCATCGTCGCAGTCGGCCGTCGTCACATCACTCGCCATTGTCATCCGCTTACAAAGAGGGTTCATCAGCCCCCTTGCTACTTCTTGAACTTGCGTTGGTTTTTCCCTTGAAGAGAAAAGGGTGATGCAACAAAGTAGAGATAAATATTTCCCTCAGTTTGAGAACCAAGGTATCAATCCCGTAGGAGACAACACACAAATCACCGAATACCTTCACAAACAATCAAACAAACTTGCACCCAACGCGATAAAGGGGTTGTCAATCCCTTCACGGATACTTGCAAAAGTGAGATCTGATAGAGATAGATAAACGATAAAGTAAATATTTTTGATATTTTTGGTTTACAGATAGGAAAGTAAAAGATTGCAAGAATAGTAGATCGGAAACTTGTATGATGGAAAACAGAACTTATATGATGGAAAAGAGACCCAGGGGCCATATGTTTCACTAGAGGCTTCTCTCAAGATAGAAAATAATACGGTGGGTGAACAAATTACTGCCGAGCAATTAATTGATAGAAAAGCGCAAAGTTATGATGATATCTAAGGCAATGATCATGAACATAGGCATCACGTCCGTGTCAAGTAGACCGGCTCCTGCCTACATGTACTACTATTACTCCACACATCGACCGCTATCCAGCATGCATCTAGAGTATTAAGTTCATAAAGAACGGAGTAACTCATTAAGTAAGATGACATGATGTAGCGGAATTAACTCAAGCAATATGATGAAAACCCCATCATTTTATCCTCGATGGCAACAATACAATACGTGTCTTGCTACCCCTACTGTCACTGGGAAAGGACACCGCAAGATTGAACCCAATGCTAAGCACTTGTTCCATTGCAAGAAAAACCAATCTAGTTGGCCAAACTAAACCGATAGTTCGAAGAGAATTACAAAGATATCAAATCATGCATATAAGAATTCATAGAATATTCAAATAGTATTCATAGATAAGCTAATCATAAATCCACAATTCATCGGACCTCGGCAAATACACCACAAAAAGTTATTACATCGAATAGATCTCCAAGAACATCGAGGAGAACATGGTATTGAGAATCAAATAGAGAAAAGAAGCCATCTAGCTACTAGTCCGTAGGTCTGAGGTAAACTACTCATGCTTCATCGTAAAGGTAATGGTGTTGGTGTAGAAGCCCTCCGTGATCGAATCCCCCTCCGAGAGGACGCCAGAAAAGGCCCCTAGATGGTATCTCATAGGTACAGAAGGTTGCGGCGGTGGAAAAGTGTTTTTTTGGATGCCTCTGGTTGTTTTGGGGTATAAGAGTATATATCGGTGAAAGAATTAGGTTAGGAGACCCACGAGGGGCCAACAAGAAAGGGGGGCACGCCCTACCCCCCAGGGCGCGCCATCCACCCTTTTGGCCACCTCGAGGCTCCTTCGACTTCATCTCCAAGTCTCCTTGTTTGCTTTTGGTCCAAGAAAGATCATTGCGAAAGTTTTATTATGTTTGGACTGCGTTTGGTATTTCTTTTCTACAAAACTCTAAAACAGGAAAAAAACAGGAACTGGCACTGGGTTCTATGTTAATAGGTTAGTCCCAAAAATAATATAAAATAGAATAATAATGCATATAAAACATCCAAATTAGATAATATAATAGCATGGAACAATAAAAAATTATAGATACGTTTGATACGTATCAAGCATCCCCAAGCTTAATTCCTGCTTGTCCTCGAGTAGGTAAATGATAAAAACAGAATTTTTGATGTGGAATGCTACCTAACATATTTATCCATGTAATTTCCTTTATTGTGGCATGAATGTTCAGATCCAAAAGATTCAAAACAAAAGTTTAATATTGACATAAAAACAATAATACTTCGAGCATACTAATAAAGCAATCATGTCTTCTCAAAATAACATGGCCTAAGAAAGCTATCCCTACAAAATCATATAGTCTGGCTATGCTCCATCTTCATCACATTAAATGCACAACCCCGATGACAAGCCAAACAATTGTTTCATACTTTTGATGTTCTCAAACTTTTTCAACTTTCACGCAATACATGAGCGGGAGCCATGGATCTAGCACTATATGTGGAATAGGATATGGTGGTTGTGGAGAAGACAAAAAGAGGGAGATAGTCTCACGTCAACTAGGCGTATCAACGGGCTATGGAGATGCCCGTCAATAGATATCAATGTGAGTGAGTAGGAATTTCCATGCAATGGATGCACTAGAGCTATAAGTTTATGAAAGCTCAAAAAGAAAACTAAGTGGGTGTGCATCCAACTCGCTTGCTCACGAAGACCTAGGGCAATTTGAGGAAGCCCATCATTGGAATATACAAGCCAAGTTCTACAATTAAAAATTCCCACTAGTATACGAAAGTGATATCATAGGAGACTCTCTATCATTAAGATCATGGTGCTACTTTGAAGCACAAGTGTGGTAAAAGGATAGTAGCATTGCCCCTTCTCTCTTTTTCTATCATTTTTTTAGTTGGGCCTTTCTCTTTTTTTGGCCTCTTTATTTTTGTCCGGGGTCTCATCCTGACTTGGGGGGGAATCATAGTCTCCATCATCCTTTCCTCACTAGGACAATGCTCTAATAATGAAGATCATCACACTTCTATTTACTTACAAGTAAAGAATTACAACTCGATACTAGAACAAAATATGACTCTATATGAATGCCACCGGCGGTGTATCGGGATGTGCAATGAATCAAGAGTGACATGTACGAAAGGGTTATGAAAGGTGGCTTTGCCACAAATACGATGTCAACTACATGATCATGCAAAGCAATATGACAATGATGAAGCGTGTCATAATAAACGGAATCGTGGAAAGTTGCATGGCAATATATCCCGGAATGGCTATGGAAATGCCATAATAGGTACTCCCTCCTTCCATTTATATAGGACCTAATGCATTTTTCGAGGTTAACTTTGACCAAATGTTAAAGAAATAATATATGACATGCAAGTTACACACAGCATATCGACAAATTCGTATGTGAAAGGAGCTTTCAATGATATAATTTACGCATTATACATCTCATGTACTATTAATTTTATCAATAGTCAAAGGCGGTCTTGAAAAACACGTTAGGCCCTATATATATGGAAGGAGGGAGTATGTATGGTGGCTGTTCTGAGGAAGGTATATGGTGGGTGTATGGTACCGGCGAAAGTTGCGCGGCACAAGAGAGGCTAGCAATGGTGGAAGGGTGAGAGTGCGTATAATCCATGGACTCAACATTAGTCATAAAGAACTCACATACTTACTGCAAAAATCTATTAGTCATCAAAAGAAAATACTACACGCATGCTCCTAGGGGGATAGATTGGTAGGAAAAGACCATCGCTCGTCCCCGACTGCCACTCATAAGGAAGACAATCAATAAATACCTCATGCTCCAACTTCATTACATAACGGTTCACCATACGTGCATGCTACAAGAATCTCAAACCTCAACGCAAGTATCTCTCCAATTCACAATTACTAACTAGCATGACTCTAATATCACCATATTTATATCTCAAAACAATCATAAGGAATCAAACTTCTCGTAGTATTCAATGCACTTTATAAGAAAGTTTTTATTATATCCCTCTTGGATGCCTATCATATTAGGACTAAATTCATAACCAAAGCACATTACCATGCTGTTTAAAAAGACTTTCAAAATAATATAAGTAAAGAACGAGAGTTCAACAATTTCTATAAAATAAAACCACCGTCGTGCTCTAAAAAGATATAAGTGAAGCACTAGTGCAATATTGCCTTGCTCAAAAGATATAAGTGAAGCACATAGAGTATTCTAATAAATCACGATTTATACGTGTCTCTCTCAAATGGTGTGTACAACAAGGATGATTGTGGCAAACTAAAAAGCAAAGACTCAAATCATACAAGACGCTCCAAGCAAAACACATATCATGTGGTGAATAAAAATATAGCCTCAAGTAAAGTTACCGATAGAAGAAGAAGAAAGACGGGATGCCTTCCGGGACATCCCCAAGCTTAGGCTCTTGGTTGTCCTTGAGTATTACCTTGGGGTGCCTTGGGTATCCCCAAGCTTAGTCTCTTGCCACTCCTGATAACCCACTGATACGTCCACTTTGCATCATGCTTTTATATCAATATTTATTGCATTATGGGCTGTTATTACACATTATATCTCAATACTTATGGCTATTCTCTTTTATTTTACAAGGTTTACCATGAAGAGGGGGAATGCCGGCAACTGGAATTCTGGCTGGAAAAGGAGCAAATGTTGGAAACCTATTCTGCACATCTCCAAAAGTCCTGGAACTCCACGAAACAACTTTTTGGAATTAATAAGAATTTCTGAGCGAAAGAAATATGCCAGGGGGCCCACACCCTGTCCAGGAGACAGGCCCCCCCCCCTATAGGGCGTGCCCCCTATCTCCTGGGCCCCCTGGTGGGCCTCCGGCATCCATCTTCTGCTATATCATCACTTTTACCCTGGAAAAAATCATGGGCAAGCTTACGGGACGACACTCCGCCGCCATGAGGCGAAACCTTGGCGGAATCAATCTAGGGCTCTGGCGGAGCTGTTCTGCCGGGGACACTTCCCTCCGGGAGGGGGAAATCATCACCAACGTCATCACCAACAATCCTCTCATCGGGAGGGGAGTCAATCTCCATCAACATCTTCACCAGCACCATCTCCTCTCAAAACCCTAGTTCATCTCTTGTATCCAATCTTGTATCAAAACCACAAATTGGTACCTGTGGGTGGCTAGTAGTGTTGATTACTCCTTGTATTTGATTCTAATTGGTTTACTTGGTGGAAGATCATATGTTCAGATCCTTTATGCATATTATTGCTCCTCTGATTATGAACATGAATATGCTTTGTGACTAGTTACGTTTGTTCCTGAGGACATGGGTGAAGTCTTGCTATTAGTAGTCATGTGAATTTGGTATTCGTTCGATATTTTGATGAGATGTATTTTGTCTTTTCCTCTAGTGGTGTTATGTGAACGTCGACTACATGAAACTTCACCATTATTTGGGCCTAGAGGAAGGCATGGGAAAGTAATAAGTAGATGATGGGTTGCTAGAGTGACAAAAGCTTAAACCCTAGTTTATGCGTTGCTTCGTTAGGGGCTGATATGGATCCATATGCTTAATGCTGTGGTTAGGTTTACCTTAATACTTCTTTTTGTAGTTGCGGATGCTTGCAATAGGGTTAATCATAAGTGGGATGCTTGTCCAAGTTAGGGAAGTACCCAAGTACCGGTCCACCCACATATCAAATTATCAAAGTACCGAACGCGAATCATATGAACGTGATGAAAACTAGCTTGACGATAATTCCCAATGTGTCCTCGGCAGCTCCTTTCTCATTATTAGAATTTGTCTAGGCTTATCCTTTGCTACATAAAGGATTGGGCCCCCTTGCTGCATTTTGTTTACTTTATTTACTTGTTACTCGTTACTATTTATCTTATCACAAAACTATCTATCACCTTCAATTTCAGTGCTTGCAGAGAAAACCTTACTGAAAACCGCTTATCATTTCCTTCTGTTCCTCGTTGGGTTCGACACTCTTACTTATCGAAAGGACTACAATAGATCCCCTACACTTGTGGATCATCAAGACTCTTTTCTGGCGCCGTTGCCGAGGAGTGTAGCGCTTTTGGTGAGTGTAACTTGGTAAGGAAACATTTATATAGTGTGCTGAAATTTTCTGTTACTTGTCACTATGGAAACTAATCCTTTGAGGGGCTTGTTTGGGGTATCTTCACCCCAACCAGAAGAGCAAAGAGTTGCTCCTCAATCTACTGAACTTTATGAAAATATTTACTTTGAGATTCCTTCGGGTATGATAGAGAAACTGCTAGCTAATCCATTTGCAGGTGATGGAACATTGCATCCCGATTTACACCTTATCTTTGTGGATGAAGTTTGTGGATTATTTAAGCTTGCAGGTATTCCCAATGATGTTGTCAAAAGGAAGGTCTTCCCTTTATCTTTGAAGGGAGATGCATTCACATGGTATAGGCTATGTGATGATACGGGATCTTGGAATTATAAGCGATTGAAGTTGGAACTTCACCAGAAGTTCTATCATATGCATCTTGTTCATCGTGATCGTAATTAAATATATAATTTCTGGCCTCACGAAGGAGAAAGCATCTCTCAATCTTGGGGGAGGCTTAAGTCAATGTTATGTTCATGCCCCAATCATGAGCTCTCTCGGGAAATGATTATTCAGAACTTTTATGCTCAGCTTTCTCTTGATAATCGCAACCTGCTCAATACTTCCTGTGCTGGTTCTTATATGCTGAAGACTATTGATTTCAAATGGGACTTATTGGAAAGAATTAAACACAACTCTTAAGATTGGGGTTCCGACGATGGTAAGGAGTCAGGTATGACACCTAAGTTCGATTGTGTTAAATCTTTTATGGATACCGATGCTTTCCGTGGATTTAGCTCTAAGTATGGACTTGACTCTGAGATAGTAGCTACTTTTTGTGAATCTTTCGCTACTCACATTGATCTCCCTAAAGAGAAGTGGTTTAAATATAATCCTCTTGTTGAAGTGAAAGTAGTTGCACCTATTACAGTCGAAGAAAAGACTATTACCTATAGTGATCCTATTGTTCTTACTGCTTATGTTGAAAAACCTCCTTTTCCTGTGAGGATAAAAAATCATGCTAAAGCTTCGACTGTTGTTCGTAAGAGTAATACTAGGACTTATACACCTCCTGAGCAAATTAATGTTGAACCTAGTATTGCTATGGTTAAAGATCTCTTGGATGAGGATTTAGATGGGCATGCTATTTCTTTCTTGGGTGAGACTGCTAATATTGCTAGACCTGATACTAAGACACGTAGACCTGTTGTAGGCATGCTTGTTATTTCGGTTAAAGTAGGAGATCATTGTTATCATGGCTTATGTGATATGGGTGCTAGTGCTAGTGCAATACCTTATGATCTTTACAAAGAAATTATGCACGACATTGCACCCGTTGAATTAGAAGACATTGATATTACTATTAAACTTGCTAATAGGGATACCATTAAACCTATTGGGATTGTTAGAGATGTTGAAGTTTTGTGTGAGAAGGTTAAATACCCTACTGATTTTCTTGTTCTTAGTTCCCCACAAGATGATTTTTGTCCCATTATTTTTGGTAGACCCTTCTTGAATACTGCTAGTGCTAAGATTAATTGTGAAAAGAATATTGTCACCGTTGGCATAGATGGTATGTCTCACGAGTTTAATTTCGCTAAGTTTAGTAGACAACCTCGTGAAAGGGAACCACCTAGTAAGGATGAGATTATTGGTCTTGCTTCCATTGCTGTTCCTCCAACTGATCCGTTAGAACAATATTTGCTAGACCATGAAAACGATATGTTTATGAAGGAAAGGGAGGAAATAGATGAAGTGTTTTTTAAACAGGAACCTATGCTGAAACATAACCTTCCTATTGAAATTCTTGGGGATCCCCCTCCACCCAAGGGTGATCCCGTGTTCGAACTCAAACCATTACCTCATAATCTTAAGTATGCTTATCTTGATGAAAAAGAAATATATCATGTTATTATTAGTGCTAACCTTTCAGAGAAAGAAGAAGAAATATTATTGAAAACTCTGAAGAAGCACCGAGCTGCTATTGGATATACTCTGGATGATCTTTAGGGCGTTAGTCCCACATTATGCCAACAAAAAATTACATTGGAGGACGATGCCAAACCAATTAGAGATCCTCAAATATGATTAAATCCCAAGATGAAGGAAGTGGTAAGAAAGGAGATACTAAAGCTCCTTGAGGCAGGTATTATTTATCCCGTTGCTGATAGTGAATGGGTAAGCCCTGTTCATTGTGTTCCTAAAAAGGGAGGTATTACCATTGTTCCTAATGATAAAGATGAATTGATCCTGCAAATAATTATTACATGTTATAGGATAGTAATTGATTTTCGTAAGTTAAATAAAGCTACTAAGAAAGATCATTACCCTTTACCTTTTATTGATCAAATGCTAGAAATACTATCCAAACACACACATTTTTGCTTTCTAGATGGTTATTCTAGCTTCTCTCAAATACCTGTGTCAGCTAAGGATCAATCTAAAACTACTTTTACTTGCCCTTTTGGTACTTTTGCTTATAGACGTATGCCTTTTGGTTTATGTAATGCACCCACTACCTTTCAAATATGCATGATGGCTATATTCTATGATTTTTGTGAAAAGATTTGTGAGGTATTCATGGATGACTTTTCCGTTTATGGATCCTCTTTTGATGATTGTTTGAGCAACTTTGATCGAGTTTTGCAAAGATGCGAAGACACTAGTCTCGTCCTGAATTGGGAAAAGTGTCACTTTATGGTTAATGAAGGCATTGTCTTGGGGCACAAGATCTCCGAGAGAGGTATTGAAGTTGATAAATCCAAAGTTGATGCTATTGAAAAGATGCCATGTCCCAAGGACATAAAAGGTATAAGAAGTTTCCTTGGTCATGCCGGATTTTATAAGAGGTTCATTAAGGACTTTTCTAAAATCTCTAGGCCTCTGACTAATTTATTGCAAAAAGATATTCCTTTTGTATTTGATGATGATTGTGTAGAAGCATTTGAAACACTTAAGAAAGCTTTGATCACTACACCCATTGTTCAGCCGCCTGATTGGAATTTACCTTTTGAAATTATGTGTGATGCTAGTGATTATGCTATAGGTGCTGTTTTAGGGCAAAGAGTCGATAAGAAATTAAATGTTATCTAGTATGCTAGTAAGACTCTTGATACTGCCCAGAGAAATTATGCTACTACTAAAAAATAGTTCTTAGCAGTCGTGTTTGCATGTGATAAGTTTAGACCTTATATTGTTGATTCCAAAGTCACTATTTACACTGATCATGCTGCTATTAAATATCTTATGGAAAAGAAATATGCTAAGCCTAGACTCATTAGATGGGTTCTCTTGCTCCAAGAATTTGACTTGCATATTATTGATAGAAAGGGAGCTGAGAACCCCGTTGCTGACAACTTGTCTAGGTTAGAGAATGTTCTTGATGACCCACTGCCTATTAATGATAGCTTTCCTCATGAATAATTAGCGGTCGTCAATGCTTCTCATACTGCTCCTTGGTATGCTGATTATGCTAATTACATTGTTGCTAAATATATACCGCCTAGTTTCACATACCAGCAAAAGAAAAAGTTCTTTTATGATTTAAGACATTACTTCTGGGATGATCCACACCTTTATAAAGAAGGAGTAGATGGTGTTATTAGATGTTGTGTGCCTAAGCATGAACATGAACAGACTCTATGCAAGTGTCACTCCGAATCTTATGGAGGACATCACGCTGGAGATAGAACTGCACACAAGGTACTACAATCTGGTTTTTATTGGCCTACTCTCTTTAAAGATGCTCGTAAGTTTGTCTTATCTTGTGATGAATGTCAAAGAATAGGTAACGTTAGTAGACGTCAAGAAATGCCTATGAATTATTCTCTTGTTATTGAACCGTTTCATGTTTGGGGCTTTGATTATATGGGACCTTTTCCTGCCTCTAATGGTTATACACATATTTTAGTTGCTGTTGATTACGTTACTAAGTGGGTAGAAGCTATTCCAACTAGTAGTGCTGATCATAACACTTCTATTAATATGCTTAAGGAAGTTATCTTTCCGAGGTTTGGAGTCCCTAGATATCTTATGACTGATGGTGGTTTACATTTTATTCATGGTGCTTTCTGTAAGAGGCTTGCTAAGTATGATGTCAATCATAGAATCGCATCTCCTTATCATCCGCAGTCTAGTGGTCAAGTAGAGTTGAGCAATAGAGAGCTCAAATTAATTTTGCAAAAGACTGTGAATAGATCTAGAAAGAATTGGTCCAAAAAACTTGACGATGCATTATGGGCCTATAGAACTGCATACAAAAATCCTATGGGTATGTCTCCTTATAAGATGGTTTATGGAAAAGCGTGTCATTTACCTCTTGAACTTTAACACAAGGAATATTGGGCTATCAAAGAGCTCAATTATGACTTCAAACTTGCCAGTGAGAAGAGGTTGTTTGATATTAGCTCACTTGATGAATGGAGAACCCAAACCTACGAGAATGCCAAGCTTTTCAAAGAAAAAGTCAAACGCTGGCATGATAAGAGGATACAAAAGAGTGAGTTTAACATAGGAGATTATGTTTTATTATTCAACTCTCGTTTAAAAATTTTTGCAGGAAAACTTCTCTCAAAGTGGGAAGGTCCTTACGTTATCGAGGAGGTCTATCGTTCTGGTGCCATAAAAATCAACAACTTCGAAGGCACAAATCCGAGGGTGGTAAACAGTCAATGAATTAAACATTATATTTCAGGTAATCCTATCAATGTTGAAACTAATATTATTGAAACTGTAACCCCTGAGGAATACATAAGGGACACTTTCCAGAACATTCCAGACTCCGAAAAGGCATAGGTACGTGGTACGATAAGTAAACCGACTCCAAAACAACTCCAATAGCAATTTTTATCAGTTTTGGAATATTTAAGAATTTTAGGAAGAAAGAAGTAGTCCGAAAGGGACACGAGGCTCCCAGAGTGTAGGGCGCCCCCTGTAGGGCGCGCCCCCTGTCTCGTGGGCACCCCGTGTGCCTCCCGGACTCTGTTTTCTTGCACATTACGCATTTTGGTCGGTAAAAATTCAATATATATACTCCCAAAGCTTTTGACCACCTTATCATGCAAATATCCTCTATTTTCATTTCAAGCTGTTTTTGTTTCAGATCTAAGAGCATCATGTCGTCTCCAAGTGCTCCCAAGGACAAGTTTTTCAAGAGGGTTATCAACCCCTATCTTGCGGAGGTGTTGCGACACCCTCAAACCATTGAGATGCATGAGGGGGTGCTGCACATCCGCGATGTGGAGGGACCAAGGCGTACGGGAAGCGTGGAGACAAAGCTCGAAGCCGTGGAGCAACAAGTTTTCAAGTGCCAAGGGATGGTGGAGCGTGGACTCGACGCCAACCAGATGATGATCACGGAGTTCACCAGCAACCACAAGCTGGATGCCAAAGTCATTGGGGAGACCATCTTCAAGCTTCAAGAGAAAATCGAGCATCTCCAAGCACAGATCTGTGACCTGCAAAACCAGAACTGTGAGTATGAATATAGATTTAAGAGGATGAGTTTGGCTGCAGATTTAAGGATCCCGGAGACTCGATCATCCTTCTATGATGGAGAGCCTATGCCTTGGAAGACGGACGACAAGCCTACATCAGCAACAATTCCTACTTCACCACCTCCGAGGACCTAATCACATGGATATGGGCACTCCCCTTGGCAACTGCCAAGCTTGGGGGACGTGCCTCGGTATCGTATCACCATCACACTCCTATCTTTACCGCTTTCCTTAGTTCGATCTTTTTAGTAGTATCTTGATCTAGTAGATTCAAGTTTTTATATCAAGTAGTTTTGAGTTTTGCTTTGTGATCTCTTTTTGTAATCGAGTCTGTGAGCTATCTATAATAAAGATTAGTGTTGAGTCAAGGGCTTTGCTATGTTTCTATGATCTTGAGAAAGTAGAAAGAATAATGGAGTTCATATCGATCTTATGGATAGTGACAACTTCACACATAGAAAGTATGAGGCATAAAAATTATTGAGAGTTGATGAACGTAGCCTTGGTCATCGTTGCAATTAATAGGAAGTGATAAGGAAAGAGGGGTTCACATATAAATATATTATCTTGGACACCTTTTATAGTTGTGAGCACTCATTAAGTATGACATGCTAAAAGAGTTGACGTTGGACAAGGAAGACAACGTAATGGTTTATGTTTCCGACATCTCAGTTAAAGTATATTGTCATTAACCTTACAAACATGTTGAGCTTGCCTTTCCCCATCATGCTAGCCAAATTCCTTGCACCAAGTAGAGATACTACTTGTGCTTCCAAATATCCTTAAACCCAGTTTTGCCATGAGAGTCCACCATACCTACCTATGGATTGAGTATGATCCTTCAAGTAAGTTGTCATAGGTGCAAGCAATAAAAATTGCTCTCTAAATATGTATGACTTATTAGTGCAGAGAAAATAATCTTTGTATGAACTTGTTGTGGAAGTAATAAAAGCGACGGACTGCATAATAAGGTCCACATACAAGGGGCAATATAAAGTGACGTTCTTTTTCATTAAGATTTTGTGCATCAACCCTAAACGCGCATGACAACCTCTGCTTCCCTCTGCGAAGGGCCTATCTTTTACTTTATGTTTTTACTTTATACTTGAGTCAAGGTGATCCTCACCTTTCCCTTTTTCATTTTATCCTTTGGCAAGCTCCTCGTGTTTGAAAGATCATGATAGATATATCCAATTGGATGTAAGTTAGCATGGGCTATTATTGTTGACATCACCAAAAGGTGAATACGTTGGGAGGAAACACAATAAGCCCCTATCTTTCTCAGTGTCCGGCTGAAACTCTATAACCACAAGTATTGCGTGAGTGTTAGCAATTGTAGAAGACTACGAGATAGTTGAGTATGTGAGCTTGCTGAAAAGCTCTATTGTTGAATCTTTTTGATATTACGATAAATTGCAATTTCTTCAATGACTGAGATTATAGTTTGTTAGTTCTCAATGAAGTTTCTGAACCATACTTGACATTGTGAATTGATTGTTACTTGAGCATACAAAAGTATATGACAAAATCTATAAATGTTGCTGTTATTAGAATAATCATGATGCCCTAATGTTCGTATTTTGTTTTTATCGACACCTCTATCTCTAAACAAGTGGACATATTTTTCGATTTCGGCTTCCGCTTGAGGACAAGCGAGGTCTAAGCTTGGGGGAGTTGATACGTCCATTTTGCATCATGCTTTTATATTACTATTTATTGCATTATAGGCTGTTATTTTACATTATATCTCAATACTTATGGCTATTCTCTCTTATTTTACAAGGTTTACCGTGAAGAGGGGGAATGCCGGCAGCTGGAATTCTGGCTGGAAAAGGAGCAAACGTTGGAAACCTATTCTGCACAGCTCCAAAAGTCCTGAAACTCCACGAAACAACCTTTTGGAATTAATAAGAATTTCTGAGCGAAAGAAATATGCCAGGGGGGCCACACCCTGTCCAGGAGACAGGGGGCGCGCCCCCTATCTCCTGGGCCCCCTGGTGGGCCTCCGGCATCCATCTTCTGCTATATCATCACTTTTACCCTAGAAAAAATCGAGAGCAAGCTTATGGGACGAAACTCCGCCGCCCCAAGGCGGAACCTTGGCGGAATCAATCTAGGGCTCTGGTGGAGCTGTTCTACCGGGGACACTTCCCTCTGGGAGGGGAAATCATCACCAACGATCCTCTCATCGGGAGGGGGTCAATCTCCATCAACATCTTCACCAGCACCATCTCCTCTCAAAACCCTAGTTCATCTCTTGTATCCAATCTTGCATCAAAACCGCAAATTGGTACCTGTGGGTTGCTAGTAGTGTTGATTACTCCTTGTAGTATATGCTAATTGGTTTACTTGGTGGAAGATCATATGTTCAGATCCTTTATGCATATTATTACTCCTCTGATTATGAACATGAATATGCTTTGTGAGTTGTTACGTTTGTTCGTGAGGACATGGGTGAAGTCTTGCTATTAGTAGTCATGTGAATTTGGTATTCGTTCGATATTTTGATGAGATGTATGTTGTCTTTTCCTCTAGTGCTGTTATGTGAACGTCGACTACATGACACTTCACCATTATTTGGGCCTAGAGGAAGGCATGGGGAAGTAATAAGTAGATGATGGGTTGCTAGAGTGATAGAAGCTTAAACCCTAGTTTATGCGTTGCTTCGTTAGGGGCTGATATGGATCCATATGCTTAATGTTGTGGTTAGGTTTACCTTAATACTTCTTTTTGTAGTTGTGGATGCTTGCAATAGGGGTTAATCATAAGTGGTATGCTTGTCCAAGTTAGGGTAGTACCCAAGTACCGGTCCACCAACATATCAAATTATCAAAGTACCGAAGGCGAATCATATGAACGTGATGAAAACTAGCTTGACGATAATTCCCAATATGTCCTCGGGAGCTCCTTTCTCATTATTAGAATTTGTCCAGGCTTATCCTTTCCTACATAAAGGATTGGGCCCCCTTGCTGCACTTTGTTTACTTTATTTACTTGTTACTCGTTACTATTTATCTTATCACAAAACTATCTATCACCTTCAATTTCAGTGCTTGCAGAGAAAACCTTACTGAAAACCGCTTATCATTTCCTTTTGCTCCTCGTTGGGTTTGACACTCTTACTTATCAAAAGGACTACGATAGATCCCCTACACTAGTGGGTCATCACCCACAAGTATAGTGAATCACAACAATTTTTGAGGGTAGAGTATTCAACCCAAATTTATAGATTCAACACAAGAGGAGCCAAAGAATATTTGAAGGTATTAGCAGCTGAGTTGTCAATTCAACCACACCTGAAGATTAATTATCTGCAACAAGGTGATTAGTAGCACAGTAGTATGATAGTTTAGATGATAGCAGTAGTAGTAATGGTAATAGTAACAATGATAGCAGTGGTATTGTAGCAATAACGATAGCAGTAGCAACAGTAGTAACTTAGGAAGAACAATATAAGACAATTTCGTAGGCATTGGATTGGTGACTTGTTGGATGACATTCATCATGTGATGGTTATAACCTAGGGCGATATGGCACAGCTCCAGTTCATGGATATAATATAGGCATTTATTCCGTAAATAGTCATACGTGCTTTATTAAAAGAACTTGCATGACATCTTTTGTCCTACCCTCCCGTGGCAGTGGGGTCCATATTGGAAATTAAGGGATATTAAAGCCTCTTTTTAATAGAGAACCGGAACAAAGCATTAACACATAGTGAATACATGAACTCCTCAAACCCCGATCATCACCGAGAGTGGGCCCGGTTGTTGTCATTCCGGGGTTGTCAGGTCATAACCGTAGTAGGTGAATAGAACTTGCAAGATCAGATCTAAAACATGGATATAATGATGAATTCATAAATGGTTCAGATCTGAGTTCATGGAACTCGGGCCCAAAGTGACAAGCATTAAGCATAGCAAAGTCATAGCAACATCAATCTAAGAACATAGTGGATGCTAGGGATCAGGCCCTAACGAAACTAACTTGATTAGATGATGAATCTCATCCAACTCCTCACCGACCAGCGAGCCTACGAAGGAATTACTCACTCCCGGTGGGGAGCATCATGGAATTGGCGATGGAGATGGGTTGGTGATGATGAAGGACGAAGATCCCCCTCCCCGGAGCCCCTAATGAACTCCAGATCTGCTCTCCCGAGGAAGAACATGGCTTGGCAGCGGCTTCGTCTCGTGGATTGAGATAATTCTTTTTCCCTGTTTTTTTCGAAATATGTGATTTTATAGTATCAAGGGGGTCATCTGTAGGGCCGCCAGGTGGGTACAACCAACCTGGGCGCGCTAGGAGAGGGGGGGCGCGTCCTGCTGGGCTGTGCCCACCCAGGTGCCCCTCTCCGGCAGGTCTTGGCTCCAGAAATTCTTATTATTGATATAAAAAATCCTTGCAAAGTTTCGTTCCATTCCGAGAACTTTTATTTCTGCACAAAAACAACACCGTGGTAGTTCTGCTGAAAACAGCGTCAGTCCGGGGTTAGTTTCATTCAAATAATGCAAATTAGAGTCCAAAAGAAGAAAAGCGTGAGAAAAAGTAGATACGTTGGAGACATATCAACTCCCTCAAGCTTAAACCTTTGCTTGTCCTCAAGCAATTCAGTTGATAAACTGAAAGTGAGAAAGAAAAACTTTTACGAACTCTTTTGCTCTTGTTTGCATAAATAAGCTTAAACAACACCCAGGTTTTGAGCTAGCATTATAACTAACCATGTCAATAATAACATTTAAAGATTATAATGACTCGTATCAATGACATAATCAGCTAGCGAGCAATAATAAAATATCTCAAACAGCAACATGTTGTCAAAACAACCATGATATAATATAACAATAGTGGTATCTCGCTAGCCCTTTGTGAGACTTCAAAACATAAATGCAGGGCACCTCCAAAGTTCAGGCAGCGACTAAACATTGTAATTCATGGTAGAAAAGATTCAGTCATGATGCACCCAACATTAGCTACACATAATGCATAAATCATGACAGTTGTGCTCTACTCAGTTTCTGGCGCTTGTTTTAGAAGGTGGTGACTCAACATAGAAGTAAATAGATAGTCCCTTCGAGAGGGAAGCAGTGATTTGCAAAGGTGCCAGAGCTCAATTTTTAAAACAGAGATAAATGATATTTTGAGACATGCACCCTTCTTATTCACTTCACGACCATCAGATATCAATATCTTCCATGCTAAGCACGCTAGTGGCGGTTCCCAAGCGATAAAAGTAAAGGTTTTGACTCCATTGGGAGTTTTTGTTTGATTATTTCAGAGATGAACTCTTTTTCATGTTTGCAGTTTGGGACTGGACATCCCTATTACCGCTCATTTTCTCGTGCAATGGCGAGTGAACAAACACTCGACCTGAGAATAACCCGCTTAGCATGGAAGATACCGACCACCTCCCGTCATTCCACGAACGATCCAGGCACGCAGAAAGGATAATTTTTATAAGTTTTTAGAGGTGGCACATGCAAATTTACTTAGGACGGCAGGGTAATACCGCATATAGGTCAGTGTGGTGGACTCATCTTGAATAACTTTGGGTTCAAGGTTTTTAATATACAAGCAGAATTCCCACTTAGTACAGGCGAAGGCTAGCAATTTAGATTGAGAAGCGGCTAGCTAGAGAGCAACAACAATCATAACCGTGCATTATGCGTAAGTAACATTGGACACTAGCATGAATAGGATATGGACACCATGAACATAGATATCATAGAGGCTATGTTGGTTTTGATTCAACTACATGTATGAACATGTGCCAAGTCAAGCCACTCGAATATTCAGAGCAGGATACCATATCATTATACTACATCACAATCATTTTAACGCTATGTTGATATCCAAGATAAATTATTATCAACTCCCAGCTACTTATGCATGGCATGAGAAACTATAATCTCTAATTGTCATTGCAAACATGTTTAATCATAATGGGCTGAATCATGGATACTAGGTTAAACATATTTACACAAATAGAACATGTCGAGTTCATACCAGTTTCTCCCTGCCACGGCCAGTTCATCGGATGTCTTCATTATTGCCTTTCACTTGCATGACCGAACGATATGAAAACAATAATAGTGCAAGAATGCAGTGGACTAAGCTGGAATCTGCAAACATTTTATTCAACAGGAGAAGAAAAGGTAAAATGTGCTCTTATTAGTTCAACAATTATTCATATGAGAGCCACTCAACATTTTCATCGTGGTCTTCTCCTTGGTAAGACTCGGATAAAAAGAAAATAAGTTCAGAGAAACACACTGAAATATTTTTGGAGTTTTTGATTTTCTTGAACAAGCAAACAAAAGGGAAAAGCGAAAACGAGAAAAACTATTTACATGGGAAACCTCCCAACAAGCAAAAGAAGAACAAGGAAATCTTTTTGGATTTTCTTTTTAATAGTACTACTAAGCATGCATTGAAAGTAAACTAGCTAAAACTATTTTTTTTGGTTTTTCTAAAGTTTTTCAAACACACAAGAAGAAAGCAGGAAAATAAATCTAAGCATGGATTATACAATGAAAGAGTGTGAACACCGATTAATGAAATATGTGGACATGGATGTAAGGTCGGTGGAAACATGTACTCCCCCAAGCTTAGGCTTTTGGCCTAACTTGGTAGTCGATTAGTAGCCTGGAGAGTAGTAGTGGTGCTGAGGAGCAGGCATACACTCATCCCACTGCTGAGGCTCCTCCACAGCCTCTGTAGCAGCGTGAGCGTTCCTGTAGGTGATGATGTCTGCAGGCATAATCCGGTATCCGCCCCTGGCAGGATAATCAAACAAAGCAGGCGCATGCAATGGAATAACATC
Organism: Triticum dicoccoides; assembly: GCF_002162155.2. Classification (NCBI taxonomy): domain Eukaryota; kingdom Viridiplantae; phylum Streptophyta; class Magnoliopsida; order Poales; family Poaceae; genus Triticum; species Triticum dicoccoides. Next base: position 800,811,325 of record NC_041385.1, read on the forward strand.
ACGAGTTTCAATGCTATAGACCAGGTTGTAAGGAATGGCAATGTCAGGACGATCATGTGCAAGAAAGTGATGGTGTTCCATGGCTGCACGGTCTAGGTAAACCTTAGTCAGAGGGTAATCATGAGGGCGTGTCCCAACATTGAAGTGAGCCGCCAAACGAGTAGCAAAAATCCCACCATGTATTTTACCCTGGGATTTGTTAAGATGCAGGCAACGAGCCACGATAGCTCCCAAGCTATGCGTGTTTTCTCCCTCAAGTGCACGACGTAAAACAACAAGGTCTGGTGAACTAAGTGCACCACCTTCTCCCTAGCAAGCAAGCATTTAGTAATGAAAAGTGCAAAGTAATGAACAGCAGGAAAATGTAAGCCAGTGGCAGTGATGGCTAACACTCCTCTCTCATCACACACCGTCAAAGTGCGATAAAAGGCCTCAAACTCGGACGGCCTAGGATGAGCCAAGCTCCCATCAGAACGGATCATGCATATGTTACAAAATTCAGTAAGTGGTATCTGATGGTTTTCAGCATATAAATCAAAGCTCACTTCAGGAGGATTATTCCTAGACAGGAAAGTAAAACTTTGAACAAAGATGTTTGTGAGGATTTGGTGCCGATCACACTCATCTGTGATGAAGTCAGTGAGGCCGGCATTAGCAATATATTGCATGAACTCCTCAAGAATCCCAGCCTCTTGTAGGAACAGGGTGTGCGGCCATTCGCACGGCTGTACTTCCGCCAACCTCCGAGGGTGGAGATCACTGTCAGAAGAATTCCCAATAACACCCTTGGAGTTCTTCTTAGAGCCAAACTTCATAAAGATATTCATGTCCGCGTACAATTTTTCCTATGAACAAAAATCTGAATTTTTAGTTCACACAATTTTCCCGACAGAACTTCACAAAATTGATAGCAACTAATCATAGGGATACATTGAGGCCATAGCAAGCATTCAAACAACTTAGAACACTAAGAATTCAACATGCAAGCTCATCTACAACAGCACCAAGCATAGATAATTATTCAAAGTATAAACCACTAAAACAAAAACTAATTGGATAAATGGTGGAGTCATATACCAATCAACAATCCCCCCAAAACCGTTTCGGAAACGGAGCTTCGAGCTAAGAGATCGAAATCCGCAGGTTTGAGCTCAAGAACACGGGAGAGAGAGCAATGAAGATTTTTTTCTGGAGGTAAATGATGATGTGGGCTAAAGAGATAAGTGAGGGGCCCACGTGGGGACCACAACCCACCAGGGCGCGCCTGGGGGTCCTGGCGCGCCCAGGTGGGTTGTGCCCACCTGGTGCAACCCCCTCTGGTATTATTTGCACCAAAAATTCAGAAATATTCAGAAAAAAATCATGTAAAATTTTTAGAGCATTCTCAGAAGTTTTTTTTCGGTCATTTTTTTATTGCACGGGAAATTCAGAAAACAGAAAAACATGGCATTTTATTCTATTTAACTAGTAAAAACAGGAAACAAGAAGTAAGGGCAGAAGGTAGTGCTTACTAAATTCATCAACTTCATACCGCTAAACAATGACTTATTAATAAGATTGATCAGGTCTTATTAACAACCACTTTCGATTAGGATGAAACCGAAGGACTTTCGTAAATCACTAAGTTACTATAACATCCCAAATTTTCAATTTGGAATGTTATACATTAGATCATCATTGCATATCATAATTTATTGCATTTTGGCTCAATCCTAGAAATTCTACACAACTCAAGGACCCACGGAGAGAGTTGGGGATTTCGTTATTTTCATATTTGAGTTTCTCAAATTTTGAAAATAGGATAATTTGATTTTAATTATTTTTATCTTCAATTATTTCTATTATAAAAATATGAGAGAGGGAATAAAATGACTTTCCCAAAATAAAGAAATATTGAGGATTTAATAATAAAATCAAATAAGGTTTTATTTAGGAGTATTATTGCTATTTTATTTGAATTAGGAAAAATGCACGTTTTTCAAAATTGCATTTAGGCCCCAAATAAATGTTCGTCTTGGCCGACTTGTTTTGAGAAGTCGGGGAAAATTTATTTCGGGAGTTTTGGAGTCCGTTTAGTATTTTTTTTTATTTGTTTTTCTGCGTGTAATTATTTTATATAAAAAAACCGACCTACCGGGTCGTGTCCGCCTAGGACTCTAGGCCCGGCCGGCCTTTATAAGCCGGGGAGCCCGAGCAGCATCCCAGCCCCCCGAAACCCTAGCCCCAGCTGGACCCCGCCGCCGCCGCCGCCGCCGCGTGCTGCCGCCGCCGCGATCTCGCGCCGTCGCTGCCGCGA
>NC_041385.1:800814431-800822548 GCF_002162155.2 Triticum dicoccoides
CCCTCGCCGCCGGACCCCACCGCCGACCCCACCGGACCCCGCCGCCGGAGTTGCCCGCCCCCTCGCCGGAGTAGCCCGCCGCCGCTGCCGCCGTCACGCATCCCGAGGTAGCCATCGTTTTTTCTTATAAAACCGTTCGGTTTTTTCGAAACCCTATATCCGTTTTTTATTAGATCCGGTTCGTTTTTTATGGTTTAGTCTATTTAGCGGACGTTCGTCCGTACGTTCGTTTTAACGAACAGTTTTCATCGCTTTGCAGCAGACAGCGAACATTCGTTCGTTAGCCTGTTCGTCCGTTTTTCTTTTCTCGGATTTTCCGCGATTATTTTCGATCGCAATTTCTGATCCAATTTTTGTTCTAGTATAAATTTTCGCTCGTTTATCGGAATCAGGCGATTCAAGCGCCTAGAGTTTCGTCTCGAAACCCTCTTTCCGTTTAACCAACTCGAACAAGTTTTTGTTACCGAAAAAGTTGACTTAGGTTCAGATTAGTAAATGAAGCTTGTTTCTTTCGCCGTTTGACTTTCGTTGCTTCGTTTTATTTGCTTCTTTTTGCAAACCGGAGTTCTTAAGTTGAACTTTCTGGCTAGATCTCTTATTTGAGTTTTACATGTGCATTAGATGAGTGCTTATTGTATGCTTGTTTGTTTGCGAGCACCCGGAGTGCGCCGCTTGCTACTTCGAATCTCTATGTTTCACGGATCATCAGCAACGCAAGTAACACTTTGATCATATCCCTTTACTACCTAGTTTTATTGCATTAGATCAATCCTCAAACAATTGCATGATTAGGATTTTATTAATATGTGGGTTTTGGGAAGTAGATGAGGTAGAACCTATTACCTGTTTTATTATCAAACCTTTGGGAGTTACTTCTACGTTTGCTTATTGCCATGCTATGCTAGTAGACGTGGATTGGGTGAGTGTATCCATGACAGATGTGAGATTGTTAATTGATGGTTTACTTAAGGTGGCAACTTAAATTCACATCTGGGTGGATTGAGGCACCTGGGGAACCCAGTGTTGTCTGTATTTTTGGAAATCCCGGGGTACCGTGTGATTCTCCTATGGACCGCCACCCAGGCTCAAAGGGATCATGAGATTATTCATGCTAGAAACTTCTATGTGCAGTCACAAGCTACTACAAGCTGTAGCATAGTTGATTAAGTTGCGTGAGCTCTTGAAGAGGTAGACTAGCAGATGTAGGGGATGTAGGTTGGTACTGTCTACCCGGAGTAGAGAGTAAATGCTTCTGAAAGACTGTGTCTCGGTCATCAGTTTCTCAAACACCATGTAGTGCGAGAAATCAAGCGGAGGAGATCGAGTCTTGCAGGGAAAAGTGCGCAAACCTCTGCAGAGTGTATAAACTAATCATGGTTAGCCATGTCCCTGGTTATGGATGTTTTGAGTATTTAGTATTTGGATTATCATGTGAATCTCATCATGTTACTTAATTTAATTATGTTGGGTTAATGATGATGCTTAATTGGGATTGAGTTGGAGTACCCTTCTCAATGTTTAACAACCACCATGATAGTTAAATAAAATTTATTCCTTTGTTGTAGGAAAAAATTGGCTTTATGTAAAACTGTAACCATAGAGCTTTCCACCAGCCATATATGCATGTAGTGATAGCATTATTCTGTTCATTACTCTCTATGTGTTACATGCCAACATATTCCATGTGCTGGCCCATTTTCGGGCTGCAACGTTCATGTTGCAGACTTTTCAGATGACGAGTAAGGTGCCTTAGGTCGTGATCTTATACTCAGTGATGCCGTTGGAGTTGATGGACTCGCTTATCTTCCAAGCCTTCCGCTGTTATTGTTATTAGATGGCCTTAAGCCATATTTATTGTAATAAGTTCTCTTTTGGAGACATTTGATGTAATAAATGTGTGATTGCTACTCTGTTATAAATCCTTCAAGTACTGTGCATGTCAGCATTACCGATCCAGGGATGACACTGATGCACAGAGATCAGACTGTTTGAGGTCTAGTCGCTACAAGATGGTATCAGAGCACACGCTGACTGTAGGACACGACCACTAAGCTAAAGCCCTAGATCACTACTCTCTCTTCTCATTTCTGACTCCTCATCTTTTTCTACTCTTTTAGGATGGCACATGCAAGGAACAAGTTCACACAACCGGATGAAGATACACCCTTTGGATGCCACTTGAAGGAAGTCACTAGATACCTGAACATCAGACTACCAAGCTTCACCGGGACATACATCTCCACTTTACCCGAGGAGGAGCGTTGGATGATTCAAGTCCAAGTTCCAGGAAGGATGTTCAAGCCCGTCACTGAGCCCATAGATTTTTCCTTTGATGCACCAACCTGGAGTCTAGGAAAGAGCATGGCAGCTCACATCACCATGGGATGCATTGGAGAAGTTTACCACAAGCATCTCAAGGATACTATCTACCAGATTTGTGGGCGCCGAGATGAGCAATGGGAGATGATCAGCACCAGGAAGGATAGATCAATTGCAGCTTTCATCCAGGAGTTAAACTAGCACATTCGTCGCTAGGAGAACCAGATGTGCGCAGGCATGATAGATCTGAAGAAGGCATTGACCAAGATCACGGAGTTGGAGGAAGAAGTCAAGTCTACACGCGATGGATATGAGGAGGAAATAGCGACACTCGTGGAGAAGAATGATGATCTGAAGAAGAAGCTAAAAGTATTCATGGGATTTCCCGCGACTAGAGGAGAAGACGATGATTACACTTGCCCGGAGAACTACATCATTATCGACGACACCGTCTCGGACCCAGACGATAACGATGATGACTTTGTTGATGAAGCTGGAGCAGATATCATGGAGTCTTCGACCGAGCAGTTTTTTGTAGTCGACCACCATAACAGTAGTAGTATTCCCCATGTATATAGTATAGTCCGAGCACTTTTGTAACGATAGTTAGATCATTGTATGCCCTTGTTTGCATTGATTGAAGTGATATTGTGTGCTGTTGTCTCATGTGCATATGGGTAGTGTTTTTCTCTCTAGACCTTGTTCTATTCTATTTTCTCATCTTTTCTAAACCCTCAGATGCCTTTGAGGCGTGACAATAGATTTGCTTTCCCAACGGAGCTCACTCAGTTGATCCAGCAGCAGAATACATTGATGCAGATGTTAGTCTAGAATCAGAATCAGGGGAACAACAACAACAACAACCCACCACCACCTCCTGTTGATCACTTTGCCCGTTTCTTGAGGCTCAATCTGCCGGTGTTCTCCAGTAGCACCGAGCCGATAGTTGCAGATGATTGGCTCCGCAAGATGGGAAGGGAGTTGACCACTGCAGGATGCCCAGATGCGGAGAAGGTGCGTTTTGCCGCACATCAGCTTGATGGACCCGCAACATCATGGTGGGAGAATTTCACAGCCACTTATCCTATCGACACTGTCACATGGGATAAGTTCCAGCAGGCTTTCCGTACTGCCCATGTCTCAGCAGGAGATATGGCCATGAAGAAGCTAAGTTTCGCAACTTGCGCCAAGGAGGACGTACAGTTGGCCAGTATGTGGATGACTTTAGTAAGCTAGCACGTTATGCCCCAGATGACATTGTTACGGATGCAGCTAAGCAGGAGAAGTTTCTGGAAGGACTGAATGATGAGCTGAGCATGCAGTTGATGGTAGCAACCTTTAACAACTACCAGGAGTTGGTAGATAGAGCTCTCATGATTGAAGGGAAGCAGCAGCAGATTGACAACCGCAAGAGGAAGTATGGACAAGGGAAGTACAATTCTAGAGCTCAGCAGAAGCCTCGTTTTACCCCGAACCCGGGAGGACATTTTCAGCATACCCATGGAGGAGGTAGTTCGCACAACCATAGTGGCCCCAATAATGGTAATGGGAATGGAGGAAGCAACAGACAGAACCGCACAAACCCATCAACACCAGCCAAGAGGGATCTGAGCCACATTACCTGCTACAAATGCCAGAAGACTGGACATTATGCCACTGAATGTCCTGAAGCGAAGAATGGAAACGGCAATGGAAGCTCTGGGAAGAAGCCCAATCCTTTCAACAAAGGACAGGTGAACCACGTTAGCGTGGAGGAGGTTGAAGCCCAGCCAGATGTAGTAATAGGTAAGTTTTTGGTTAAGTCATTACTGCAATCGTTCTTTTTGATACCGGTGCATCGCATTCATACGTATCAAGGGGATTTGTGGATAAGTATAAACTGTCAACCCAAGCCCTTAGGTCACCCATGTTAGTAACCTCACCAGGAGCAGAGTATATGGCTAGTCTATGGTGTGGTCGGTTACCATTAAGGATTGGTAACTACGTGTTTCCCTTAGACCTAATAGTATTGGAATCGCAAGGACTGGATGTGATATTAGGCATGGATTGATTATCTAAGTATGGAGGGAACATTGAATGCACCAGTAAGTCGATTTTTCTTACCATGCCAGAAGGAAGAAGGATCAAGTATGTATCCCGGGATGTGCCAAAGAGGACTCAAGTAAATTCCTTATCAGGAGTTGTACAGGAGGAAGTACCAGTGGTGAAGGATTTCCTTGACGTATTTCCAGAGGAGTTGCCAGGCATGCCACCGGATTGAGACATTGAGTTTTTTATTGAGCTTTTGCCAGGCACATGGCCAATATCTAAGAGACCGTACAGGATGCCCGCAAGAGATTTGGAGGAAATTAAGAAGCAGATTAAGGAGTTACTGGATAAAGGCTATATTCGCGCAAGTTCTTCACCTTGGGGATCGCCAGTGCTTCTAGTGGAGAAGAAGGATGGATCATTAAGGATGGTTGTTGATTATCGAGGATTGAATGAAGTGACAATCAAGAACAAGTACCCACTGCCGATAATCAATGACTTGTTTGACCGATTGTAAGGAGCTAAGGTATTTTCCAAGATCGATCTGCGATCAAGATACTACCAGTTGAAGATTTGAGAGCAGGATATACCTAAGACGACTTTTACTGTCAGGTACGGGCTGTATGAGTATACCGTTATGTCATTTGGTCTGACTAACGCGCCTGCCTATTTCATGGACATGATGAACAAGGTGTTTATGGAGTTTCTGGATAAGTTCGTCGTGGTGTTCATTGATGATATTTTGTTCTACTCAAAGAATGAAGAAGAGCATATGGAGCATTTGCGTTTCGTGCTGGAGAAGCTCAGAGAACATCAGTTATATGCCAAGTTCAGCAAGTGTGAGTTTTGGTTGAAGGAAGTTGGATTCCTCAGACATGTTATATCCGGAGAAGGAATAGCAGTAGACCCCACCAAAGTTGTCACTGTGACAAACTGGGAAGCCCCAACAACAGTTGGAGAGATCCGGAGTTTTCTTGGACTCGCAGGATACTACTGGAGGTTGATTGATAATTTCTTGAAGATTGGAAAGCCCATGACGAAGTTGTTGAAGAAGGACACCAAGTTTAAATTGACAAAGAAATGTGAGGCAAGTTTCCAGGAGTTGAAGAAACGTTTGGTTACATCACCAGTGTTGATTCTGCCCGATCAACGCAAGGATTATGAAGTATATTGCGACGCTTCTCGTCGAGGACTTGGAGCAGTGCTTATGCAGGAGGGAAGAGTAGTTTCGTATGCCTCACGATAGCTTAAACATCATGAGTTGAATTATGCTACACATGATTTGGAGTTAGCAGCCGTAGTTCATGCCTTGAAGACATGGAGACATTTTCTCATTGGAAACCATTGTGAGGTGTAAACGGATCACAAGAGTTTGAAGTACATCTTCACGCAAAAGGAGTTGAATCTCAGGCAAAGGAGATGGTTCGAGCTCATCAAGGATTATGATATGAGATTGCATTATCACCCCGGAAAGGCTAACGTAGTAGCCGATGTGTTGAGCCGCAAGAGCCATGTCAACACACTCATGACCGGAGAGTTACCAAAGGAGTTAGCCGAGGATCTTCGTGAGCTATGCTTGGAGATAGTTCCAAGAGGCTATGTAGCAGCATTGGAGATTCAGTCTACTTTGATGGATAAGATCAGAGAAGCTCAGAAGACTGACAAGGAGATTGCCGAGATTAAGGAGAAGATGAGCAAAGGAAAAGCTAAAGGTTTTCGTGAGGATGAGCACGATACCTTATGGTTTGAGGACCGCGTTTATGTGCCTAATGATCCGGAGATCAGGAAGTTGATACTGCAAGAGGCCCATGATTCGCCGTACTCGATTTACCCAGGAAATACCAAGATGTATCTAGATTTGAAGGACACTTTCTGGTGGACCGGAATGAAGAAAGATATCGCGGAGTATGTAGCAGTATGTGATGTATGTCAGAGAGTGAAGGCAGAGCATCAGAAGCCAGTAGGATTGCTACAGCCATTGCCGATACCCGAATGGAAGTGGGACAAGTTAGGCATGGATTTTATCACAGGATTGCCCATGACTCGTTCAGGCTATGACTCGATATGGGTTGTAGTCGATCGTTTGACGAAGGTAGCTCATTTCATCCAGTGAAGACCACTTACACCAGTGCTAAGTTGGCAAAGATATACATGAACAGGATCGTATGTCTGCATGGCGTTCCGAGGAGCATTGTATCAGATAGAGGAACCCAGTTTACCTCAAAGTTCTGGAATCAGTTACATGAAACTTTGGGTACCAGGCTAGAGTTCAGTATAGCCTTTCATTTGCAGACAGATGGACAGACCGAGAGAGTCAATCAGATTCTGGAGGACATCCTGAGAGCTTGTGCGCTAGATTATGGATCTAGTTGGGACGAAAATTTGCCATATGCGGAGTTCTCTTACAACAATAGTTTTCAATCCAGTTTGAAGATGGCCCCTTTCGAAGCTCTGTAGAAAGGAGGTGCAGGACACTATTGTTGTGGGATGAAGTTGGAGACCGCCAGTTGTTTGGACCAGATTTGATAAAAGAGTCTGAACAGAAGGTGAAGTTGATTCGCGATAGGCTCAAGGTAGCCCAGTCCAGGCAGAAGAGCTACGTAGATTCTAAACGCAAAGAGACAGTTTATGAAGTCAGAGACAGAGTTTATCTTCATGTATCTCCACTTCGAGGAGTTAAGCGCTTTGGAGTCAAGGGAAAGTTAGCGCCACGTTTTGTTGGACCATATAAAGTTTTGGAGCATATGGGAGAAGTTGCTTACAAGTTGGAATTTCCCGAAGGATTGTCAGGTGTTCATGATGTGTTTCATGTTTCCCAGTTAAATAAGTGCCACACAGAGATGGCTGATATACCGCTGAGAGATACAATACCGCTAGAAGCGATTCAGTTGGATAGTGATTTGACCTATGAGGAGAAACCAGTCAAGATTCTCGAATATGCTAGCCGAGTCACCCGCAGCAAGGTTATCAAGTTTTGAAAAGTTCAGTGGAGCCACCATACCGAGGATGAAGCCACCTGGGAGCAAGAGGAAGATCTACTGAAGGACCTGCCTATTTTCTAGCCAACCCAAATCTTGAGGGTGAGATTCATCTTAAGGGGGTAGCTTTGTAACATCCCAAATTTTGAAATTGGAATGTTATACATTAGATCATCATTGCATATCATATTTTATTGCATTTTGGCTCGATCCTAGAAATTCTACGCAACGCAAGGACCCACGGAGAGAGTTGGGGATTTCGTTATTTTCATATTTGAGTTTCTCAAATTTTGAAAATAGGATCATTTGATTTTAATTATTTTTATCTTCAATTATTTCTTTTATAAAAATATGAGAGAGGGAATATGATGACTTTCCCAAAATAAAGAAATATTGAGGATTTAATAATAAAATCAAATAAGATTTTATTTCGGAGTTTTATTGCTATTTTATTTGAATAAGGAAAAATGCACGTTTTTCAAAATTGCATTTAGGCCCCAAATAAATGTTCATCGTGACCGCCTTAATTTTAGAAGTCGGGGAAAATTTATTTCGGGATTTTTGGAGTCCGTTTAGTATTTTTTTTATTTGTTTTTCTGCGCGTAATTATTTTATATATAAAAAAACCAACCTACCGGGCCGTGTCCGCCTAGGACTCTAGGCCCGGCCGACCTTTATAAGCTGGGGGAGCCCGAGCCGCAGCCTAGCCCCCCGAAACCCTAGCCCCAACCGGACCCCGCCGCCACCGCGTGCGGCCGCCGCCGCGATCCCGCGCCGCCGCCGCCCCTCGCC
>NC_041385.1:800823123-800870267 GCF_002162155.2 Triticum dicoccoides
GCAGGTGTTGCCCGCCCTCTCGCCGGAGTAGCCCGCCGCCGCCGCCGCCGGAACCCGCCGCCAGAGTTGTCCGCCACTGCCGCCGCCGTCACGCATCCCGAGGTAGCCGCATGTTTTTCTTGTAAAACCGTTTGGTTTTTTTTTGAAACCCTAGATCCGTTTTTTTATTAGATTCGGTTCGGTTTATTTTTTTTTACGGTTTAGTCTATTTAGGGGAAGTTCGTCCGTACGTTCGTTTTAACGAACGGTTTTCATCGCTTAGCCGCGGACAGCGAACGTTCGTTCGTTAGCCTGTTCGTCCGTTTTTCTTTTCTCGGATTTTCGGCGATTATTTTCGATCGCGGTTTTTGATCCGACTTGCGTTCTAGTATAACTTTTCGCTCGTTGATCGGAATCAGGCGATTCAAGCGCCTAGAGTTTCGTCTCGAAACCCTCTTTCCGTTTAACCAACTCAAACAAGTTTTTGTTAATGGAAAATTTGACTTAGGTCCACATTAGTAAACGAAGCTTGTTTCTTTCGCCGTTTGACTTTTGTTGCTTCATTTGATTTGTTTCTTTTTGCAAACCGGAGTTCTTAAGTTGAACTTTCTGGTTAGCTCTCTTATTTGAGTTTTACCTGTGCATTAGATGAGTGCTTATTGTATACTTCTTTGTTTGCGATAGAGTACCCGGAGTGCGCAGCTTGCTACTTCGAATCTCTATGTTTCACGGATCATCAGCAAGGCAAGTAACACTTTGATCATATCCCTTTACTACCTAGTTTTATTGGATTAGATCAATCCTCAAACAATTGCATGAGTAGGATCTGATTAATATGTGGGTTTTGGGAAGTAGATGAGGTAGAACCTATTACCTGTTTTATTATCAAACCTTTGGGAGTTACTTCTACGTTTGCTTATATTGCCATCCTATGCTAGTAGACGTGGATTGGGTGAGTGTATCCATGACAGATGTGAGATTGTTAATTGATGGTTTACTTAAGGTGGCAACTTAAATTCACATTGGGGTGGATTGAGGCACATGGGGAACCCAGTGTTTTCTGTATTTTTGGAAATCCCGGGGTACCGTGTGATTCTCCTATGGACCGCCACCCAGGCTCAAAGGGATCATGAGATTATTCATGCTAGAAACTTCTGTGTGCAGCCGCAAGCTACTACAAGCTCTAGCATAGTTGATTAAGTTGCGTGAGCTCTTGAAGAGGTAGACTAGCAGATGTAGGGGATGTAGGTTGGTACTGTCTACCCGGAGTAGAGAGTAAATGCTTCTGAAAGACTGTGTCTCGATCATCTGTTTCTCAAACACCATGTAGTGCGAGAAATCAAGCGGAGGAGATCGAGTCTTGCGTGGAAAAGTGCGCAAACCTCTGCAGAGTGTATAAACTAATCATGGTTAGCCGTGTCCCCGATTATGGACATTTTGAGTATCTAGTATTTGGATTATCATGTGAATCTCATCATGTTACTTAATTTAATTTTGTTGGGTTAATGATGATGCTTAATTTGGATTGAGTTGGAGTACCCTTCTCAATGTTTAACAACCACCATGATAGTTAAATGAAATTTATTCCTTTGTTGTAGGGAAAAATTGGCTTTATGCAATGTAACCATAGAGCTTTCCACCAGCCATATATGCATGTAGTGATAGCATTATTTTGTTCATTACTCTCTATGTGTTACATGCCAACATATTCCATGTGATGGCCCGTTTTTGGGCTGCAACGTTCATGTTGCAGACTTTTTAGACGACGAGTAAGGTGCCTTAGGTCGTGATCTTATACTCAGTGATGCCGTTGGAGTTGATGGACTCGCTTATCATCCAAGCCTTCCGCTGTTATCGTTATTAGATGGCCTTAAGCCATATTTATTGTAATAAGTTCTCTTTTGGAGACATTCGATGTAATAAGTGTGTGGTTGCTACTCTATTATAAATCCTTCAAGTACTGTGCGTGTCAGCATTACCAGGGATGACACTGATGCACAGAGATTAGACTGTTTGAGGTCTGGTCTCTACAGTTACCTCAGTGGGGATATGCATTTCCCCAACAATAAGCATTTCATATTTCTTTTTGACAGTAGGTAGAGGTATTTGAAAACTTCCAATAGTGATTGTCGGAGATTTTTCAATAACATTAATACCATTCACTTGGAATTGTTACTTCGGAAAGTGCACCGTATGCTCATGACCATTAATATGAAAAGTGACCTTGCTTTTATTGCAATCAATAACAGCCCCTTTAGTATTCAAGAAGGGTCTACCAAGGATAATCGACATGTTGTCGTCCTCGGGCATCTCAAGTATAACTAAGTCAGTCAAAATAGTAACATTAGCAACAACAACGGGCACATTCTCATAGATACCAATAGATATGGCGGTTGATTTATCAGCCATTTGCAAAGATATTTCAATAGGTGTGAGCTCATTCAAATCAAGTCTTTTATATAAAGCGAAAGGCATAACACTGACACGTCTCCAACGTATCTATAATTTTTTATTGTTCCATGCTATTATATTACCCATTTTGGATGTTTATGGGCTTTATTTTACCCATTTATATCATTTTTGGGACTAACCTACTAACCGGAGGCCCAGCCCATATTGTTGTTTTATTGACTGTTTTAGTATTTCGAAGAAAAGGAATATCAAACGGAGTCCAAACGGAATGAAACCTTCGGCATCGTGATTTTGTGGAAGAATATCATCCTAGAGGCTTGGAGATCAAGTCAGAAGACCCTCGAGGAGCCCAGGAGATAGGAGGGCGCCCCCCCCCCCTACAGGACCTCCCGACCGACTTCTTTTGCCTATATATGCCTACGTACCCTAAAAATATCGAATATTAAGATAGATTGGGAGTTCCGCTGCCGCAAGCCTCTGTAGCCACCAAAAACCTCTCGGGAGTCTGTTCCGGCACCCTGCCAGAGGGGGAACCCATCACCGGTGGCCATCTTCATCATCCCGGCGCTCTCCATGACGAGGAGGGAGTAGTTCACCCTCGGGGCTGAGGGTATGTACCAGTAGCTATGTGTTTGATCTCTCTCTCTCTCTCTCGTGTTCTCTCTCGTGTTCCCTCTATGGAACGATCTTGATGTATCCTGAGCTTTGCTATTGTAGTTGGATCTTATGATGTTTCTCCCCCTCTACTCTCTTGTGATGAATTGAGTTTCCCCTTTGAAGTTATCTTATCGGATTGAGTCTTTTATGAGAACACTTTATGTATGTCTTGCCGTGTTTATCTGTGGTGACAATGGGATATCATGTGCCTCTTGATGTATGTTTTGGTGACCAACTTGCAGGTTCCGCCCATGAACCTATGCATAGGGGTTGGCACATGTTTTTGACTCTCCGATAGAAACTTTGGGGCACTCTTTGAAGTACTTTTATGTTGGTTGGATGAATCTGAGATTGTGTGATGCATATCGTATAATCATGCCCACGGATACTTGAGGTGACAATGGAGTATCTAGGTGACATTAGGGTTTTGGTTGATTTGTGTCTTAAGGTGTTATTCTAGTACGAACTCTTTTATAGATCGATCCGAAAGAATAACTTTGAGGTGGTTTCGTACCCTACCATAATCTCTATGTTTGTTCTCCGCTATTAGTGGATTTGGAGTGACTCTTTGTTGCATGTTGAGGGCTTGTTATATGATCTATCTATGTTATTATTGTTGACAAAACTTGCACTAGTGAAAGTATGAACCCTAGGCCTTGTTTCCTACCATTGCAATACCGTTTACGCTCATTTTTACCACTTGTTACCTTGCTGTTTTTACATTTTCAGATTACAAAAACATATATCTACTATCTATTTTGCACTTGTATCACCATCTCTTCCCCGAACTAGTGCACCTATACAATCTACCATTGTATTGGGTGTGTTGGGGACACAAGAGACTCTTTGTTATTTGGTTGCAGGGTTGTTTGAGAGAGACCATCTTCATCCTACGCCTCCCACGGATTGATAAACCTTACGTCATCCACTTGAGGGAAATTTGCTATTGTCCTACAAACCTGTGCACTTGCAGGTCCGACAACGTCTACAAGAAGAAGGTTGTGTAGTAGACATCAAACACTAACACCAGCTCCTAAATCACACAAAGCAGTTTTCACATAATTCCTTTTGATAGAGCAAGGTATAGTTGGTATACCCGGATCTCCAGTTTTTTAGGTACTCCATCTTTAAAAGTATAGTTAGCAAGCATAGTGGAGATTTTAGCTTCCGTTATTTTTCTTTATTTGTGATGATGTCTTTCATATACTTTGCATAAGAAGGCATTTTTAAGATGTCAGTCAAGCGAGTACGCAAAAGGGCTGGCCTCAGCATTTCAGCAAAGCTTTCAAATTTTTCATCATCTTTATTTTTAACTTAGGTGGAAAAGGCATAGGTTCCTGAACCCACGGTTCTCTTTCTTTACCGTGTTTTCTAGCAACAAAGTCTCTTTTATCATATCTTTTATTCTTAGGTTGTGGGTTATCAAGATCAACAGGTGGTTCTATCTCAACATCATTATATGGTTCCTTATCATTATTTGTTTGAGTGTCTTCAGGAACCTCATTATTGTCTTTTTCATTATCACTAGGTGGATGTTCATTACCAGATTGAGTTTCAGCATCAGAGATAGAAGTTTCATTTTGATTATCAGGAGGTTAGTCTATTTCAGGTTCAGTAGAAGCATGCAAAGTCCTATCATTTTTCCTTTCCTTTTTCTTTTTAGAAGGACTAGGTGCACTAGGGTTATTTCTTGCGAATCTTGTCCAATTATTTTTGGGTGTCTGAGGGAGTCCTGGATTAGGGGGTGTCCGGATAGCCGAACTATCACCATTGGCCAGATTCCTGGACTATGAAGATACAAGATTGAAGACTTCGTTCCGTGTCCGGATGGGACTTTCCTTGGCGTGGAGGGCAAGCTTGGCGATACGGATATGTAGATCTCCTACCATTGTAACCGACTCTGTGTAACCCTAACCCTCTCCAGTGTCTATATAAACCGGAGGGTTTTAGTCCGTAGGACGAACAACAATCATACAATAGGCTAGCTTCTAGGGTTTAGCCTCTTCGATCTCGTGGTAGATCTACTCTTGTACTACCCATATCATCAATATTAATCAAGCAGGAGTAGGGTTTTACCTCCATCGAGAGGGCCCGAACCTGTGTAAAAACATCGTGTCCCTTGTCTCCTGTTACCATCCGCCTAGACGCACAGTTCGGGAACCCCTACCCGAGATCCGCCGGTTTTGATACCGACATTGGTGCTTTCATTGAGAGTTCCTCTGTGCCGTCGCCATTAGGAAGGATGCCTCATCCCGTCTTTAAAGGCGGCACCGTTGCCAAAGGAGCTTTGGCCATCGGCCAAACTCTCCGGCTAGGTAGTTTTCTTATGACCGCCTGTTCGGCCGCCGCACCGACGATGACTTCTCGGGTCATCAAAAGCAATCTTCACGTCAACTCGGAACTCGCCGAGCAGTTAGATCTGATGGAGCTCTCCTCCTTAAACGAGCTCTTGGATCGCATCGCAGCCCTGGGAGTCGCTACAGATTACGACCAGATTGGGCCTAAAACCGATCTGAGAGAGATTAACTCTCCCCAAGCTACCCACCATGTTGTTGTGGTAGAGGAACAATACGGCGACCCTTCTTCTATCCTAAGGACTAGCTATGTCCGGATTCCTGACCCCTCCATGCCGGATTCCCGCGGAGGGGAGAACAACACTCAAGCCCTGAACTTAAAGTCAGGCAGCAGGCCAGATTCATCGGACAACGTCCAAGAACCCAAGCTTCCAAGTTCGGAAGCTTCTTGGCCCCTGAGTCTTAGATCGGACGGAGTTCGGAATTTAACTCCACCCGCCCACCCAAACATAAGCGATCTATCCCAAATCCGGCAAGAGCCCACTTAAACAGTACATCATTACTGGGCCAGATTCCTCCTGGTCATGAACAAGATAAAGGACTGTCGTGAAGAGGACGCAGTTTCATTCTTCTGCATTAATTGCACGGACGAAGGAATCCTCAACGCCGTAAGTCGTCGCGAAATTACACGCTTTTCCGACTTGGCGTCCATAGTACGAAAGTACTTTGCGATGGAGAGCGCCTGGAACCGAAATCAAATTTTGGGATAATCTAGCCTTAAACACAATCCCAGTCCAAAGTAAAAGGGTGCATCATTACCAGGCACCTGGGTTAAATACCAAAAAGCAAAAACCCTTTAAAGGGCATGGAACCGTACTGGAGGGATGGCTCAATGGACCCTGCAAAATTCACAGTACAGAGGGCGCCACGCTAACTCATAGCCTTAGAGCATGTTGGATACTACGGCAGGTGGCCAAAAGTGGCGAAGAGCTTCTAGCTCCAGAGCAGCAGCCCAGCAATACCAGTACGGTATTAACAGTCTTCGAAACTTTCGCATCAAATAATATGCGGAAACGAACACTCCGCAACCTCGCCGAAGTCCACCAGGTAGCAACAATAAATCCATGGAGTGACACGGCTATTACCTTTAACGCCAGTGACGAACCTAAATTCCGAACAGCCCGAGCACCAGCCGCATTGAGCGAAGCCGCGTAACCTTTAGAGGAATAATCCCCAGTAGGGAAGCATACTGTACAGGAAAAATCACACTGGATGTGGTGTTCGGCACGCCGGATAATTACAGGTCCGAGGAGGTCACATTTCAAGTGGCCCCCTTCAGCAGCGGATACCACGCTCTATTAGGACGAGAGGCATTCACAATTTTTCAAGCTATACCCCATTACGGGTACATGAAGCTCAAAATGCCCGGACCCAACAGAATCATCACTCTCGCTAGTGACTCGGACATAGCACTCCGCGCTGAAAAGAAAACAGCTGCACTTGCCCTTGAGGCACTATCCGAAGCCCTAGTGGCCGAGGAACTCACTGCGCTGCGCTCCACGGTGAACAGGGACGATGTGATACTCGATAAGAGATCCAAGTCCACCTCTTTTAAACCGGCGGATGAAATTGTCAAACTCCAAGTCCATCCAACGGACCCTACAAAAATGGCCTCCATCGGGGCACAATTAAACCCTGATGTAGACGCCGCACTACGAGAATTCCTACGCAAAAATTGGGACATCTTTGCCTGGCACCCTTCAGACATGCCAGGAATCCCATGCCGGATGGCCGAGCACAGCCTAAATATCCTAAAAGGATTCAAGCCAGTCAAACAAGCTCTTCGGCGCTTCTCCGAACCCAAGAGACAGGCCATGGGAGAGGAACTAGCCAAACTATTGGAGGCTGGATTCATTAGAGATATAAAACATCCGGACTGGCTAGCAAACCTGGTAATGGTACCAAAGAAGGACAAATCCTGGCGCCTGTGTGTCGATTTCAAGGACCTTAACAAGGCTTGCCCAAAGGATCCCTCCCCCTTCCCCGCATCGATCAAATTATCGACGCTACCGCAGGACACGATTCATTGTGCTTCCTCGACGCATACTCCGGCTACCACCAAATTAAGATGGCAGAGCCAGACCAAGCCGCAACGGCATTCATCACTCCATACGGCCCATTCTGCTTCAACACAATGCCCTTCGGGCTCAAAAATGCCGGCGCAACATATCAGCGCATGATTCAGACATGTCTGGCAAACCAGATCGGCAAAATAGTGGAGGCATACGTAGATGATGTGGTCGTCAAATCCAAGCATGTCGAAACTCTAGTAGACGACTGGAGGCTCACATTCGACAATCTCCGAGCATATGACATTAAGCTCAACCCGGAAAAATGCGTTTTCGGCGTACCAGCCGGAAAGCTCTTGGGCTTCATCGTATCCGGTAGAGGAATTGAAGCAAACCCAGCCAAGATCCGAGCTCTGTCACAATTGCATATCCCAAAATACCTCAAACAAATATAAAAATTGACTGGATGCGTGGCGGCTCTAAGCCGCTTTATCTCCCGCTTAGGGGAAAAGGCATTACCCCTTTATCGCCTCCTGCGGCGCACCAAACACTTCGAGTGGATGGATGCCGCCACGGCTGGACTCAAAGAAATCAAAGCCATATTGGCAACAAATCCGGTCCTGGCCGCGCCCAACACGGGCAAACCAATGCTATTATACATCGCGGCAACCCATCAAGTTGTAAGCGCGGTGCTCGTTGTCGAACGAGAAACGGACAGACACAAGTTCCCTCTCCAAAAACCAGTTTACTACGTGTCCACTGTCCTAACTCCATGCAAGTCATGGTACCCCATTATCAAAAGATAGCATACGTGGTGTTCATGGCATCCCCGAAGCTGCGACACTGTTTCCAAGAGTGTTCGATAATAGTAGCCTCCGAAGTACCTCTTAATGACATTATAAACAACCGCGACGCAACGGGCCGGATTGCCAAATGGGCCATCGAGCTCCTCCCGTTCGACATAACTTACAAGCCACGGCGAGCTATTAAGTCACAGGTTTTGGCCGACTTCATCGCCGAATGGACTGAAGCCAAACTCCCTAAAGAGTACGGCGCATATTCCAACTAGATCATGCACTTCGACGGCTCCAAAATGTTGGCTGGCCTGGGGGCTGGCGTCGTTCTGACATCCCCAACCGGAGATACAGTCCAATACGTACTTCAGATAATGTACACGGACTCCAACAACGCAGCTGAATACAAGGCCCTTCTACATGGTCTCCGGATGGCAGTCTCCATGGGCATTCAGCGCCTAGAGGTCCGCGGGGATTCAAACCTCGCGATATCCCAAATAAATGGAGACTTTGATGCCAAGGATCCGAAAATGGCAGCTCATCGCAACACCGTCCTAAAAATGGCAGCTCGGTTTGAGGGGCTCGAATTTCACCATATAGCCCGGGAGAACAACCAGACAGCAGATGTGTTGGCACGCATTGGCGCAAAGCGCGATGCCGTCCCTCCCAACATCTTCCTAGAGAGGCTTTTCAAGCCATCCGTATTATGGGAGGGAGAGTCCGGAAATAACAACCCGGACCCAACCACACTACCCCTCACCGAACACTCTGACATAGTTGGTGGCTTCGCCAACGAAATAACACCATCAGCCCACACAATAATGGCAGTCATTGCCCCGTGGACAGAACCATTCCTAGCCTACCTAACTAGGCAGGAACTTCCCGAGGACCAAATCGAGGCCCGCTGCATAGTCCGGCGATCTAAAGCCTATAAGGTCCATGAGGGAGAGCTTTATAAGAAAATCACAACCGGTGTCCTTCAAAGGTGTATCTCCGAAGAGGAAGGGCGAATCTTCTGGCTGAAATTCATGCCGGACTCGGCGGGCACCACGCCGCAGCCCGGGCCCTTGTAGGCAAGGCCTTCCGTACAGGATTTTATTGGCCGACGGCCTGGGCAGATGCTCAGGACTTAGTCCAACGATGCGTAGGATGCCATCTCTTTGCTAATCAAAGCCACATGCCACCTACCGCCCTCAAAACTATGCCCATCACCTGGCCGTTCGCGGTCTGGGGGCTCGATATGGTTGGACCCCTTAAAGGAGGAACCCACAAGCAAAAATACCTACTGGTCATGGTGGATAAATTCACCAAATGGATAGAGGCAAAGCCTGTTAAGACGGCCGAATCCAGACCGGTGATAGACTTCATATCAGGGGTAGAACACCGTTACGGCGTCCCCCATAGCATCGTCACTGATAATGGCACGAACTTCACGGCCAACGAGGTCAAACTCTGGTGCCAAAACATGGGCATCAAGCTTGACTACGCTTCAGTCTATCACCCTCAAACTAACGGTCAAGTCGAGCGAGCAAACGGTCTAATCATGAGCGGCATTAAACCTAGACTAGTGCGGTCCCTCAAGGAATCTAATACGCACTGGGTAGAGGAGCTCGACTCCGTACTATGGGGGCTGCGGACCACGCTGAATCGCACTACCGGATTCACACAATTTTTTATGGTGTACGGTGCAGAGGCAGTTTTGCCCTGCGACATAATTCATGACTCACCTCGCATGCGCATGTACGAAGAAAGAGAGGCCGAGCTCGATCGGCAGGACAGTTTGGACGCCTTGGAGGAGGAGCACGACGTGGCAAAAGCCCGTTCCGCATTCTATCAACAGCAGGCTCGAAGATACCGAAGCAGAGAAGTACGGGCCAAAGCTTACAATGTTGGCGAATTAGTTCTACGCCTGCCGGACAAGAAAAAGGACAAACTGAAGCCCAAATGGGAGGGTCCCTTCATCAACGACCAAGTCCTGACCGGCGGAGCGTACCGTCTGCGGAACACATCGGATAACCGACTGGATCCGAACCCATGGAATGCAGCCCGTCTCCGAAGATTTTACGCCTAGCGCCGGACTCGGGGTTCGTCTCCTTCCTCCATCTATATTTTATACCCTAACTGTCTTTTATTTCTCTCCTTCTCCCTCCTTTTTCTGAAGCTGTTGAAGGCTCGTTTGTGCATTGTTCGCACACACTTGACGCGTTGTCCGCGCTCAGTATACCTGGGGGCTTCTTTAACAGAAGCTTATTTCTACGGGCTTTATGCCCAACACATGTGTCACACTTCCGCATGTACCTTTTATTCACCATTATATGCATCTATATGACTTAAGTTTTGGCCAAGCTGGGTTGCCTGGCTCCTGTGCTTACCCCTACGTTCCCGATTGTTTGGCTAGGTGGTAAAGGGAGCACCTCTGTGATTGTTACCGCCGGGTCAGCCGGACGTGTACCTCAGACTAGGTGAAGCCGAAAGCTAGCGTTCTTAAGGGAATAATCGGTCGGTGAACTAAAAGACGATTTCTTACTTATTCATTTATCAGCCCCCAGATGTTTTTCTGCTTTTTTTGCAGTCCGGACATGCACTTCAGGGCATGCCTCCCAGGGAAAGGAACCCCTAACGAGACTATTCTCCCTGGAAGATGTTTCTTACTAACCATGTAATATAACATAACTAGTTGGGCACTTGTCTGATAGAGCACTAATGACCCCTACACCTGGTCTCCACGCATGCCCCGGTTCTTACATAACCGCGAGGGTATTCGGACACACTCCGGACTATAGGGTCCCGAGGTTGAAGCGAAAGGGTCCGCTACGACAAACGATCTACAATCCGGCTAGAAGGCATTTTACATGTCATTTTTAATTACATAGTCAAATTGACTGATTGTATTCCTCTTCAATACCATCTAATAGGTTGTCTAGTTTACAGTCCCGCTGGGAATACTGTGTGGCCAACTCTACTTGGCCGTACACTAAGCTCACAGGGATCTCCTTCCCATCGGGCCCCACAGGTCCGACCTCGGCCATGTGGTTTGGGTCAGCCTTTGTGTACCGCGTCTTCACCATGGCCCAGGCCTCCCTGGCGCCCTAACGGCAGGCCGATATCTTCCATAGCCGGAAGCGCCACCGTGCTCCCTGAAGCCTCTCTACAATCTCTCCAAGGCCTTCGGGTAGGGAGATGGATGGCCACAAGGCCTGGGCGACGTCTCTCATCACCTGTCGAACTCGTTCGTGCAGTTGCAGCAGCTCGGGAAGTAGGTCACCCGTTGAACCGGGCATTTCCTCTGCAGGACGACCTGTGAGCATACCTACAGACATATTTCTGTTAGTCGACTTCCTCGCTGAACTCTTCTTTTCAAAAAAGCTCGCTCAAGCACTTACTATAAATGCCGCGATGAAGCTGTCGATTCTCCTTAACGGAGTCAGACAGCTGGGCTCGAACATCCTTTAGTTCCTCACCCAGCTGGGTGTTGGCATCTTGGAGATTATTTTTCTCTTGCCTCACCCTTGTAAGCACATTCTCGCCGACCTTTAACTGGCGCAGGAGATGTTGCTTGTCCGGATCTAGTCCGGCGCCATCTGCAATATTATTGTCAGACTTATACACACGCCGCTCTTCACAAACTACTTATCTTTCGAAGTATATATTACCGGAGGGGGTCTCTGTGGCTCCCCCTGGGGCGGCTAGTGCGGCCACAAGCTGGGCCTTGCACTCGTCAAGCTCCTGAGACAGTCGGGTATTCTTTTCCGTAAGATCCTGCACAACAAATGATCCTTAAATCAGTTCTCCTCACTATTTTAAGTCTCGGGGGCTACTGGCATATATAACTGTCAAATTTCCTCACCCGTATGTCCTTTACATACTGCTCCGTGGCTCTGGCTAGACCATCTTGAGCGGCACGGAGGTGCGCGTCTCCCGAATGGAAGGCATTCAATGCCTCTTGGGAGAAACATGCGTCACGAAGAACTGTCCGGCGGCGCCTGTGATTCATGGCACTCTCCACCTCGGAGTTGGTGGTGGACAATCTGTCGGCATCCTCTATCGGAGGAGCATCCGACGCACGCCTCGTGTTCACCTCCGCCTCCGGACCCGGCGTTGGAGCCTGGCTGGCGGAGGCTCGATTGGCCATCTCTCCGAACACAGTCCGGCGAGCGCTCTTTTTCCTGAAAGGAGCATCAGTGTTAATATACCTTCCCAAAATCAATCCCGGGAATATGGTGACACGCCTTACCGTTGCGGCTGCGTTTCAACCCGGACCGCACTTCTTTTTAGCCTGCGTGGCCGCGCTGCCCTTTGTTGGCTAGCCGCTGCGGGCTCGGCTTCCCGCCTCGAAGGCACCCCTTGCGAAACACCATTGATATGCGGTGATAAAAAATAAGCACGGATGAGTCACTATCAAAGTACTGGGGCTTCGGTCTCAGTTACCTGTGAGGTTGGAAGTATTCCGGGGTAATCGGCCGTAATGGCGACCAAGGCATTATCGATGCTTAGTTGGTGAAATACCCCATCAACAGCTCCACCAATATGTCTGGATCCTCTTGGGAGGCTGGATCGAGGAACCGTTCCGGATCTCGGGCTGCGGAGGTGGGCTGTTTATATCTTTTACGGCCTGACGCAGTTCCTGTGTCAAACTCACAAAATGAGATATATAACCATGGGAGTACGGATCGGATGTGCGGAAAAGGAGATGTTCGCTTACCCAGCTTCGAGGATTGTTCATATAAAATCCGTTCAATGGACTTACGCGGAGAAAATCCTCCTCTTCCCCCTTGTACAGCGTGGACAAGATCTTCACCAGTTCGGCGACCGATCCCGGCCCCTTACGGCCATGACGGGTGGCATCGTCCTCCCCGTTGAAATCGCACATGGGGTGGCCCCTATATTGAAGTGGATGCACCCCCCGCATAATGCATGTGGCCATGACACTGATCATTGTCAGTCCGGAATGAGCTAGCAACCTTATTCGGCTCATCAGGTAAAGGACGTCCCTGTCGCTGTTCCTCTGGGGGCTCCGTGGACGCCAACTTAGGCGTTTCTTCAAGGGAGCATTACTGAACTCCGGGAGGCCGGTCCGAACTGGATCCGGTAGCGGGGCGTCTTCTATGTAAAACCATTCCGAAGGCCAGTCATCGGACGCCTTCTTCGGGGTTCCGGATAGATATCCGGTCCCGGCGATGCGCCATAGCTCGGCTCCGCCCACTTGATATATTGACTCCTCATGAGAACGGGGTACGATGCAGAATAATCTGTTCCACAGCGCAAAATGAGCCTTGACGCCCAAAAACAGTTTGCAAAGGGCTATGAAGCCCGCGATGTGCAGAATGGAGGCAGGCGTAAGGTGGTGCAACTGGAGGCCATAGAACTCCAAGAGTCCCTGGAGAAACGGATGTATTGGAAATCTGAGTCCTCTTATCAGATAAGAGACAAAGCATACCCGCTCTCCTTTGGAAGGATCGGGGACGCTCTCCGCTTGCTTTCCGCCCTTATAGGTGGCGAGTCCGGCTCGAATCGGAACCATGAAGGCTGGGGGAAGAAATCCCTTGGTTTGGAGCATCACTAGCTTGCTATGCGAGACTGGGCACCTCTCCCAATCCCCAGGCCGGGGGCTGGGAGAGCGAGAGGAGGAGCCGCGTTGACTGTCCATGATGGAATGGATTTTTGGTCAGAGGCGCTCTGATGAAAGCTTGCGAAAGGGGGATGGTGTGATTCGGATCTAGATCCTCGTCTCTTTTTATAGGCAGCTCATTTGCACAGCTAGGGGGGAAAGTGTAAAAATACCCTGCGTTTCGCATTCGTTCGACACGTGGAAGATGGCCATTATTGGGCGTGGAAGCCAAGGAGCGCAACATTTATCAGAAGCCGGACACTATTCGACAAGTATATGGAATTTGGAGAAGAATCCGCCTCGCAATGCCGAAGACAATCTACGCGCCGGACTCGTCATCATTGAAGCCTGGTTCGGGGGCTACTGAGGGAGTCCTGGATTAGGGGGTGTCCGGATAGCCGAACTATCACCGTTCACCGGATTCCTGGACTATGAAGATACAAGATTAAAGACTTCGTTCCGTGTCCGGATGGGACTTTCCTTGGCGTGGAGGGCAAGCTTGGTGATACGGATATGTAGATCTCCTACCATTGTAACCGACTCTGTGTAACCCTAACCCTCTCCGGTCTCTATATAAACCGGAGGGTTTTAGTCCCTAGGACGAACAACAATCATACCATAGGCTAGCTTCTAGGGTTTAGCCTCTTCAATCTTGTGGTAGATCTACTCTTGTACTACCCATATCATCAATATTAATCAAGCAGGAGTAGGGTTTTACCTCCATCGAGAGGGCCCGAACCTGGGTAAAAACATCGTGTCCCTTGTCTCCTATTACCATCCGCCTAGACGCACAGTTCGGGAACCCCTACCCGAGATCCGCCGGTTTTGACACCGACAGTGTCCCTCAGGATAAAGTCGTTCCTGAGTCATTTTACCTCCTCTAGTTGCAACTCTAACAGCAAAGTCATGTATATTATGATTCATTTCATCAAGTAATTCTCTTTGTGATTTAGCAACTTGTTCTAACTGGGTTTGAACCATAGAAGCATGTTTTCCAACACCTCTAACATCATTTGAGATTCTAAATAACAAGTCACTCAAGCGAGCAATCATATCAGAATTATATTTCAATTGTTTCATAACATTTGCACTGAAGTGGTCTTGTTTTCTAATGTAGTTTTCAAACTCATAAAGGCATTGGCTAGGATGCATATTGTGAGGATTATCATTATCATTGAACTTCATAAGAGAATTTACCTCTACCACCTTAGGCAGTGGTGGTGTATCAAGCCCATGTATTTCTTCAATAGGAGGTAAATTTTTAACATCCTCAGCCTTAATACCTTTTTCCTTCATAGATTTGTTTGCCTCTTGCATATCTTCAAGATTGAGATATAATATACCCCTCTTCTTCGGAGTGGGTTTAGGCGGTGGTTCAAGAATAGTCCAATCATCATAATTTTTCAATATGTTATTTAATAATTCTTCAGCTTGAGTAATAGTTTGTTCCCTGAAAACACAACCAGCACAACTATCTCCCCTCATACTTGAGGGAAATATCTTAGTCTTTGGATCCTTCAGATTATTCATAGTGTTAAATTGATAATAATCCTAAGTGACTCAACAAATATAGCTATGCTCCCTGGCAACGGCGCCAGTAAAGGTCTTGATAACCCACAAGTATAGGGGGTCGCAATTGTTTTCGAGGGTAGAGTATTCAACCCAAATTTATAGATTCGACACAAGGCGAGCCAAAGAATATTTGAAGGTATTAGCAGCTGAGTTGTCAATTCAACCACACCTAGAGATTAATTATCTGTAGCAAGGTGATTAGTAGAATAGTAGTATGATAGTTTTGATGATAGCAGCAGTAGTAACGGTAACAGTAACACTGATAGCAGTGATATTGTAGCAATAATGATAGAAGTAGCAACAGTAGTAACTTAGCAAGAACAATATAATACAAATTCGTAGGCATTGGATCAGTGACTTGTTGGATGATATTCATCATGTGACAGTTATAACCTAGGGCGATACGACACTAGCTCCAGTTCATCGATATAATGTAGGCATGTATTCTATAAATAGTCATACGTGCTTTATTAAAAGAACTTGCATGACATCTTTTGTCCTAAACTCCCATGGCAGCGGGGTCCATATTGGAAACTAAAGGATATTAAGGCCTCCTTTTAATAGAGAACCAGAACAAAGCATTAACGCATAGTGAATACATGAACTCCTCAAACTACGATCATCACCGAGAGTGGGCCCGGTTGTTGTCACTCCGGGGTTGTCGGATCATAACCGTAGTAGGTGACTATAACTCTTGCAAGATCGGATCTAAAACATGGATATAATGATGATTTCATAAACGGTTCAGATTTGAGTTCATGGCACCCAGGCCCAAAGTGACAAGCATTAAGCATAGCAAAGTCATAGCAACATCAATCTAGGAACATAGTGGATACTAGGGATCAGGCCCTAATAAAACTAATTCGATTACATGATGAATCTCATCCAACTCCTAACTGACCAGCGAGCCTACGAAGGAATTACTCACTCCCGGTGGGGAGCATCATGGAATTGGCAATGGAGATGGGTTGGTGATGACGAAGGACGAAGATCCCCCTCTCCGGAGCCCCAAACGGACTCTAGATCTACCCTCCCGAGGAAGAACAGGGCTTGGTGGCAGCTCTGTCTCGTGGACCGCGATGATTCTTTTTCCCTGATTTTTTTCCGGAAATATGTGATTTATAGTATCAGGGGGGTCGTCTGCGGGGCCACCAGGTGGGTACAACACACCTGGGCGCGCCAGGAGAGGGGGGCGCGCCCTAGTGCATTGTGCCCTCCCAGGTGCCCCTCTCCGGCAGGTCTTGGCTCCAGAAATTCTTATTATTGATATAAAAAATCCTTGCAAAGTTTCGTTCCATTCCAAGAACTTTTATTTCTACACAAAAACAACACCATGGTAGTTCTACTGAAAACATCGTCAGTCTGGGGTTAGTTTCATTCAAATAATGCAAATTAGAGTCCAAAACAAGAGGAAAAGTGTGAGAAAAAGTAGATACATTGGAGACGTATCAACTCCTTATTCCATAGTCCATCAAATCCTTACCCAAAACTTGAAAACTTCACAACACAAAACTCAATAGAAAATCTCATAAGCTCCGTTAGTATAAGAAAATAAATCACCACTTTGTGGCACCATTGCAAAATCATTCTTTACTTATATTGGTGTAATATCTATTATATTCCAACTTTTCCATGGTTCATACCCCCCGATACTACCCATATATTCATCAAAATAAGCAAACAACACATAGAAAACAGAATATGTCAAAAACAGAACAATCTGTACCAATCTGTAACTCTAGAATACTTCTGTAACTTCAAAAAATTTGAAAATTAGGACAACCTGAGCAATTTGTGCACCAATCCAGAGCACAATGAATCAGATCAAAATCACGCTTCAATAAATTCCAGGAAATTATTTACTGGGCATAATTTTTTTTGTTTTTCAGCAGGATTAACACAATTGTCACCGTAAGCTATATATTCCAAAGGTCTTACTTGGCAAAAACACTAATGAAAACACAAAACCACATCTAACTAGAGGCTAGATGAATTATTCACAGCAAAACAGGAACAAAAAGTAAAGAACAAAAATAAAATTGGGTTGCCTCCCAACAAGCGCTATTGTTTAACGCCCTTAGCTAGGCATAAAAACACGAATGGATCTAGGTATTGTCATCTTTGGTATGTGATTCTTTTCTCATCAAATCCTCCAAAACTCGTCTTAACAAATCTATCCTTTCCTTTATTTCCCTTCTAGTAGATGATCGCAAATCATGAGAAGGACTTTGATTAGTTATTTTGACACTCATAAACCCGTAATTGGGATCATCACCATAAATATCATCATAAAGAACACGAATCTCATTTCTAACAGGTTCCTTCATCATTTTATTCAACCAATCTCTATTGAATCCTACATGAATACCCCTAGTAATCCAATCAAATTCCTCATAGGACTCAAGGTACAAAGATTGAGAGATTTTTGCATAGGGAACTCTCCTCCTAAGGTTTCCACTATAAGATTGATCCCTAGATTCCAAACTACGAATAGTTTGGTTGTCATGGAGGATATCCTCAATTGGTGGGTGTTCAACATCCTTTTTATAGTAGGCAAAAATATCCCCAGCTTCTTGTAATATAAAATTAAATTCACTCATAAGAATGATAGTTGCAATCTTTTTAGCTATGGGATGATTGATGTTGGGAATTTCGTAAAACACTTTTTGCAAAGCGGGGTGAAGGTGCACAAATTTTCTTTCCAATGTTTCAACAAGCATAACAATGGCATCCGCATAACAATTTGTATCGAGAAGAATATATCTTTTATTAATAGGCATAGATCCCGTACAATCAAAGAACTCTTGAATAACATGTTTTCCAATAATATTACCATCACCCACACGAAAAGTTTTTGCTTTGTAAATAGGAGGGTTTGTAGTTTCATTATCCAAAGAACAAGATTCAAATTTTTCCTCAAGATTTTCAATGATAACCTCCCCAGATTTTGACATGGTGGCAAAAAAACAATCTAGCAAATGAGCAAACCGAAAGCGAACAAAGGGGATGAACGAAAGAGGGGCGAAGAAAAGTCAAATCTTTTCAAAAATCATTTTTGAGGTGGGGGGAGGAAAATGAGAGGGGAATGGCGAATAATGTAATGCAAGAGATGAGAGTTTATGATGGGTACTTGGTATGTCTTGACTTGGCGTAGATCTCCCCGGCAACGACGCCAGACATTCTTCCTGCTACTTCTTGAGCTTGCGTTGGTGTTTCCCTTGAAGAGGAAAGGGTGATGCAGCAAAGTAGAGATAAGTATTTCCCTCGGTTTGAGAATCAAGGTACAAATCCAGTAGAAGACAACGCACAAATCACCGAATACCTGCACAAACAATCAAACAAATTTTCACCCAACGCGATAAAGGGGTTGGCAATCCCTTCATGCTTACTTACAAAAGTGAGATCTGATAGAGATAGATAAACGATAAAGTAAATATTTTTTCTATTTTTGGTTTATAGATCGGAAAGTAAAAGATTGCAAGAATGGTAGATCAAAAATTTGTATGATGGAAAAGAGAACTCATAGGAAAAGAGACCCGGGGGCCATAGGTTTCACTAGAGGCTTCTCTCAAGATAGAATATAATACGGTGGGTTAACAAATTACTGCCGAGCAATTGATAGAAAAGCGCAAAGTTATGACAATATCTAAGGCAATGATCATGAACATAGGCATCACGTCCGTGTCAAGTAGACCGACTCCTGCCTGCATCTACTACTATTACTCCACAAATCGAGCGCTATCCAACATGCATCTAGAGTATTAAGTTCATAAAGAACAGAGTAACGAATTAAGTAAGATGACATGATGTAGAGGAATTAACTCAAGCAATATGACGAAAACCCCATCTTTTTATCCTCGATGGCAACAAAACAATACATGGCTTGCTGCCCGTTTTTTCACTGGGAAAGGACACCGCAAGATTGAACCCAAAGCTAAGCACTTCTCCCATTGCAAGAAAAACCAATCTAGTTGCCCAAACTAAACCGATAGTTCGAAGAGAATTACATAGATATCAAATCTTGCATATAAGGAATTCAGAGAAGATTCAAATAATATTCATAGATAAGCTAATCATAAATCCACAATTCATCGGATCTCGGCAAATACACCGCAAAAAGTTATTACATCGAATAGATCTCCAAGAACATCGAGGAGAACATGGTATTGAGAATCAAAGAGAGAAAATAAGCCATCTAGCTACTAGCTATGGATAAGTAGGTCTGAGGCAAACTACTCATGCTTCATCGGAAGGGCAATGGTGTTGATGTAGAAGCCCTCCGTGATCGATCTCCCCTCCGGGAGGACGCCGTAAAAGTCCCCTAGATGGCATCTCACAGGTACAGAAGGTTGTGGCGGTGGAGAAGTGTTTTCGTGGATGCCTCTGTTGGTTTTGGGGTATAAGAGTATCTATAGGCGAAAGAATTGGGTGAGGAGACCCACGAGGGGCCCACAAGACAAGGGGGCGTG
The DNA here is from genome assembly GCF_002162155.2 of Triticum dicoccoides. Lineage (NCBI taxonomy): Eukaryota > Viridiplantae > Streptophyta > Magnoliopsida > Poales > Poaceae > Triticum > Triticum dicoccoides. The sequence goes on from NC_041385.1 coordinate 800,842,978, forward strand.
CCCTACCCCCCAGGGCACACCCTCGACCCTTGTGGCCGCCTTGAGGCTTCTCCGACTTCATCTCCAAGTCTCTTTGTTTGCTTCTGGTCCAAGAAAGATCATCGCGAAAATTTTATTCCGTTTGGACTGTGTTTGGTATTCCTTTTCTACGAAACTCTAAAACAAGGATAAAAACAGGAACTGGCACTGGGCTCTAGGTTAATAGGTTAGTTCCAAAAATAATATAAAATAGCATAATAATGCATATAAAACATCCAAAACAGATAATATAATAGCATGGAGCAATAAAAAAGTATAGATACGTTGGAGACGTTACAAGCATCCCCAAGCTCAATTCCTGCTCGTCCTTGAGTAAGTAAATGATAAAAACAAATTTTTTGATGTGGAATGCTACCTAACATATTTATCCATGTAATTTCCTTTATTATGGCATGAATGTTCAGATCCGAAAGATTCAAAACGAAAGCTTAATATTGACATAAAAACAATAATACTTCAAGCATACTAATAAAGCAATCATGTCTTCTCAAAATAACATGGCCAAAGAAAGCTATCCCTACAAAATCATATAGTCTGGCTATGCTCCATCTTCATCACATAAAATATTTAAATCATGCACAACCTCGATGACAAGCCAAGCAATTGTTTCATACTTTTGACGTTCTCAAACTTTTTCAACTTTCACTCAATACATGAGCGGGAGCCATGGATCTAGCAGTATATGTGGAATAGGATATGGTGGTTGTGGAGAAGATAAAAAGAGGGAGATAGTCTCACATCCACTAGGCGTATCAATGGGCTATGGAGATGCTCGTCAATAGATATCAATGTAAGTGAGTAGGGATTTCCATGCAATGGATGCACAAGAGCTATAAGTTGATGAAAGCTCAAAAAGAAAACTAAGTGGGTGTGCATCCAACTCGCTTGCTCACGAAGACCTATGGAAATTTGAGGAAGCCCATCATTGGAATATACAAGCCAAGTTCTATAATGAAAAATTCCCACTAGTATATGAAAGTGATATCATAGGAGACTCTCTATCATGAAGATCATGGTGCTACTTTGAAGCACAAGTGTGGTAAAAGGATAGTAGCATTGACCCTTCTCTCTTTTTCTATCATTTTATTTATTTGGTCCTTTCTAATTTTTTTGGCCTCTTTTTTTTCGCCCGGAGTCTCATGCCGACTTGTGGGGGAATCATAGTCTCCATCATCCTTTCCTCACCATGACAATGCTCTAATAATGAAGATCATCACACTTTTATTTACTTACAAGTCAAGAATTACAACTCAATACTTAGAACAAAATATGACTCTATATGAATGCCTCCGGCGGTGTACTGGGATGTGCAATGAATCAAGGTGACATGTATGAAAGAATTATGAAAGGTGGCTTTTCCACAAATACGATGTCAAATACATGATCATGCAAAGCAATATGACAATGACGAAGTGTGTCCTAATAAATGGAACGGTGGAAAGTTGCATGGCAATATATCCCAGAATGGCTATGGAAATGCCATAATAGGTACTCCCTCCTTCCATTTATATAGGGCCTAATGCATTTTTCGAGGTTAACTTTGACCAAATGTTAAAGCAATAATATATGACATGCAAGTTACACAAAGCATATCGGCAAATTCGTATGTGAAAGGAGCTTTCAATGATATAATTTACGCATTACACATCTCGTGTACTATTAATTTTATTAATAGTCAAAGGCAGTCTTGAAAAACATGTTAGGCCAGTGGCGGAGCTAGCGAGCTAAAGGAGCCGGGCAAAGTCTTTACACAGCGATGTTGCCCAACATTTGCCCAAGTAATTAGTAATGCTAATCATGGTTTCTTATGATTTCTTTGTATTGTTTAGTAAAGAATGGCTGGAGAAGCCCGAGCAGCTGCCCTAGGTCACCGGGAGCTAGCTCCGCCACTGTGTTAGGCCCTATATAGATGGAAGGAGGGAGTATGTATGGTGGCTGTTTTGAGGAAGGTATATGGCGGGTGTATGGTACCGGTGAAAGTTGCTCGACACAAGAGAGGCTGGCAATGGTGGAAGGTTGAGAGTGTATATAATCCATGGACTCAACATTAGTCATAAAGAACTCACAGACTTATTGCAAAAATCTATTTGTCATTGAAACAAAATACTACGTGCATGCTCCTAAGGGGATAGATTGGTAGAAAAAGACCATCACTCGTCCCCGACCGCCACTCATAAGGAAGACAATCAATAAATACCTCATGCTCCAACTTCGTTACATAACGGTTCACCATACGTGCATGCTACGGGAATCACAAACCTCAACGTAAGTATTTCTCCAATTCACAATTACTCACTAGCATGACTCTAATATCACCATCTTTATATCTCAAAACAATCATAAGGAATCAAACTTCTCGTAGTATTCAATTCACTTTATATGAAAGTTTTTATTATATCCCTCTTGGATGCCTATCATATTAGGACTAAATTTATAACCAAAGAAAATTACGATGCTGTTTAAAAAGACTCTCAAAATAACATAAGTGAAGAACGAGAGTTCACCAATTTCTATAAAATAAAACCACCGCCGTGCTCTAAAAAGATATAAGTGAAGCACTAGAGCAATATTGCTTAGCTCAAAAGATATAAGTGAAGCACATAGAGTATTCTAATAAATCACGCTTCATGCGTGTCTCTCTCAAAAGGTGTGTACATCAAGGGTGATTGTGGCAAACTAAAAAGAAAAGACTCAAATCATACAAGACGCTCCAAGCAAAACACATATCATGTGGTGAATAAAAATATAGCCTCAAGTAAAGTTACTGATAGACGAAGACGAAAGAAGGGATGCCTTCCGGGGCATACCCAAGCTTAGGCTCTTGGTTGTCCTTGAATATTACCTTGGGGTGCCTTGGGCATCCCCAAGCTTCGTCTATTGACACTCCTTATTCCATAGTCCATCAAATCCTTACACAAAACTTGAAAACTTCACAACACAAAACTCAACAGAAAATCTCATAAGCTCCATTAGTATAAGAAAATAAATCACCACTTTATGGTACTGTTGCAAAATCATTCTTTATTTATATTGGTGTAATATGTACTGTATTCCAACTTTTTCATGGTTCGTACCCCCCGATACTACCCATAGATTCATCAAAATAAGCAAACAACACATAGAAAACAGAATATGTCAAAAACAGAATAGTCTGTAGCAATATGTAACTCTAGAATACTTCTGTAACTTCAAAAATTCTAAAACATTAGCACAACCTGAGAAATTTGTGCACCAATCCAGAAAAAAAAGAATCAGATCAAAATCACCTTTCAATAAATTCCTGGAAATTATTTACTGGGCGCAAAAGTTTCTGTTTTCAGCAGGATTAACACAACTATCACCATAAGCTATCCCAAAGGTCTTACTTGGCACAAACACTAACTGAAACACAAAAACACATCTAACCAGAGGCTAGATGAATTATTCAAAGAAAAACAGGAACAAAAAGTAAAGAACAAAAATAATATTGGGCTCCCTCCAAACAAGCGCTATTGTTTAACGCCCTTAGCTAGGCATAAAAACACGAATAGATCTAGGTATTGTCATCATTGGTATGCAATTCTTTTCTCATCAAATCCTCAAAAACTTGTCTTAACAAATCTATCATTCCCTTTATTTCCCTTCTAGTAGATGATCTCAAATCATGAGAAGGACTTTGATTAGTTATTTTGACACTCATAAACCCGTAATCGAGATCATCATAAAGAACACAAATCTCGTTTCTAACGGGTTCCTTTATAATTTTATTCAACCAATCTCTGTTGAATCCTACATGAATACCCCTAGTAATCCAATCAAATTCCTCATAGGCCTCAAGGTACAAAGATCGAGAGATTTTTGCATAGGGAACTCTCCTCCTAAGGTTTCCACTATAAGATTGATCCCTAGATTCCAAAATACGCGTAGTTTCTTTGTCATGGAGGATATCCTCAATTGGTGGGTGTTCAACATCCTTTTTATAGTAGGCAAAAATATCCCTAGCTTCTTGTAATATAAAATCAAATTCACGCATAAGAATGATAGTTGCAATATATTTAGCTATGGGATGATTAATGTTCGGAAGTTCGTAAAACACTTTTTGCAAAGCAAGGTGAACGTGCACAAATTTTCTTTCCGATTTTTCAACAAGCATAACAATGGCATCCGCATAACAATTTGTATCGAGAAGAATAGATCTTTTATTAATAGGCATAGACCCCGTACAATCATAGAACTCTTGAATAACATGTTTTCCAATAATATTACCATCACCCACATGAAAAGTTTTTGCTTTGTAAATAGGAGGATTTGCAGTTTCTTATCCAAAGAATAAGATTAAAAAATTTCCTGAAGATTTTCAATGATAACCTCCCTAGATTTTTACATGGTGGCAACAAACCAATCTAGCAAATGAGCAAACCGAAAGCGAACAAAGGGGACAAACGAAAGAGGGGCGAAGAAAAGGAAAATCTTTTCGAAAATCATTTTAGAGGTGGGGGGAGGAAAATGAGAGGCGAATGGCGAATAATGTAATGCAAGAGATGAGAGTTTATGATGGGTACTTGGTATGTCTTGACTTGGCATAGATCTCCTCGGCAACGGCGCCAGAAATTCTTCCTGCTACTTCTTGAGCTTGCGTTGGTTTTTCCCTTGAAGAGGAAAGGGTGATGCAGCAAAGTAGAGATAAGTATTTCCTCAGTTTGAGAACCAATGTATCAATCTAGTAGAATACAATGCACAAATCACCGAATACCTGCACAAACAATCAAACAAACTTGCAGCCAGCGCGATAAAGGGGTTCTCAATCCCTTCATGGTTACTTACAAAGTGAGATCTGATAGAGATAGATAAACGATAAATAAAATATTTTTGGTTTATAGATCGGAAAGTAAAAGATTGCAAGAATAGTAGATCAGAAACTTGTATGATGGAAAAGAGAACTCATATGATGGAAAAGAGACCCGGGGGTCATAGGTTTCACTAGAGGCTTCTCTCAAGACAGAAAATAATACGGTGGGTGAACAAATTACTGCCGATCAATTGATAGAAGAGCGTAAAGTTACGACAATATCTAAGGCAATGATCATCAATATAGGCATCACGTCTGTGTCAAGTAGACTGACTCCTGCCTGCATCTACTACTATTACTCCACACATTGACCGCTATCCAACATGCATTTAGAGTATTAAGTTCATAAAGATCGGAGTAACACATTAAGTAAGATGACATGATGTAGAGGAATTAACTCAAGCAATATGCTGAAAACCCCACCTTTTTATCCTCGATCGCAACAATACAATACGTGCCTTGCTGCCCCTACTGTCACTGGGAAAGGACACCGGAAGATTGAACCCAAAGCTAAGCACTTCTCCCATTGCAAGAAAAACCAATCTAGTTGGCCAAACCAAAACGATAGTTCGAAGAGTCAAAGATATCAAATCATGCATATAAGAATTCAGAGAAGATTCAAATTATATTCATAGATAAGCTGATCATATATCCACAATTCATCGGGTCTCGGCAAACACACCACAAAAAGTTATTACATCGAATAGATCTCCAAGAACATCGAGGAGGACATGGTATTGAGAATCAAGGACAGAAAAGAAGCCACCTAGCTACTAGCTATCGACCCGTAGGTCTGAGGTAAGCTACTCACGCTTCATCAGAAGGGCAATGGTGTTGATGTAGAAGCCCTCCGTGATCGAATCCCCCTCCGGCAGGACGCCGGAAAAGGCCCCTAGATGGGATCTCACGGGTACAGAAGGTTGTGACAGTGGAAAAGTGTTTTCGTGGATGCCTCTGGTGGTTTTGGGGTATAAGAGTATATATAGGCGAAAGAATTAGGTCAGGAGACCCACGAGGGGCCCACAAGACAGGGGGTGCGCCTTGCCCACCCTTGTGGCTGCCTCGAGGCTCCTAATACTTCATCTTCAAGTCTCCTGGTTTGCTTCTGGTCCAAGAAAGATCATCGCGAAAGTTTTATTCCGTTTGGACTCCGTTTGGTATTCCTTTTCTGCGAAACTCTAAAACAGGAACTGGCACTGGGCTCTAGGTTAATAGGTTAGTCCCAAAAATAATATAAAATAGCATAATAATGCATATAAAACATCCAAAACAGATAATATAATAGCATGGAACAATATAAAAATTATAGATACGTTGGAGACTTATCACGCCTCTTCACCACTGCTACGATCTTTGCCTGTTAGGTTAGTGAAGTTCCTTCTCTTGATTATTCTAGCTATTGGAAATGTAGGATCTTGTGATCGATCTCACAAGTAGTTCCTTTTTGATAAATAGTTTGGTAACCTACATCATTCGGTTCATTTCTTGGATCACTTTTAGTAGCTGTTAATTTGAATTCAAGAATCAAGTTTTAACAAAAATCTATAGAAAGCACATCATGGTTCAGTTATTATTGATTAAAAGTACAGTACATATGACAGAAGCTGCAAGTGCCTTATTGCTGAAATCTATGACACAGAGGTGTAGCCATCATGGTGATATTCTTCCACCGTGAAGATGAGGGGCAGAGCCAGATTTGAAGCATGCTCTTGGCTGACCATTCTAAATTTGCTATGCAATGTTAATGAACACAATTTCCTTCTTATTTGTATACATCTTTACGTCCGATAAGTGATACTACAGGGTTACCATGATACATGATTTTATCAAACAATGATTCTGGAGTACATTTGTTTCTGCATAGTGTGAAATACTAGTAGGAGGCGTCAACTCAACGCTCCTTGAGCACCGATGAAGCATTTCATGACGTGGTTCCTTCACGTTGTTGTGGACGCACCATAAAGATCCATGTCTCACTTGCGTATCATAGACATTTGCTGACCCCATACTGCTATCTTTCCTTCTATTGCACCCAGGATTTGTGTGTGGCGAGGTAACTACTCTATTACCTTACTCCTCTATTTTATCACTCAAATTAGCCTGCCATGCGATTTATTTGTTGCCTTCATGTGTGTTCCTCTCACACAAACTATAGTGCTAGGAGAAATCTGGAGTTCCACTGCCTACTGGTACACTATCATGCTACTTAATGTGATGTTATCCTATATGATTTGTTAATTTTTATTTTTCCATGCCTTCCGTGAGTATCTTGGTGGGTGTATGAATGTTTGCGTTATTGGCTACTTAATGAAAGGTTATCATAGTTGCTTCATGTTATTGATTTTTCTTCAGGATTATTGTTAAACTGTACTATCTGAGTTCCTACATCAGAACAACAAAACATTGGTGGTTATGGTACATGGAGGGCTTGAGTTTGACAACAAAACATTGGTGGTTATGGTAAATGGAGGGCTTGAGTTTCACAATTCATTTTCATGCCCACTATCAAAAATAAAACGAAAAGAGAACATCAGATTGTCTAGCAACCATTGAGCACTACAAGTTGTTTCCCTAGCTCTATGGGATGTCGTACATAGTTCATAATTAAAACGTTCCTTACAGTTGTCGAAGCACACTTTGTCTCGCCGTCGTGCCTTGCTTTCCTAAGAGATCTTGCAGCAATCTTATTGGGGCGGCTATGAACCAAAATATTCAGAGTAAATATGATGAGTCTATTCTCCCATTTCAGTTTCTTCGAATAATCAAGAACGCCAAGTACAACCCAACTTCTTATAGTTGTTTGGCAAGGAATATGAAAGATAAAATCATCTAATTAGGAAATTTTTAGGCAAGGTACAAACTACAACTATAAGCCTTTCAGAAAAAGCTATCCTTCCAATATAAACAAATAAATTGTTCTATTTATGCACAGTACAGCTTCCCTCGCAATTTAAAGAACTATATCAATGTATGCTATTCATGATGCTTCTCTCAATGTTTGAAACATATATCTTAGCTGACTGCTCACATGCTTTCCCTATACTATCATATGCCCATAGTTAATTCTTATGTCCATAATTCAATTTTTTTAGTTGTTAAGATTTGACAACACAAGTTTGAAGAATTTTTAGGTGAACAAATGCCTCATTTGAAGTGACTCTAGGCTAGCAAGTGTTCTAGAATAACTTCAATGCTCTTACAGTCAACATAGCTACTTGGGGAGAGGAATATGTGCCAGTCACTAATGAATCTCTTTATGCTTTTGCAGAAATATATTAGTTCCAATGGATTTCAAGTGTAATCTCTTTATGTTTCAAAATTTCAAATGTAAATATCAATACTCCATTGGATTTCTAACATCAACGTTTCAAATGTAAATGTATTGTTCAACATTTCAAGCCATATTTTATTTTCATTTACACAGTGTCTGCTTTTCTTTAAGTCTGCTGATCAAAACTAAATGTCCTAGAGCAACGTGCAGGGTATCATCTAGTTTTATAAGCTCCTCGCCTGCCATATACGTATACATTGTACATGGAGTAGCGTCACCACCCATTAATCCTAGGCCCAGAACTCTTGGATCACTTCCAACCACTATACCCAACTAGGCAGCTCCCTTGATGTGCCTAATTACTTGTTTTATTCTTCTTGTTGTGCATCTTCTCAGTCTGGTTTTTTTTTATTTTACCTTTTCTTTGGCTTTTTTTCTTCTGTTTTAGTTAGTTTTTATTTTTCTTTATTTCTTCTTATTTTCAGCTTTTCTTTTTCATTTTCAAAATTTTAAACAATTTCTTAAATTCTTGAACTTTATTCAAATCCATGAACTTATTTTTTAAGCAGTATTTTTTCAAATGAATGAATGTTTTTCAATTTTGCAAACTTTTTTAGATTCATGGTTGTTTTGTCAAATTTATGATTTTTTTGTAAATTGATAAAAAGATTTAATTTCATGAACTTTTACAAATCATGAACTTTATTTTGTCAAATTCATGATTTTTTTTTCATATTGATGATCCTTTTCAATTTCATGGATTTTCCTTTCACATTTGTGTACTTTTTTAAAACCAATGAACTTTTTTAAAACTTGTACACTTTTCTTTAATCCCAGGATGGGCGGTAGAAACCGAAAACTTGGTTTTACCATTTGATTTATTCTAAATTTCGGTTAGAAAAACTATAAACTGAAATTAACAGGCAAAAGCAGCTAACCAATAATTCGATTAACCGGCTTACTTGATTCGGTCTTCAGTTTACACTGAGCAAATTCGCCAAATGTGTTGCTTTCTATTTTGACACTCCATCGCATTATATAATAGAGCTCTGCGCCCCCATTTTCGTTGCTCAGTGGGGCGGGACTAAATTGGGCGCTATGGGCGGCTTGCCTGCATGCGTGACCGAAAGGCTCTCACGGGTTTGGGCCTTCTGGCCGAGTCAGCCATGTGGCGTGCACGGAGCAAGCTCCACTCGCTACTTAGCGTGGGCTTAGCCGCTTGGGTCCTTAGCTCCACTCGCTACGGCGACGGTTTCTGTTTTCATGTTCATTCATTTTCTCATTTTTAAACTTTATTATTATCTTGGAAACCTGTTTAAAAAATTGAAATTATTTGTAAATCTAAAACATGTTTTGTTTTCAAATATTGTTTACAATTTTATAAAATGTTCTGGAATTTAAAAAATATTCTAGTTTTCAAAAAAATTGTTCACAAATTTAAGAAATGTTTGCATTCCAAAAAAGATATATATTTTTTAAAAGCATCTTTTTCTTGTTGTTCAATTTGTGTTCACCATCAATTCTTGGCGATTTTGAAAAAAAGTGTTCAAGTAAATAAAATTTTCATACACAATTAAAGATTCCAAAATTGTTGACAAATGTCAAGAAATGGTTAGGTTTTAAGAATATGTTCATATTGATTGATAATGATGGAAATTGCAAATAACCGAAGCATTCAAATTAAAAAAAATACATGCTCACGGATGCACTCAACTGGCATAGTCTAGCACACTCCTCTTAACTGGTGGTATTTGCAGCAACCCCACCATCCCCTTGCAGGAGTATGTGGTCGATCCCGCATTGGACCTCGTCGTCCTCGCAATTCTGACGAGCAATGGTTGTCGGTCGTCTCGTAGTACCCCGACACCCTCGCAGCATTGGCTTGCAACACCAACTGTACCTTGCAGTACCGACTCTGCTTATCGCCACACTATACGAAGCAATGCCCCTAGCAACAATGGAGATAGCATCACTAGAAGGGCTCTCAGCAACAAATGCATGTTCGCAGCACCGTGTCCCTTGCAACATCATTGAATACCATCGTGGCGTGACTCACAATAACCATGCCGCCCCATCAGAACAGGGGTACGATGCCTCTCACAACAACGGTCTAAGCACTGTCCCATCTCGCAGTGGCAACCAATGACCTCTCTCCTCATGCATGCTTGCATGTGGAGACGCATAGAAAAGCCAATTGGATCACAACCGCTTGGGGGAGGCACTTCCATGGTAGTCTGTTGCAACATAAGGGGAAAGTACTCGTCAACAGGATCTAACAGTTGCGAAGGAGAGTGGAATGTAGCACTGTCCTGATAGCTTTGTAGCAATGCCCCAATGGCCCCATGACGGGCTAGATTTTTATGCAATGGAGAGACAGAGAGACGCCATGAAATTCGGAGAGGAAGGGGAATGGATGGGATAAGACGACGATGGAGTTTCCTAAGATAATGTGCGGAGGCACTTGGTCGGCAACCGAAATGGTGAATGGGTGCGGGGACATTTGGATCAATTATGATCCAGTGGCTACGCGGGCCACTGAAATTACACATGACTAGCTGGTAGATTTAGATCATTTTCCGTATGGATGGAGTAGGCTTTAGTGTTGTTTTGTGGTTTCTTCAGTCTTTCATGAGTTACAATGGAGTTTTATAGTGATTGGAGTTTCAGTCGGATGACCATGAGAAACATGAACAAAAACAATGTGAAACTTGAATTAGAAATCTATGGCCGGTAAAAAACGTCTAGGTAAACCATGTGAAATCTATGCAAACATTGACCAACTTTGAGCATAGCTGAAGCATTTACAAATTCCAGTGAAATATACCTTTCTTTTTCAAAAAAGGCAATGAAACCAATAAAAAAGTTTTTAATATTTGCTGAACTTGTTTGAAACATCATGTATTTCTAATCGGTGAAAATATTTTTTTAATGTCGTTTTTTATTAATTATGTTTTGCAAACTATGCTCATCTATATGGGCAATTTACTCGTGTGAAACTTATATAAAACCACACTGATATAGCATAGGGGTTATTACAAAAGTAAGAGACTTATCCCAGTGGATGCTCAGTTTCTATTGTACTCTATATGTCCCCATTTTTTTCCCATATGGATGCTCCGTTTCTAGTACACCTGGTGTGTGTGTGTACTATATATGTTCGCATTTTCTTTCTCTAGAAAAAAAAATAGCTCCGTTTGTTTTCTGTACACGTTCCATGGAACTCCTTCCTCCCAGCAGTGACTAGTTTGTTTCTTCTCACAAGTTTCTTGGGTGTATATGCTACTCCCTCTGTTCACTTTTACAAGGCCTTGAAGACATTTCAAACAGGATGCAAAGTAGCTCATTTTCAGTTGTCTGAAACGACTTATGAAAGTGAACGGAGGGAGTACATATCTTGACCAAAACAATGTCCGGTCTGGAGTGCTAACGGGTTGGAAATGGAACGGTGGCTTGTACCGTAGTGACTTTCCACGCATATGTCAAATTTATTCCTTCTATGTTGGCTTGTAGGCCCTCAGTTCTTGAAAGAGGTCTTACCCCTCTCGGGGCTCAAAGCGAAAATGCATCAACCATGCAAAAAAATATGCTCTCAAACCACAAAAACACATAATTATAAGTTGTTCAAATTAACATGACCATCCAAAGTCACCCTAGATAACAAAGCGCTGACAGAACTATCAGAACACATAATTAGTCGTTCAAACCTGACCATCCAAGGTCATTTAAAAGTCTAGATAACAGAACTAGTAAGCCATTAAGATGACCTCTGACAGTAGATAAATAAACAAGTTCCTTCCTCTGAGAATCATTTGAAAATAATCCAAGTAGCAAGAGCCCAACCATGCCTCAATCTAAGCACTTCTCACGGCGAATGATGTAAACAATCATCTTCAGCAGCTCGCTCTCCATCAACTTGAAGAGGCAGATGTCACCCACCCGCAGGCGGTTGCCACGGACGAAAGCCACCCATCCTTTACAGATCCTCATGCGATCACTCGCGCGTCGCAGCTCCGTGTCCCACGTCCTACTCTTCCCCTCCCGTTGAAGCACCAGACTGATCACATTTTTCTTTCCGCGATGCCCGGTGAAGTACTGTTTTTCGAGATACCTTGACGCGTACTGCTTGCCCATGGTCTGTTTATGTGCATATGCGGGGAGGATGTTAGTAACACGGATGCAGATAAGAAAATTTATTGTTGAGGAACTGGTAGACATATTTTCTATTTACGGAACTTACTATCATGATGCCGTATTTGCGAGAAACATTGCACTTGTTCAGGATCGCGACGTAAACTGGTACTGTCGACTCAATGGTTTCTACTTTCTCCCGCACTTTTTGCTCCTGTGCTGGCGTTATAGAGGCTCTTTCTGGCAGTACGAAGAGGGTCTCAGAAGCTCCCTCAGAATTGTCTACATCCTCTTCAGGCCCCAATGATGATATATCTAGGTTTTCAATAGAATCAGGCTGAATTGATGAAAACAAAATCTTTTTTTCATGTGAAATGTGACCCAAAAATTTTAGTATCTGTGATGATTTATGTGCAGTGTGTGCCATACCATCGGTGGCTGGTTCCTCCTTAACACGGGCTGTTAAGGACGTATTTGCGCTTGTTCTTCTGTCGGTAGCCATGTGTGTCATCCCTGCTGTTCCACCAGGGGAACGACGAACGCTCTCTTTGTGAAGAAGATGGACAATTATGGTAAATCTTCCTTCCTTAACCTTTGCTATTGGCTGAAAGAGGCAGATATCTCCCTCTTGAACACAGTTGTCATGGACAAAGTAGCCCAAATAAAGGTTGCGCCGACCTGGATTAAATCTGCACTTCCATTCCTTGTTCTTCCTAGGTAGCTGAAGTATGATATTTGTAGCTTCACATGGGAAGTATTTGAGTGCGTACTCCTTACGTATTATCTAATTGAAAAGGGGATAGAGTAGATGGTGATACAGTTGAGCTGTTTTATCTGACAGACGAAGTACACAATACTCTATGACTGTCATACACATGGCTTCAACTGATAAGGCAACAATAATATTGATTTAGTAATGTAGATATATATTTTATTGCAAACGTATCCTTCATTGGCTTGTTCGGGTTAGAACCAGAACCTAGATCCAGAATTTTGAAACTAAGAAAAATTCGCTCAACCTTAAAACCATCGAAATTTGTGAAGTTTCGTAAAATGTGAAATAAAATTTAGATAAATTTGAATTTGAGCAATTGGATACATTAGTGTTGTAGCAACAATACTATTCAAAAAACTGACACATCCAATGGTGCTTTCCATATATCCACTTTGTAGACTCAGGTTCGGATCTCAGCGACGCATTTGTTTTGCAAAAAAAATCTACATCAGGCATAAAGCTGAATAAGAAGACAAAACAATGCAAAAATGAGTAGCAGAACCTCAACCTGAGAGGTATTAGATTGGCTAACACTGGGCTATGCGAAGGGCCATGTATTAAAAGAGGTTCAAACGTATTTAGAAAAGCAATTTGAAAATACCGAAATATTTCGAACGAAACCGTGTTTCCGAAATAGTATCGATCATAAGTTAATAACCAGAAACTGTGAGTAGCTACAGAAGGTAAGCAGTTCATAAGAAATGCGTATGATAAAACTACCATACCAGATTACCAAAGTTTGCACTGGTCTTCTTCATCTGTACAACAAGCACCGGGATTTCAGATCGAATTTTCTCTACAAGTGCTTGTATTTTTGCCTCCTGTGCTACTGTAAGATCACATTTCCCTGATAAGACATAATCATTCAAATGCACCCGTACATCATATGACTCCACCAAATTGTCTCTAGATAGACTGTCTTCAGCTGTAAATAAGTTTCAACAGTAAGAGGCATGTGGTGGACGTAACTGAATAATCCCAGTACACAACTTACCTGATAATTCCTCAGAAGAATCTGATATTGCAGCCTTCTTTGCTGATTTTTTATAACCGTACGAGCTTTCCTTTTGGCTTTCATCAGAGTCTGATCTTTCGCTTGGTGAAGACCGAGTAGTCCCACCAAGAGAACTACTAGAATTATCAACATCAAATGTGCTTGGCTTTCTAACATCGGAAGCAGTTCCCATCCTTGCACAGCACGACGCTTTCTGCTTACCACTGGAATCGAATATTGTAACCTTGAAGCGGGCGTTTCCAAGGTAACGAAACATCAATGAATAATTTTCTTCTATTTTATTGGCATCAACGAATGATGCCCATCCAGACTTCAAAATTGTTCGGTTCATATTCTCGGTAACTCCAACATCATAGACGTTACCATTAGGGGACTCTAGTTTGACGGTTATCCAGACCTTTCCTTCAAATTGGTTCACAAACCACTCCGGTATGACCTGTAACAAGAAGGAATGGTGCAAAAAATGTTTGAGGCAACAAAACAACTCTAAAAACATCAGAGAGACCACTGAATTAGTAGGAAATTAGGAAAGGCAGAAATAGCTAACCAGGCCGTGCATGAAGTCGCCATTGATTTGCCTTAGAAACTTAAGCTTGATCTGGCAGCATTCACATAGATCACTCATCTTGGATATGTCCTGTAAAACGAACAATATATCATGTGTTTGCATAACTAATGATACCCTAAAATCATTCAAGATCAGCATGATGTCCTCTCCCAAATACAAAAGTAAAGGTCATGCCGTTCGTGGTCGCTACCATACAAAAGTAAAGATCAGCATTATGCCCCATGTTTTTTTTAACTGAAAATATACCCCACTTCAGTTGACAGTGATCTTATGTCGTTCTTTTCTTTGCATAAATGTCCCATGTGAACAGCGTATTGCCTATATTGGAAATTTGTAATTTTGGGATCCTTCACCCTTCCGCTTCCCCTTCTGTTACTCTAATTTGGGGTATGAGCAGATCCAAGCTTGTGCGCTTAGTGCTGGGACTGAATTTCAAGTGTGACCATGGGTGGTAGGAGTGTAGGACTGAACGTTTTGTATGAGATCTCACATTAGGTGAGATTCGTGAGATCAACCTCAAAAATTCATATTTAGACGTTTTGAAAAAAATCTGAAATTAGTCACAACACCCCTGTAGGGTATGTCTACAACTCGAAGAAAATCAGCTCAAAACTTGATGTACATTTAGAGATTCAAAAAAGATAAATTTGAATGTGAATAGTGGCAGCTTTGGGTGAATACTGAATAGTACTTCGACACTATTCACATCTGATTTTATCTTTTTCGTTTCTATTAATGTAGCCGAATTAGGAGCTGAACCTTTTTGAGGTAGTACATCAAACACTGATGTGTGTCTACAATTTTTTTGAGAATGTTTAAACATGTATTCCTTTTTCAAAAAAATCGATCTTATTTATCTCACCAAATGTGAGATCTCACACAAGTCTCCCCCCATTTATGCTGGATCTGCAAATGCAAACTGACCATGGTGTTTGTGTGCACTCTGAATATATGCAAAGTTTATGCTTCAGGCATCTTTATATATGATTCGTGAATCATGAGACATGCCGTTGGTGCTTGTAGAAAAAGTACTACGTATATGCAAACTTAATGTTTCAGGCATGAGCTCGATTTTGATAGCGTATATACACTCCATGCTTGATTTGGGCAGCAGTATGAATTGGATAGTCAAAACGTCCTAGACATGGAGAATTTTTACAACTGGGTTACCTGCGTCTCGCGTCGATGGTCGCCTTCCTCTGCCCTTGTACGTGGTGGCGCTCCCACCCTGCGTCTACCGCTGCCTGCTGTACAAGACGAACAAAGATGAACAGTCTGCTCAATCAGAGCTGGTGCTGTCGAACCATGATTACCATGTACTATTGCAGATCTATCGTAGGAAATAATATTCTGACTGGATCTATCGAACACTAGGCTCCATTTGTGATGCTACTAGGGGGATAAAATGCAGATCTAATATGAATCAGTCACTGATATCTATTGAAAAAGAAAAGAAACACTGATGGAAAACTATCATAGAACATTCAGTTTCTGATACTCATATCATGGTAGGACAAAATGACTCGTATCATCCTACCAACCACCTTCTGAAAACCAGCGGAAATAGAAAGAAAGCAAAACAACAATGAAACAAAAAAACAAATACTATTGTAACTTGCAAACAAAGACGTCACTTGCCAGAAGAAGCTCACCGGTGGTGCTGGAGGTAGAGGGGTATGCAAGAAGAAGCTCACCGGTCTTACTTATGGAGAGAGCATCCAGGGACTGCAAGGGCACACACATGCCAACAGTATAGAGCTGTCATTTTGAGCCTGCGCTGAATTTAGGCTTCTCGTATTCCCAAGGCAACTCAGAGAATCTCAGACAACTCAGAGAGATTCTATTCTCACTCTTCGTCTTCCTGATACTCATTACCCAAAAAGTGGAGAGAATCTCAGGCAACTGGGTGAAAAAGTAGCTTGGTCACGGGTGAAAAAGTTGAATATTTCTTTCCTATTCTCAACTATATATAACGTTACTTTTACATTAGAGATTGAACCTGGAAACTTCATGCAATATACTCCAGATTGAAAGGAGATATTACAGGTGTCTTCTAACACGTTTTGTTTTTACTTTTCGAGAAAGAGATTATACTTCTCATCTCTGCATCAATCAATGCGCCGTTTATTCATTTATTCTAACTCATTTCATAAGATGTGTCTACCTCTATATCCATATGACAAAATATCAGAATTACTTCATCGTACACAGCTTTGACATTTTCATTCGTGGCATGCCATTGACTAACAGCAGAAAGAAATCGGGTCATCTGAATCCAGCCAAGCCTACACCTCCCGGAAAAAACTAAAAACTATATTAAGAGCTTCTACATTGGCCCCGTCCCCCGTGCCGCTCCCGCGAGCGGCCCAGGCGGAACCCTAGATCGCCGCCGCCGCTCCCCTTTCTCGCCTTCCTTCTCCCTCGCCGCCGCCAGGGGACGCCGCCGGGCAAAGCCCGCGCGTGCGTCAGCGCCGGCGGGGCTCCCTTCCCCCTCGCGAGGATCCTGGGCGGCGCGGGACGGCCAGCCCTCGCGGCGGCGCTTCGCTCAGCGGCAGGTCAGGCCGGCGGCGGATCTGGGCGGGGCTCCCCTCCTTGGAGGCGCTGCGGCGCTGGCGGCGGCGTGGTCTACGCGGGGCGCGAGCGTGTGGGCTCCTCCTCATCCCGATCTGATGGCGCCGTGGTGGCGCCGGCGCTCGGGCGTACGGCGGGGTCCGCGAGGGTGGTCGGCACGCGTCTTCCTCCCCGATCTGATGGCTCCACGGTGGCGCCAGTGCTCGGGCGGTTGGCTTCGCCAAGCTGTGGCGGACGCTGGGCTCTCGGCGGCGCTCCGGCGTGTGCAGGCGGCGGCGGTCCCTGTGCGCGGTCGTCGGCTCTGTCTCTGACCTGGACGCCGCGGGGGATGGCGGCGGCCCGGCGTGGCCGGCGATCTGGATGCAGTGGTGCCGGCGGCTTGCTGATATGTCGGTATTCCAGGGTCTGCCTGGTGGTGCTTGTGGTGATGGCGGCCCGGGCACAAGAGTTGGATCCCTTCGCACTGATATGGGTGTAAACTTGCCTTTGGCTCCTGCTAAGGCCGGCGGTGCTGGCGCTATCTGCGTTGTTCCCTTCTTGAAGGCATCGCCGTGGAGAAGTTCAAGGCCACTCTCTGCTACCTCCGGGGGAAACTCCAGATCGGATGATCGGATGACGACAGCGCTCTGGTGTCGTTCCTCCCTTGGAGGCGTCATTCTTAGAGGTACACATGTTATCGAGGGACCAGGGGACAGATTCTTTGGTGGAGTGATGCTTCATCCTACACACTGATGGCGAAGGATCTTGACGGCGTGGCGCAGTGCAGATTCAGAGTTCGCTGTGGGAGGATGGACTCGCGCAGGAGGATGACGCTGTCGGGCGTCATGGTGGCGTCGATGGTAGAGAGACCTGGCACGGTTCTTGCAACAGTACAACTGTGAAGATGGATTGATGGCAGGTGGTTGAGGGGCCTCATACCCGGCATGCATCCTGGTTGAGGAGTGCGCCGGACTAGTAGGTGCCCCATACCCGGCAGGCGTCCTGGTTGGGACCTCAGGTCTTAGATGTTTAGGTTTGGCTGCGATGTCTGTTTGGTATTAGACCCGGACTATCTGTGCCCTTCATCAATTGGATAGGTGTAGCGACAGTTGTTGCTTAGACGGTGGCTTTAGTCTTGCTGTCGTATGACTTTGTAAGGGCTTGCGAGAATAGTTAATAAAATAGTTGTATGCATCGCCCAGATGCAGAGGCCTGGGGTCATCCTCCTTTTCTAAAAGAAAGAGCTTCTACAGTCAGGCTCTCCAAACTGATCGCGCGTACGGCCTCATCACAAAAACATGACCCAGACGGGCTTCCCAAACCGATCGCGGGCGTCCAGGCTGACGCACACCCTCAAACCCAACCCATATCTGGGTGGATATGGGGAGGCCTTGACGCGCCACGTCGGATCGGCCACCCTGGTCCACAAATACCCTAAATCTAGAGGATCCATCACCACTACGACTAGGACTCATTTATGCACGACACGCACCGGAATGACGTGGAGGAGATCTTCATCCACATCGTGTTGACCGTGGCGGAAATGGAAGCTCCGAATCTGCGTCGTCCCCTGTTGCTCTGCCCTTGGCAGAAGACGGTGTTGTGTAATTGACCGACGGTTGCGGAAGCTGCGAGAAGTCTCCCAACACTCTTGGTCCTGCGCGGCGGCCCGCAAGGCTGATTGGAGGGCATCAGGCTGGACTCTAGCTCCTGACCACGGCCTATGCCGGAAGGGGAATGGGAGCCATTGAGCACACAAGGGCCGCGGGAGGTCAAAATTGGTGTTTTGACCCTTTTGTGAAAGCTTAGCCACATCTGGCCCTGCTTCAAAAAAATTTAGGGATCTGACCTTTTTCCTACCTCTAGAGTTGATGGCGGTAGGCAACTTATGCACGGTAGCGCAGTGCGGTACTACCGCAAAACAGACTGGCGGTAGCCTATGCAACCCTATCGCCAAGGTGCCAGTGGTAGAGGAGTAAATGCATTGTATTAAAAAAAATTGCGACAAGTATTGTATTAATTTGGTACTTAGAAATTATTTACGGTAGAGCATGCACCCCTACCGTCAAGGGTCTCGGCGGTAGGTTGTTATACCCTATCGCCATTGACTCTAATAGCAGGAAGAGGGCAAAGCAATAAAAGAAAATTATCAGACCAGGTTCATATCTGACTAAACTTTCGTAAAAGATCAAACACCAAATTTCGCTGCCAGGGTGCTAGGTTTGGCAAATATAGCTCTTGGCATCGCTCCCGCACATTGCGAGGCTGTTGCCGTAGCGAAATTTATGGGAACCGGGAGCAACTTTTTCGACAAAGGTTGAATTTTATTAGCTCAAAAAAGAGTATCAAAATGATACAAACTCAAAGAGCACACACCCGGCCTCTGCATAGCTAGGATGCACACAGCCAACATAAACACACACACACATAAAAACACGGCGACAAATAGCAAAGTCATATAAGACCAAAGCTATGCGTAGCCGAGGAAAAAAGAAAAAAACCCAAAGTGATCAGAGCCACGATCGGCAGACTACAATGAACACCATATCCGCACCAATTATCTAATGACATCACACAGGCGACAAGGTTCTTCAACAGCAACGCCTTGAAGAAGGGAGCGACACTCAAGCATCGCCGTCACCGGATCTAACCACCAAGGCCAGAATCTAGGTTTTCACCCTGAAGAATCAGTCGGAGCTTATCCGGGCTATGCCTTCAACAAGGTAACGACATAAAAAACATCGCCATTGCCAAGGCCAGGCCTAGGCTTTCACCGCGGACCTCACGACCGGGTGCTCAAGTAGCACCACCATCGAAGTCATGCAAGTGTTGTCGCTGCCACTTTTTCACGATCCCAGCAGTTACATGCGATGTGACCGCCGCCACTGCACAACCATTCCTCTGCGTCAAGTACTCGCCCATAATTTGCATCCCACTGCCGAAGTCAGCCACTCGATCTTGAGATGAACCAAAGATCTTGCAATGACCACCGCCTCCGTGGAGACGTAGGAGGTCGCTGCAGCACAGTGTGCAATCACCCTCACTCGGTCGACCGAATCTGAATCACCACCACCAAGCCGTGGATCATAGCGCCGCGGGTGGTCACCACCAGATCCATGGTTGCCGGCCGCGAACCTTCATCGCGACGCTCTCTTACCATGCCCATGTAAGATGTCGTCGTAGATGTCAGCGCATCCGTACACGAGCCATGGCGGTAGCGAGGAGTCACCGCACTTCAGAATCAAGCACGCCGCCTAGAGCCCACAAGGGCCATCAGACGGCTCCATGCACGAAGATCCAAGAGATGCTTGATGAGCCACCATGCATCCATGTAAGCATGCATCTTGTACCTTATTACGTGGTTGACACATGCGAACAAGAAGCCTTGTTCAGCCACGATCTGGAGTCGAGGTACGTCGGCCGCCAGAGGAGATACCATGAAGCTGCGGACTTGTAGCCGCTGGTCGACCACTTGATCTACAGGGACGACCCCGACAAGATCACAGGCCGCCCTGCAGCTCACACCGCGTGCGGTGCCGGCCAACCGCGCAGCACATCTGCCACAACCACATCCCACTACACCGCCGCCGCTGCACATAGAAAGAGTCCTCGCCGTCGCCATCAGCCGCATGGACTTTGCCCGGCGACGTCCTCCGGCGACGGCGAGGGGGGCAGACTTAGAGCCTGCCGGCGGAGGGCGGAGGAGATGCTGCCGCCCGTGCCGCCCGGAACCGGGAGCAACTAGGTGGGTCGATGCATGCCAAATTCTACAGAGAGCAAATAAAATACTACTGTACTACTTGGAGAGATAGACTGGAAAGTGGCACAACAGTTTACAATCTAAGTAGGTTTGTTTATTCCCGGCCGGGCCCCACACTTATGGAGTTTGGCACCATGTACGTTGTGGAGCAAATGGCTTTGTGGCACCAGTGCTAAATTGTGAATACGCGGCAAATTTGACGCTGGCACACGGCTTCGGGTCTTGTCCCCCACCCCCAAGGCCCTCGAAAATGTTTCGAGCTTCCGCTGGATATGCCATAACTGATTGGAACGCTGGATTACATACATGGTCGCTGAAAAGTAACTCTTTTTTCGCCTGCACGATCACGTCTCAATTGATTGAAACTAAACACGATTCATACTTTGAAGATACAGGCACTCTAGTGGGCCTCAATTTTTTCAGCGCACTCAGGGCATCCATCTCTAGCAGATGCTATAAAATCCCGGACTGCAAAGAACATGAAGTTTTCAGCGCACTGGGTGCTTCAGTGCAGGAGATCAACCATGGAAGTGCTCCAAGACAAAATTTAGCCGTGATTTCACCGAAAATCGGGAGGGCGTGGCGGAAGATGGTCGGAGCATGGCCAGAATCCGAGCGGGGCAGTGCAATGGTTGAATTAGGGGCTAGTGCGGGCATTGACTCATTTATGTTCACCTAAAAGGGACCCAAACCCTAGCGCCGCCAGCCCCCTCTCGCCTCTTCTCCTGCCGCCGCTACCGCCGGCCAAGTCCGTGGTGGTGACGGGCCCGATGCCAAAGCGCTAGGGCGGGTGGTGTGCTGGGGGAACTCCCGGAGTCTGCAGACTGTATTAGATCCGCGGCGGAGCCCCTTGCCTGTGCGGCGGTAGCCTGATCCATGGTCGCCCTGATGCTCTTTTGCTCGGTGGAGTCTATGCCAGCAGATGGGTGGCGGCGGAAGCCGCGGATCTGGCATCCCGTCCATGTCCGCTCCGACGTGGTTTTGTCCAATCGACGTCACGTGGAGGGACCAATGAGGGGCGGTGATACGTCTCCAATGTATCTATAATTTTTGATTGTTCCATGCTATTATATTACCCGTTTTGGATGTTTATGAGGTTTACTATACACTTTTATATTATTTTTTGGACTAACCTACTAACCGGAGGCCCAGCCCGAATTACTGTTTTTTTGTGCCTATTTCAATGTTTCAAAAGGAATATCAAATGGAGTTCAAACGGAATGAAACGTTCGGGAGCGATCTTTTTTGAGCAAACGCAATCCATGAGAATTAGAGTGGACGTCAAGAAGCAGCCGAGGTGGCAACGAGGGTGCTTGGCGCGCCCTGGGGGAGGGGGTTGCCTCATGGGCCCCTTGTGGCTCCTCTGACCTACCTCCTTCGCCTATATATATCTACGTACCCGAAACCATCCAGGAGCACCACGAAAAACTATTTTCACCGCCGCAACCTTCTGTATCCGCGAGATCCCATCTTGGAGCCTTCGCCGGCGCTCCGCCGGAGGGGGAATCGACCATGAAGGGCCTCTACATCGTCACCAAGTCCTCTCCGATGAGTTGTGAGTAGTTTACCATAGACCTTCGGGTCCATAGTTATTAGCTAGATGGCTTCTTCTCTCTCATTGAATCTTAATACAAAGTTCTCCTTGATCTTCTTGGAGATCTATTCGATGTAACTCTTTTTGAGGTGTGTTTGTCGAGATCTGATGAATTATGGGTTTATGATCAAGTTTATCTATGAGAAATATTTGAATCTCCTCTGAATTCTTTTATGTATGATTGGTTATCTTTGCAAGTCTCTTCGAATTATCAGTTTGGTTTGGCCTACTAGATTGATCTTTCTTGCAATGGGAGAAGTGCTTAGCTTTGGGTTCAATCTTGCGGTGTCCTTTCCCAATGACAGCAGGGACAGCAAGGCACGTATTGTATTGTTGCCATCGAGGATAAAAAGATGGGGTTTATATCGTATTGCTTGAGTTTATCCCTCTACATCATGTCATCTTGCTTAATGCGTTACTCTGTTCTTATGAACTTAATACTCTAGATGCATGCTGGATAGCGGTCAATGTGTGGAGTAATAGTAGTAGATGCAGGCAGGAGTCGGTCTACTTGTTGCAGACGTGATAACTATATACATAATCATGCCTATATATTCTCATAACTATGCACTTTTCTATCAATTGCTCGACAATAATTTGTTCACACACCGTAATAATTATGCTATCTTGCGAGAAGCCACTAGTGAAATCTTTGGCCCCCGGGTCTACTCTCTATCATATAAGTTTTCAATTTACTTTATTTTGCAATCTTTACTTTTCAATCTATATCATAAAAATACCAAAAATATTTATCTTATCATATTATCTCTATCAGATCTCACTTTCGCAAGTGCCCGTGAAAGGGATTGACACCCCCTTTATCGCGTTGGTTGCGAGGTTCTTGTTTGTTTGTGTAGGTGCAAGGGACTTGTGAGGAGCCTCCTACTGGATTGATACCTTGGTTCTCAAAACTGAGGGAAATACTTACGCTACTTTGCTGCATCACTCTTTCCTCTTCAAGGGAAAAACTAACGCATGCTCAAGAGGTAGCAGGCGGCTGGAGCTTCCCTGCCGGCGTGCCGACGGTGGTTTTCGTCTTCACAGCGATGCTCCGTACGGTTCCAGTCAGCTGCGAGATTGGGGGACGCGACTTCTGGTGAAAATCACGCCAACTACGGTCATGGCGGACGATGGCGGTGTCTGGGACGTCGTTCTATTCTCGAGGCATCGTTGTTGCAGGTCGCGGCGCCACGCACATGATGCTCTAGGGGAAACCATAGATCTGGAGTCTTCCCGGGTTGGATGATGATGGCATCTTCGATGTCGTTCTCCCTCCTGCAGGCATCGTTTTGGAGCAGGTACGAATTGGAAGGTCTTAGAGTTGAGCGGGGTTTCATGCTCCGCATCGATGACGGAGGATCTCGACGGTGTGACATAGTGGAGTATTGGCGTCTGGTGCGGGTTGATGGACTCGCGCAGGAGCACAACGCTGTCCGGCATTGTGGTGGCGTCAACGGCACGCCTGGCATGGTCGAAGCATCAGTTCCTGTTCTGAAGATGGATAGGTGGAAGACAGCGGCGAGCGCCTTTGAGAGTTCCCAGACCGGTGTGTACCCCAGACCCGACATTGTGGCTTGGTTGGGGCCTTTGGCTTTAAATGTTAGGCTTTGGTACGAAGTCTTTTTGGCATCCACCTCAGATTTTTGGCACCCCTTCATCAAGTGAATATTCTGCGATGCGGAAACATCTTACCCTTTCGCGGGGGACGTGTTGTGTGTTATATTGAGGGTTGTGAAGCCTGATCATGCGTACAAATGTTGTTGGAGATACAACTTGAGGAGGAAGAAAGACAGGAGATAAAGGAGCTAGTTACAACCGAATACAAGATAAACCATGCGTATAGCTATCCTATCTATCTCCTCACTACAAGTGAATATCTCCTCCGGATGTGTTACATCATGTTTAACACCCTCCCTTAATCACAACTTGGTTACGTTGAGATTATGCTTGAAGTTCTCAAAGCTTCTCACAGGTAAGGCCTTTGTGAATCCATCTGCAATTTGATCTCTGGAATGCAAAAACCGAATGTCAAGTCGCTTCTGAGCAACCCTTTCTCTGACAAAGTGAAAATCAATTTCTATATGTTTTGTTCGGGCATGAAAGACTGGATTTGCAGAGAGATAAGTAGCACTAAGATTATCACACCATAAGCATGGAGCTTGTGTAGTTTTCAAACCAAGCTCCTTCAGCATGGACTGAACCCATATGATTTCTATTGTAGCATTTGCTAATGCTTTATATTCTGCCTTTGTGCTTGACCTAGAGACAGTAGCATGTTTTCGTGCACACCATGATATTAAGTTTGGTCCAAAAAATAATGCAAACCCGCCAGTTGATCTTCTGTCATCCAAACATCCTGCCTAATCAGAGTCAGAGAAAGCATTGACAAGAGTTGAGAGTGACTTGCTAAAATTTAGACCAATACTCAATGTGTTTTTGACGTATCTAACTATACGTTTGGCAGCTGTCAAGTGAACAGTGGTAGGTGCATGTAGGAACTGACATAATTTGTTAACAGCAAAGGAAATATCAGGTCTAGTCAAGGTGAGATACTATCATGCTCCTACCAAACTTTTGTATCTTGTATTGTCCTCTTGATTCAAGAGTGTCCCTTCTGAAAGAGATAATTTTTCTAAACTGGATAAAGGAGTGGGAGAGGGTTTACAACCTTGCAAGCCAGCCTTTTTTGCCAGATCAGTTGCATACTTTTCCTGAGAGAGATGAAGTCCATTCTTGTGTCTCTTCACCTCAATTCCAAGGAAGAAGTGCAAGTCTCCAAGATCCTTTAGTGAAAAATCTGCACCCAAGTCCTTTAACAATCCTATGATTACTTCATTAGATGAGCTTGTCACAATAATGTCATCAACATATATGAGAACAAATATGCATGTGTTGGACTTGCTGTAAATAAACAATGAGGTGTCAGACTTAGATGTAATAAAACCAAGTGCCTACATCTTATGACAGAGACGAGAATACCATGCCCTTGGAGGTTGCTTTAATCCATACAGTGCTTTGTCAAGTTTGCAAACATGAGAAGGAGCACTTTTGCTTTCAAACCCAGGAGGTTGTTTCATGTACACTTCCTCTTCCAGAACACCATGGAGTAACCCATTCTATACATCTAACTGCCTGAGACTCCAGCCTCTGGAAACAGCAATAGACAAGATAAGACAGATGGTGGCATCTTTTACAACCAGACTAAAGGTGTCCTCATAATCTATACCATACCGTTGTTTGAAGCCTTTTGCAACAAGTCTAGCTTTATAACGATCAATGGTTCCATCAGATTTTCTCTTAATTCTGAACACCCACTTGCAATTAATAAGATTTTTACCTTGCCGTGGAGGAACCAAGTGCCATATCTTATTTTCCTCTAGAGCTTTGTATTCTTCACACATTGCCCTTTTCCACTTTTCATCGCCAAGTGCCTCTTCAAGTGTGTTGGCCTTGCCTGGTTCACCTGTAGAGCAAACTAGACCGTATTTTGTTATATTTTTGTAATTTACAGGTTGAATTACCCCTTGTTGCATCCTTGTACGGTGTTGTGCTGCAGAAGAACCCGTAGCCGCAGAAGATCCCGGAGCCCTTGCTAGAGACACAACAGCCCCCAAGGAAGATCCGCCAACAGCAGCCAAGTCGAGACCGACCGGATCTTCTGTAGCAGCAGGCTGAAGCGTTTGGTGAAGTGGTAGCCGCAGAAGATCCAGGGCGGCAGGCAGGCTCATCATGAGCCCGTGATGGCGCGGACCCGCTAGAGTCAGGGGTTGTCTCCGCGTCCGCCTGGCGAATGAGGGGGCGCCACGTGTAGTGCACGGGCTGGGCCGCAAAGCGCGTGCGGTTTTGCCATCCTCGAGCTGCCATGTGGCGACAGGGGATTGGCACCGGCCGGTGGATGCGTTTCGCCCAGTCGGAAGCGGTTGCGTGTCGAGCGGCGGGTCGATGGCGCCCGCACGGCCGACCGCGTCTGGCACGTCCGCTGTAGGCCTGCAGCTGGCCCTGGCATAGATCCAGGAGGCGATTGCCTGGTTCGCTGCAGAAGCGATCCCGAGGAGAATATGCTCCCCATGTCGCGGCACACGCGATATAGCTCATTTGGAGCGATTTCTTCACCGTTTTCATCACCGTTTTCGCTGGTCTGCATCCCTTTTACACCAACAGAAGGCTCATGTGCACTGTGAGGCTTGGCCAACTTATGATCAACACAATTATTAATGCCCCCTTGATCATAACCAGAGAGATTTGAAGGTAGTAAAAGAATTTCTTTCTGGAGGACGGCACCAGCATTTGGGTGTAGATCAGCGAAAGGAAACTTTATCTCATCGAAGACAACATCACGGGAGATATAAACACGACACATGGATATGTCAAGGCATTTTACACCTTTATGTTGGGGACTATATCCGAGAAAAGCGCATTGCTTGGAGCAAAACATCAATTTGCGATTGTTGTAGGGACGTAAATTTGGCCAACATGCACAGCCAAAAATACGAAGTGTGGTGTAGTCTGGTTTGACGTGGAGGAGGTGTTGTACTGAAGTCTCATTATTGATGACACGACAAGGGAGCATGTTAATGATGTGGACAACAGTAAGAAACGCTTCGTCCCAAAACTTAAGTGGCATGGAAGCATGAGGTAAGAGGGCTAGGCCAACTTCGACAATGTGTCAATGTTTATGCTCAGCTGAGCCATTTTGTTGGTGAGCGTGGGGGCATGACACAAGATGTGAGACACCTAGAGTTTGGAAGAAGGAGTTCAACTT
>NC_041385.1:800870802-800884160 GCF_002162155.2 Triticum dicoccoides
GAGGTGAACTTGCGCTCAACAAGTGCTTGAAAAATTTTGAACACTTGGAAAACGTCAGATCTTTTCTTAAGAAGATAGATCTAAGAAAACTTGTTGTAGTCATCAATAAAACTTACATAATAGGTGTGTCTACCATCAGAATAAGGGGCAGGACCCCATACATAAGAGAAAATCAATTGCAATGGTTCGGTAGAGACACTTGTAGAAATTGTGTAAGTTAGTTGATGAATTTTATCTCGCTGTCAAGAATCACAAATAGTTTCAATATTGCGCTTACCAACATATGGGAGCTTATTTTTCCTAAGCTATTTTTCAACTAAAGAGAAAGAAGCATGTCCTAATTGATCGTGCCACCGTGTTGACGAAAGTTCAACACCAAAAGCTTGTTTATTGAATCTTGTACTCTCCGAAATCAATGGGTAGAGTCCTCGAACACATCTACCGCCATAGAGGATTCTCCTCGTGGCCAGAGCCTTAATAAAAAAGAAATAAGGATGAAATTCAAGGAAGACATGATTATCAAGAGCGATTCTATGAACGGAAAGAACACTTTTGTTGGCACTAGGAACATGCAAGATTTTTCTAAGATGAATTTTACGACTAGGGGTATTAAAAATTGAGTGACCAATGTGGTTTATCGTCATACCTTCACCACTAGCAGTGTGGATTTGATCCTTGCCGTGGTATTTTTCCTTCATGGTCACCTTTTCAAATTCATTGATGATGTGGTTGGTGGCGCCACTGTCAACGTACCAGTTGGCGTCGATCCCATAGGAGCCATCCGCAGCAGCAGCAACTTTGTCCTCATCTTGGGAGGAGTCTTCATCATCTTCATAGCGGTACCAGCAATCTCTTGTAGTCTGCCCTGGCTTACCACAAATTTGGCAGTGAGGAGCATCTAGACGAGATCTTGTGGAACCGCCACGGCGGTCCCTGTTGTTGTTGTAGGAGGGTCGATCGCCACAGCGAGAGTTGTTGTTGCCACCGTGTCCCCCGCCGGAGTGCTTTCCCTTGGAACGAGGAGATCCGCAAGGACGAGAGGAGCCGCCGCCGCAACCATGGAAAGTGGTGTTGGCAGACGGTTTGAATCCACCCAAGGCCTGGAAGAGCGCCACGTGCTGATCGAAGTTACTCATCATGGAGAAGAGTTCATCGATGGAGACCAGTGTGATGCGGGCGTCGAGGGCAGACACCAGGGGCTGGTAGTCCATGTCCAGCCCATGGAGGATGTAGGAGACGAGTTCATCGTTTTGGAGACGCTTGTCGGCCGCAGCAAGTTTGTCCTCTAGGCCGCGCATGTGGGCGAAGAAGGTGCCGATGGACTGGTTCCCCTTCTGCGCGTTTATGAGAGCCGTGCGGATGTTGTTCACCTGACTCAGAGATTGCGATGAGAACATGCCCGCCAGAGCTGCCCAGAGTGCGTGCGACGTGGTGATCGCGGTCACCTGCACCAGCACTTCTTTGGACAAGTTGTTCAGCAGGTAGCAAAGGACCTGCTGGTCCTCCCGGACCCAGATGGGGTGGAGAAGGTTGGGCGCCGATGATTCCTTCCCGTCTTTGTCCTTGCTGACGAGGAAGCGGGTCGGCT
This sequence comes from Triticum dicoccoides, assembly GCF_002162155.2. NCBI lineage: Eukaryota > Viridiplantae > Streptophyta > Magnoliopsida > Poales > Poaceae > Triticum > Triticum dicoccoides. The sequence continues at coordinate 800,872,391 of NC_041385.1, forward strand.
CCAGTGTGGTGCCATCGGCATAGCCGAAGACATCCGCAGCTCGCATCTATGGCACGATCTGGGCGCGCCACATGATGTAGTTGGTGCAGGTAAGTTTCTCCGTGACCTGCTGATTGAGGTTTTGGTGGGAGGAACAGGAGGAAGACATGGCTAGGGCACTAATGGAGATGAGCTAGGTTAGATGATTTGGAGGAAGGCTCTGTATACCATGTGCGATGCGGAAACGTCTTACCCTTTCGTGGGGATGTGTTGCATGTTATATTGAGGGTTGCGAAGCCTGATCACGCATACAAAGGTTTTTGGAGATACAACTTGAGGGGAAGAGAGACACGAGATAAAGGAGCTAGTTACAACCGAATACAAGATAAACCATGCGTATAGCTATCCTATCTACTCCCTCCGTTTCAAAATAGATAACTCAACTTTATACTAACTTTAGTACAAAGTTGAGTCATCTATTTTAGAACGGAGGGAGTATCTCCTAACTACAAGTGAGTATCTCCTCCTCATGCGTTACATCATATTTAACAAATATGAGTAGCGACAGATGTTTGCGAGATGATGGCTTCAGACTTAGTGATATACTACTTTGTAAGGTCTTTATGAGTAATTAATAAAGTGGCTGGAAGCATCGCCCAAGATAGGGGCCAGGGGTCATCCTCCTTTATTAAGAAAACTAAAAATTCACTACACAATTGCAAGTATGTCGTGTGTAGGTGATAATACCTGGGACCTGAAAAATATCATTTGGTTTATCACGTTTTAGAGGGTCTATTCGGCGCGTCTTTTTGGACCAAAACAGTAAATTTACGGGTTTGACCATTTTTCTGGGATCTTAAGATGCTCTCATTCCCGGTTTCACCCCACCGCACTGTCTCGTATGCTGCGGGAGGGAACCCACATGCAAAAACATCAACAATTAGCAACACATCACAGGTTGTTCAAACATGACCCATCCAAATTACTCTCAACTTAACAAAGTTCTCACAGAACTAATACACCAATAGGATAACGTCTAATGATGAACATATAAGTTTCTTTACCTACGGCTCCCCATTTTGCAGATAACGTCTAATGACACACTACCACACATAGTTTTCCAGTCCCAAAGTTCAAAATCATTAGAGCAGCAAGCATGCAGGACATGCTTTGGGCTAATATTTCTCACGGCGAATGATGTAGACCATCATCGTCAACTGCGCCTTGTTCTCCATCAGCTGGAAGAGGCAGAGGTCCCCCTCCCGCAGGCGGTTGTCGCGCGCGAAAGACGGCCATCCTTTGATAACCCTCATCTGCTGGCTCGAGGCTCGCTTGATATGCGTATATCGCAACTTGGTAGACCATGATCTGCTCTTCCCCTCCCGCTGAAGTACTAAGTTGATTGCATTACACTTGCCACCATGATGGCCAGCAGCGAACTTCTCGCCAAGATACCTAGCCGCATACCGAAATCCAAAGTTCTGGTTACATACATAACACGGGCAAAACATTAGAATGGCACCACAGATGCAATACTTGCGATCTTTTTTCCTATTTATCTCATCAAATGATACGAATGGAATCGAGGAACTTACTAGGATGGGAGGGTTAATATAATGGCTGCTATCCCGACATACATTGATCTTGCCCATGATAGCAACATAAAAGGGCAATTCTGAGTCTGACCCAATGTCCTTAATTTTCACCAGCACTTTGTTCTCCTGTGCTGGTGTTAGACAAGATCTGTCAGGCAACATGAAGGGAGGCTCAGAACCTTCTTCAGAATTGTTAGATACATCATACTCTTCATGTTGTGAAGAGTACTCCTCACCTGTACAAATTTTCACATGAATCAAACATATTATAACATGAACTGAAGTTTGACACATGCATCCTAGAAGTGGCAACATCTTAGTGGTGTGTTGGCATACCATTGATAGGTGGTTTGGTCTTAACACCACCCATCTTGGTGATTCTCCTTCCATGATTAGAGCCAATGTCAGTTGTTCTTCCAGGGGAATGACCAATACTCAATTTGCCAAGGATGTGGACTGTCATTGTGAATCTTCTGTGCTTAGCATTTGTCATTGGTTCAAAGAGGCAGATATCGCCCTCCTTAACGAGATTTTCACCAGCAAAGTCGCCCAAAGAAAGGTTGCGCCGACCAGCATCAGTCAAGCCAGATGGCCTGATATGGAACTTGCACTCCCAAACCTTGTTCTTCCTAGGCACCTGGAGTATGATATTTGTATCTTTGCATGGCAAGTACCTGTGTGCATAATCCTTACGTATTACCTAGTGGAAAAATAGGTATAAAGTATTAGTGATACAGTTGTGCTGTTTTATATGATAGCTGAGTACTAAATAATTATGATGTTAAGACTATGACAGAGGCTAAATTGCTCTAACACACATGGATTCAATTGATAAGGAAATAATAACGTAGATTTAGTAATGTATATGCATTTTGTCCAAGCATATCCTTCAGAGGTTTTTGATAGTTAGAACCTGAACACTGACTTTCCTAAATAGCATCATACCAAGAAACTGTAAGTAGCTACAGACAGAGGAGAGCAGTTCATACAAAACGTGTATAGTAAATCTAGCGTACCAGATCACCATTGCGTTTCACATTACTCTTCTTCATCAGTACAACAAGCATAGGAATTTCCGGTCCAATCTTCTGTACAAATGCATGTAATTTCAATTCCTGTGCTTCTGTAAGATCGCACTGCCCTGATATGACATAATAATTCCTAACATCGTCGGACTCCACTGGATTGTCTATAGACAGATTGTCTTCTGCTGTAAAAAACAATTCAACAGTAAGAGAAGGTGTGGTGGAGGGTACTGAAAAATCTGAGTACACAATTTAACATCTTAACCTGAGGATTCTTCAGAAGAATAAGATCTTTCCTTCTGTCTTCCATCCGAATCTGATCCTTCGCTTGCTGAAGACTGAGTAGTACCACCACGGCTACTAGAATTATCAACATCAAATGTGCGAGAACAGCACCAGGTTTTCTCTTTACCATTGGAATCAAATATTGTAACCTCAAAGCGGGCATTTCCAAGGTATCGAAACATCAATGAATAGTTCTCTTCTATTCGATTGGTATCAACGAATGCTGCCCATCCATACTTCAAGATTGTTCTGTTCATACTCTCAGTGACTCCAACATCATACATGTTACCATCAGAGGTTTCTAGTCTGACTGTTCCCCACATCTTTCCTCCAAATTGGTTCACAAACCACTCTGGTATGACCTGTAACAAGAGAAGGAATGGTGCAAAAAATGTTTGAGGCAGCAAAAAAACACTAAACATCAGATAGCCCACTGAATTAAGAAATTAGGAAAGAAAGAAATAACTAACCAGGCTGTGCATGAAGTTGCCATTGATCTGCCTTAGAAACTTAAGCTTGATCTGGCAGCATTCACATGGATTACTCATCTTGGATATTCCTGTAAAACTAACCAGCATATATCATGTGTTTGCATAACTAATGATTCCCTAAAATCATTCAAGATCGGTATGATGCCCTCTCCGGATCTTTGGAATTATTCTAGCACGTAGTTGCAAGTGTGGTCTAGGTGGAGGTGGATGGTGTGTAAACAGCTTGCAACACTCTTAGGTGGATGGTTCTTTCACCCTTGCTTCTTCTCTAATATATGATACGCATGCGATGTGTATTCGAGAAAAAATATACGCAACTTAATGTTTCAAGCATCTAAAATACTACTGTGGATGCTATGCATCAGAGCTCAATTTTGACAGCATATATACATTCCATGCTTGTTTTGGGCAGCAGCATGAATTGGATAGTGCAAAACATGCTAGACATGGCACTTTAGAGAAGTGAGTTACCAGCTCGCCAGAGTGACCTGCGTCGCCTGGCGCTTCCACCTTGTCTCCTCTGCTCCCTGCTGTACAAGACGAACAAAGATGAACATGAGAAAGTTTGCAAAAAATGCATATCGGTCATAGGGGCAATAACTTTCATACTGGATCTATTGATCACTGGGCTCCATTTTTTACGATTTCACTAGGGGATAAAATGCGATCTAAATCAAATCAGTGATATCTCTTAAAAATAGAAAAAAAACATAATGGTTAACAATCACAGAACATTCAGTTTTATGAAATTCCTAGGTAGCACAACATGACTGCTTTGTATATCCTACCGGTTTGTAAAATTCAGCAGAAATAAACAGAAAGCAAAACCACAGTAAAACTAAAAAACAAATACTGCTGCTCTGTGCAGGTGTGGAAGAGGAGAAGACATGAATAAACTGCAAACACGATAGAACAGCTTTGCCAGAAGGAGCCTACCCTCACCACGGTGCTGGAGGTAGTAGTAGAAGGGTATGCTGGTCCGGTGGTCTTACTTATGGAGAAGAGAGAGCGTCTAGGGACTGGAAGGGCACACACAGACATAAAGTAATGAAGGGAGCTGTCATTTAAGCCTGCGTTGCATTTATATATAGACTTCTCATATTCCCAAGGCACTACTGGTAGTTTGACCGTCTGAGGACCCAAGTGGAAGTCTGTACCACACTCAACGAGGGGATGCTTGTTCACGCATGCAAAAATTGAATATTTCTACTCTATTTTCTACTACTATATAATGCTACTTTTACATCATATATAGCTTGACCCTGAAAACTTCGTCTTCATGCCATATACTACTCCAGAGTCCAGACTGAAATTAGGAAATTGCAGGCTGTCTTCAAATACGTTTGGTTTTTTTTTTCTTTCGAGAAGGAGATTAAACTTCTGCTCTCTGCATTAATCAATGCGCGCCGTTTATTTATTTATTCTACTCATTTCAGAAGATGTGTCTACCTGCAGATCCATATTCTAAGAAATTTCAAAATTCATTCATCTTACACAGCTTTGACATTTTTCATTAGTGGGATGCCAACTGAATAAACCAAAATGGGCGTGCACAGCAAGAAGAAAACCGTGCAATTTGATCAGGTCATCCAAATTCTAGTTAAGACCTTTTCTAACCAGAAAGCAGCATTGTAAGTATACCAATTCCGGAAGTTTACACACTGTTAGAGCATCTCCAACAGCCGCGCTAAGCGCCGCGCGCAAAAAACCTGTTTGCCGCGCGCGCTTCGGCTGGTTTAGCGCGGCCGCGAGCGCTGGCTCCAGCAGCCACGCTATAATGCAGCGGGCGCGCGCCGCTCCAGCAGCGCGCAAAAATACAGCGCGCGCGACTCGCCGGGCGCGCGCGAAAATGAGTTTGAAATAATTATCAAAATGCAATAAATATGTGAAATTTGTCCCAAACATTTTCCAACCAAATTCATGCCCACAAGTTCATCCAACCAAGTTCAAAATGCAAACTAAAAGTTCATGCCCACAAGACATAAATGAAAGACACATCAAACATCTTCCTCGTCTTCGTCCTCATCTTCTGAAGACGATTCTTCCGCCTCCGAAGATGAATCTTCCTCCCTATCCTCATCACGCATCGCATCACGTGAAGCTCCGACGGTGTTGGCAAGATTTTCAATGGCATCTTCATGGGAATGTGTTTGAGGAGGCACATTGAAAGACATTCCACCCATGGCCGGAGGTGCACCCATGCCTCCCATAAGAGTAGCGAAACTCATGCCTCCCATGGCGGCCATAGCGTCAGAGGGTGCTCCAAAGCCACCCATGCCTCCCATGGCGGCCGGAGGTGCACCCATGCCTCCCATGGCGCCGAAGCCACCCATGCCTCCCATGGCGCCGCCACCCATGCCTCCCATGCCGCCGCCACCCATGCCGCCAAGGCCGCCGCCACCCATGCCGCCAAGGCCACCGTCACCCATGCCGCCAAGGCCACCGCCACCCATTGTGCGGATCATGACTCTTTTTTGGATCAAAACTTCTTCACGGGAAAGGTTGACATCACTAGTGCAGAACCGGGCTTTAGTGCCGGTTGGCGAACCGGCACTAAAGAGTGGGGACTAAAGCCCCTCCCCCCTTTAGTACCGGTTCGTCACGAACCGGCGCTAAAGTGCAAACACGTGGCACGAGCCAGACCCGTGTACGTGTAGGACATTAGTACCGGTTGGTAACACCAACCGGTACTAAATGTTTGGGTGTTTTTTTTTTTAATTTTTGCTTTAATTTTGTGTTTTCAATTTGACTTTATTTTCCATTTAATTTTTTTTTGTTTGCTGGTATTTCACGATACTACAAATTGTACACGTTATGCATATATATTAAATAGATTTTCTCGTACGTAGAACCGCATATATATATATATATATATATATATATATATATATATATATATATATATATATATATATATAATATCATCGAATGTCTCATAGCCAACACCATTAACTATTCACACATACACATGTATATACATATACAATTTCTCCTACATGTTGCCTTGGTGCCTTCGGAGTACGATGACAAGTGGTTCATGGGGGCGGTAGCGGGTAATAGTATTCTCCTTTCGGATCTATGACCTGGTCGAGCAAAAATCCGGCTATTTCCTCTTGAAGTGCTTGTATGCGGTCCGATGGTAGGAGCTTATCCCGCACCGATCTGAACTGTTAAGAAGGAGATCAATATGCATGTGTGTTAGTTGTGTGACTAGATATCGATAATGGTGTGAATAGTGTTCTGACAAAAATGTACCCAGTCCTGTCTATCAAATCTGCTCCTTTCGCACGTCATCATGCGAATGTTCTCGCAAACATAGTATGCACACAGATTATTCCCTTTCGCCTGCCTCAGGGCCTTTACGAGAATGGAATTGAATCAGATAATGATTAATCAAGCATAATAATTAATTAATGATATTGAAACAAGAATTAAAAAGATGGTAGCTAGCTAGTACTACTTAATTACTTACCTTGGGTCGATGTCAAAACAACTTTTTTGGCCACGTGCCTGGAGTCACCTTGATGAACTTTGCCCATGCCCTGCCCGCCGGCAAAGAAAATTAATAAAGGGGTTATTAAATAGTTCATATCAGGAACTAATAGTTAATAATGATTGAAATTGCATGTTGACTATCCCCTTCACGATGGTGTAGTCTTTATCTTCTTTAGTTAGTGAGTCCAGTAATTCAACTTTTCCTTCCTTAATTTTAATGTCTAACAAGACCCAGTGCCAACTCCATACGCGCACGTTTGCATGTCTTAATTAAGCGGTCATGTGCATAAAATTAATCAACTACCGTAATCCGTATACACTTAATTATTAACATCTAGCTAGCTAGTAAGCAAAAACAGAATTTGTAGTACAAGACAGTGTGACTCACGGGAAGTTGTAAGGAAGTAGTATATCTTCATTGGTATTGAGGCGCTTTAAGAACTCTAGCATGCTTTCCTCTACAACAGCTTGACAATGTTCAATCTCCCATATGTCCTGATTAATGGTATTTGGGTCAATGAACCCAACGCCATAGTGTCCAGCTTTTTCATTTCATACATTTTCATCCTGCATATAATACCACATAAAAAGAATATAGTGAGGATAATTACATGTAATGATTGATCAAAATTATCACTACAAAACTAGCTTGAGACTTAAATTACAAAAAGAAATCACTTACAGACAATAGCAACTGACAATAGACTTGTCGAGTGCGTCTTGATTAAATAACTAAAATAGTTCTGGATACTCAATGGTCAGAGCTTTCTCATGGTAATAATGCTCATGCTTGACATTCACCATGAGGGACTCTCGATTGGAACTCTTGGTAATGTTCATGTACCATTGATGCAATTGATACATTCTCGTTGGGAGGTCCTTGACCTTGTCTGGATGGACCAAAGGTTTGCCCCGGACATATTGCCATGCTATTTCCGATTCTTTAAGCGTAGGCATGGGCTCGATTTTGAGGAGTTGTCCAACAGAGATATTGAGCATTTGAGCCTGCATTGTATGATCCTCTGTTATTACCACATCGCCATGCTGGGGAACGCTAACGGTTTGCCCACAATAATATTTGGCGCGCGTACTACTCCTCTCATGTGTTGTTGGCACAACAAGCGGGGGGATCGCTTGCACCGCCTGTTCTCCCAACTAGGGAACGGTTTTCCCGCATTTTTTGCCAGCTGCTTGTTGGCTCGAGCTTGAGCTCGCTTCCTTCCGTAGTCGTGCTCGATGTGCCTTCCTGATTTGGCGCTCATAGTCCGAGTCAACAGGCTTGGGAGCTGGTTCTCTAGCCATACGAATGACGTGGTCAATTACTTTCTCAGACACTTTCTCCTTTGGCGGCGGTGCCGGTTTCGGTCCAAAATGGGCGTCCACTTGGGCTTGCACTATGGCTGTGTTTTGCTCCTTAGTCATGTCGTAAGGCCTCTGACAAAGAGGAGCGAGGCTTGGACCATATTTATATCGCTTGCCTTCGTCTGTACTTCCTGAACTACCTCGACTCGTACCGCTACGCACCAAAGCTGCGGGATGTCTCTTCTGCGATTGCTGAGACGGCGGAGACGGCTGACGTGGAGTTGGACCAGGAGAAGTGGCCTGACGATGTGCCGGACTTGAAGCAGGAGGTGTGGCCTGACACGGTGCCGGACTTGCAACCGGAGAAGTGGCATGATGCTGTGCCGGGCTTGAAACCGGAGGAGTCAGCTCACGCGTTCGGGGACTTGGAGGAGGTGGCGGACTTCGAGGAGGAGTCGTCTCACGCGTTCGTGGACTTGGAGGAGCGGGAGTCTGCTGACTCGGTGGCGGACTTCCAGGAGTCGGCAGACGACGCGGTGTCGGTGGACTTCGAAAGATGATGCAATCCTTTCTCCATAGGATGATACGATGTATGGCCTCTCCCAGTGTGCGCTCGTATTCACCTCCAGGAATGTCAAGCGTTAGCCCCGAATATGGGTCCACCACTTCATCAACCATGACACGAGCATAGCCCTCTGGAATCGGGATGCAATGGTAGGTTGCTTCGGGGGTAACTGGAAAAGCAACACCGTCCGCCACCTTCATGGATATGTTCTTCATTTTGGAGTGTAGCTCGTAGTTAGTGTTCTTTATGATGTCATCCATAGGGTATTTATCCAGCAGTGTGTTGCCCGGGGCAGAACCAACGCCGCTTCTCGGCATGGATGGGACGGTGCTATCCAATGCTGGACGATCATCCGCTTGCTGCTGCCGCTGCTGAGACCCCCTTTCCTGGCTAAGTGAGTCGATCTGCTGTTGCTGGTGCTGGAATTTGAGTGCCAGGTCCGCATGCCTTTCTTCTAGGCCTGCGTCCTGCTTCCTCTGCTCCTCCTCCAGCTTCCTTTTCTTCTCCTCCTCCATCTTACTTCTTGCACGGCTCCTATAGTCCTCGTTCCATTCTGAAAAGCCCTCATACCAGGGAATAACGCCCATACCTCGTGTTCTTCCCGGGTGTTCAGGATTTCCCAGGGCGCGCGTAAGCTCATCGTTCTCTCTGTTGGGCGTGAACACCCCCCTTCGAGCTTCATCTATTGCGTCAATTATCTTTTGTTCGGCTCCTTTTAGACTTGCCTTCCGTGAAACTCCGCCTGTCTTCGGGTCCAACGCTCCCCCATGCGCATAGAACCAAGTTCTGCACCTGGGGGGCCAGTGCCGGGTAACCAGAGTGACCCCTGCATCCTCCATCTCTTGCTCAGACTTATCCCACTTAGCAAATCCCACCGCGTAGCCACCTGGACCCAGCCTATGGAACTGCGTCTTTCTTGCAGCATTTGCCTTGTTTTTCATCGACCGTTCCTTAGATATTTCTGAATCCTTGAAGGTCACAAAATCGTCCCAGTGCTCTCTTTGCTTCTCTAGTGTTCCCATGAATTCTGGAGTCTTCCTTTCATTAGCGAGGTAGTTGGCCCATACAGTTTTCTTGTGGGTGTTGAATGCAATTGCCATCTTCTTAAGAGCAGCGGCCTTGACTTTCTCCACATCTGCTTCAGTGAAATGATCTGGTAGGGTGAAATGTTCCATCAGAGATTTCACAAGGTCTTTTTTGGCTCTTTTGTCGACCCAAGTAACACCTGGACATTTAGTCTTTGGCTCTTTCCATTCTTGAATGGAGATCGGGAGTTTGTGCTTCACAAGAACTCCGCACTGACGAGTCCACTTGTTCACAATGTTCTTAGGCGTGAGGGGTTCACCACTAGGTTTGATGGATTCGATGTGGTACTTTACACCATCCTTCAACAATCTGCCCGGGCCTCGCTTTGTCTTGCTGTCTGTGGAAGCAGATTTGCTCGATCCGGAGGGCTGAAAGAAGAAAGATCGATTCGTTAATATATCTTCAATAAAAAAACATGTGATGATCACCATGATGCATGCTTATATAAATATACCTCGTCGGTAGTGTTTGTTATTTGAAGATCAGCATTGTCTGTGTCATCACAAACATTGTCTGTGTCATAATCATAATCATAGTTCATGACTTCATCAGCCCGGTCGTCGAGATCGATTATCTTTTCATCACCCTCTCCGGTATTGTTAAGATATTGGGAGCCGTCATCTGCTTCATTCAGATCATCTAGCCTGTGAGGGCTGCATATGATGTCGAATAATTCCTCTTCTCTCTCTCTGCCGGTATTGTCCGCCATAGCTTTTACTTTACTAATAATACAGAAGAAATATAAAACAATTTAGTATTCAAATTACAATGCATGGATGCATTTAATCAATAAGGAAAATATGAATCTCGAATACATCCTCTCGAATATATAATCTCGAATACATCATCGTCTTAATATATATAATCTCAAATACATCGTCTCGAATATTATATATTGAATACATCACTGGCTAGGTACCTAATAAAGATCGAGTACTATAGAAGAATCTAGGGCGCCACTCGCGGTTCCTGGGGCGCGGGCGGTGCACACCCAAAGAGAAGGAACCATCACAGGATCATATCTCCGGTCATCTGCCCAAAGAACCCGCCAAGTAGTGGAGAACCTGACGTCGTCCATAGCAGCCATGTAGCGATGGACGTGCTCATCTTCCTCCCTGACACGGCGACGCACCACCTCCGGCGGGGCCGTCTGGCTCTGCACCGAATGTGGCCCAGGCGAACGCCACCAAAGAAAATCAGGGTCGACGACGGGACCCGAGGTCGGGTTCCTCACCAAACGGCGCGCCCCTCCAGGTAGCACCTCCCAATGCCAGCCCGGCGGAGCCCAGTCCCGGACATGGGTCCCCTGAAGCATGACGTCGTCGCGAACGGGTCGACGGCGAGGATGCGGGCCGGGCATATCGTCGAGAACAAATACTATATGCCCGCAAAAAGTAACATTTTTTAAATGATTAGATTGTGATAACTAAAATTCTATATATATGCAAATTCTAACAATTTGACATTAATCTAATTCATCTAACTAAAACTAATTCTAAAATTTCCTGATTATACAACTAACATTTCCATAACAATTCTAATATTTATATAACTAAAAAACAGAAAAATTGCTAACATTTCTATAAATATTTCTATAACAAAAAACAGAAAATATTTATAACATTTCTATAAAACTAACATTTCTAATATTTATATAACTAAAAAACAGAATAATTTCTAACATTTCTATAACTAAAAAACAGAAAAATTTATAACAAACAAACTAATGTGTGTAGTGTGTGTGTGTGTGTGTGTATTGTGTGTGTGTGTGTGTGTGTGTGTGTGTGTAGTACTGTGTGTGTGTGGACATGGCGGCCGGGGCGAGCTCACCAGCGAGGCGACGACGAAGGGGCGACGGGACGGGGCGACGGGACGGGGCGGCGACGACGGAGTGGGGCGGCCGGGGCGACGGGACGGGGTGGCGACGACGGGGCGAGGCGGGGCACG
>NC_041385.1:800884654-800893186 GCF_002162155.2 Triticum dicoccoides
AGGCGGGGCACGGCGACGGGGACGACGGGGACGGGGACGGCCGGGGCGGCGACGTTAACGGGGGCGGCGACGAGGGGCGGGGACGGCCGGGGTCGGCGACGGGGGCGGGGGCGGCGACGATCGGGGCAGGGCGGCGCGACGGAGGGAGGAAACAGAGGGAAGAACAGAGGGAAACTAAATTTTTTTGAAGTGTTGTATATATAGGATGGACCTTTAGTACCGGTTGGAGCCATCAACCGGTACTAAAGGTCTATTTTGGCCAGGCCAAGCGGCGGGAAGCGCACCCCCTTTAGTACCGGGTGGTGGCTCAAACCGGTACTAAAGGCCCCCCCCCTTTAGTACCGGTTGGAGCCACCAGCCGATACTAAAGGGGGTGTGCTGGCTCCAGGCGGTGCGCAAGTTTAGTCCCACCTCGCTAGCCGAGAGGCTACCGCACTGGTTTATAAGCTCCAGTGCGGTAGCTCTCTCGAGCTCCTCTCCTAGTCAGGCTTACTGGGCCTACCTGTCCTCTTCGCCCAGTGGGCCTACTGGGCCTTTGCGGGCCTGCATCCTGGCCCAACAAAAGATCGTGTTCCTAGTCGTATGCAGGCCGCTTTGGCCCACTAGGTGGGCTTTTTTATTTTCTAAATTTTTTTCGCTTTATTTATTTTTGAGTTGTTTTTTGCTGTATTTAGAGTTTCTTTGTGAATATTTTTGCTTTAGGTACAAAAAATTACAAACTTTGTGTTAGTGCCGGTAGTTTTCAAATTTGAATAGTTTAAATTTTGAATTATTTGAAATTTGTGTGAATCACTAGTTTGTGAATAACTTAACTTTGAAAAAAGTTTTTTCAGTGATTCTTTTTTCTTATGTTTAATATTAGTGTGTTTTATCATTATATTCAATTTGGTAATGCTTAGGTTATTTAAAAAATGAAATGCCTTTGTAATAGTTCAGTTTTCGTCGGAAACCCTGATACTTCGAAAGAGATTGTCCATTTTGTACACGAAGTGCATCCAGTTTTTGCCGTAACCCTCTCTACTTTCTTGCACATGCTATTTGTATGAAATTATGATACCATGGCAACTTTCAACCTTTTCTGAGTTCATTTGAAATGGTTTTCAATTTCAGGGTCATTTAGTTGAAAAAATTCAGTAAATGCATGAAAAGAATTTGTTTGCACATAAAATTTCTTCGCGTTTCAAATGCCAAAACACATAACTACCCTAACTATTACAGACATTCCCTCCTGGGTGTGACACACAGAAGAAAGTGATGATAGTGAAGCCGATCACATCCCAGATCTTTGGGTGTGAAACTTTTTCTTCGCGTCTGTCCCTTTGCGCCGTAGCCATGGAAATTCTTCATCATTTAACTGGATGCTCGGGTCAATATTCACTGTGAATGAAGCAATTTCATCAAACTTTTCATAATCTTCTGACATGTCTGTCTTGTCATCCACTCCCATGATGTTTCTTTTCCCTGAAAGAACTATGTGGCGTTTTGGCTCGTCGTATGATCCATTCGCTTCCTTATCTTTTCTTTTTCTCGGCCTGGTAGACATGTCTTTCACATAAAAAACCTGCACCATATCATTGGCTAGGACGAATGGTTCGTCTGCATACGCAAGATTGTTGAGATCCACTGTTGTCATTCCGTACTGCGGGTCTTCCGTTACCCCGCCTCGTGTCATATTGACCCATTTGCACCGAAACAAAGGGACCTTCAAATTACTTGATCCATAATTAAGTTCCCATATGTCCTCTATGTAACCATAATATGTTTCCTTTCCCGTGTTGGTTGCTGCATCAAAGCGGACACCACTGTTTTGGTTGGTGCTCTTCTTAACTTGGGCGATCGTGTAAAATGTATTCCCATTTATCTGGTACCCTTTGAAAGTCATTATATTCGAAGATGGTAACTGGGACAGCAAGTATAGGTCATTTTGAATATCGCCATCATTCAGGGCACGTTTCTGCAACCAACCGGCGAAAGTCCTCGTTTGTTCGTGTGTAATCCAGTCGTCAGACTTCTCCGGGTGTTTGGACTGTAGAAAATTCTTGTGTTCTTCCATATACGGAGCCACCAAGGCGGAATTCTGTAGAACTGTGTAGTGTGCTTCAGTAAGAGAATGCCCGTCCATACATATTATTTGATGCCCTCCTAGCGTGCCTTTTCCTTCCAGTCTGCCCTTATGCCGCGATTCAGGAACACCAATCGGCTTAAGGTCAGGAATGAAGTCAATACAAAACTCAATGACCTCCTCATTTTCATGGCCCTTCGAGATGATTCCTTCTGGCCTAGCACGGTTATGGACATATTTCTTCAAGACTCCCATGAACCTTTCAAAGGGGAACATATTGTGTAGAAATACAGGACCCAAAACGTTAATCTCTTCGCAAAGGTGAACTAGGACGTGCGTCATGATGTTGAAGAAGGATGGTGGGAACACCAACTCGAAACTGACAAGACATTGCACCAAATCATTCTGTAACCTTGGTACGATTTCTGGATCGATTACCTTATGAGAGATTGCATTGAGGAATGCACATAGCTTCACAATGGGTAATCGAACATTTTCCGATAGAAGCCCCCTTAATGCAACCGGAAGGAGTTGCGTCATAATCACGTGGCAGTCATGAGCCTTTAGGTTCTGGAACTTTTTCTCTGCCATATTTATTATTCCTTTTATATTCGACGAGAAGCCATACGGTACCTTCATGCTGAGCAGGCATTCGAAGAAGATTTCCTTCTCTTCTTTGGTAAGAGCGTAGCTGGCCTGACCCTGATGTATGCCATCTTTTCCATGCATATGTTGTCGGTCCTCCCGTGCCTCTGGTGTATCTTTTGTCTTCCCATACATGCCCAAAAAGCCAAGCAGGGTCACGCAAAGATTCTTCATCACGTGCATCACGTCGATTGCGGAGCAGACCTCTAGGTCTTTCCAATATGGCAGGTCCCAAAATATAGATTTCTTCTTCCACATGGGTGCGCATCCGTCAGCGTCCTTCGGAATAGGTTTTCCGCCAGGACCCTTTCCAAAGATTACCTCCAAATCCTTGACCATATCATGTACATCAGCACTAGTACGGTGGCGAGGCTTCGTCCGGTGATCCACCTCACCTTTGAAATGCTTGCCTTTCTTTCTTACGGGATACCTTGTCGGAAGAAATCGACGATGTCCCAGGTACACATTCTTCCTACAACTATCCAAATATATACTGTCAGTATCATCCAAACAGTGCGTGCATCCGCGGTATCCCTTGTTTGTCTGTCCTGAAAGGTTACTGAGAGCAGGCCAATCATTGATGGTCACGAACAGCAACGCCTTTAGGTCAAATTCTTCCTGTCCGTGCTCATCCCACGCACGTACACCTGTTCCATTCCACAGCTGTAATAGTTCTTCAAATAATGGCCTTAGGTACACATCAATGTCGTTGCCGGGTTGCTTAGGGCCTTGGATGAGCACTGGCATCATAATGAACTTCCGCTTCATGCACAACCAAGGAGGAAGATTATACAAACATAGAGTCACAGGCCACGTGCTATGGTTGCTGCTCTGCTCCCCAAAAGGATTAATGCCATCTGCGCTTCGACCAAACCATTCGTTCCTTGGGTCACCTGCAAACTCCTCCCAGTACTTTCTCTCGATTTTTCTCCACTGCGAACCATCAGTGGGTACTCTCAACTTTCCGTCTTTCTTACGATCTTCTGTGTGCCATCGCATCGCCTTTGCATGCTCTTTGTTTTGGAACAAACGTTTCAACCGTGGTATTATAGGAGCATACCACATCACCTTGGCAGGAATCTTCTTCCTGGGGAGCTCGCCCTCGACATCACCAGGGTCATCGCGACTGATCTTATAACGCAATGCACCGCATACTGGGCAAGCGTTCAAATCCTCGTACTCACTGCGGTAGAGGATGCAGTCATTAGGGCATGCATGTATCTTTTGCACCTCTAACCCTGAGGGCAGACATCCTTCTTTGCTTCATACGTACTCTCGGGCAATTCGTTGTCCTTTGGAAGCATATTCTTTATCATTACCAGCAACTTTCCAAATCCCTTGTCAGATACACCATTCTCTGCCTTCGATTGCAGCAATTCAAGTGTGGTGCCCAACTTTTTTTGTCAGCTTCGCAATTCGGGTACAACAATTTCTTGTGATCCTCTAACATGCGCTGCAACTTCGTCCTCTCCAGATCACTTGCGCAGTTTCTCTTTGCATCGGCAATGGCCCGACCTAGATCATCAGCGGGCTCATCTGATGCCTCTTCTTCAGCTTCTTCCCGCATTGCCGGCTCAGCTTCTTCCCGCATTGCCGGCTCAGCTTCTTCCCCATTGTTGTATCATCGTATTCAGGGAACCCATGGCCAGGATAGCCGTTGTCGTCCTCTTCTTCTTCATTGTCTTCCATCATAACCCCTATTTCTCCATGCTTGGTCCAAACATTATAGTGGGGCATGAAACCGGACTTAAATAGGTGGACGTGAATGGTTTTTTCTGTAGAGTAACTGTGACCATTCTTACAGCCAGCACATGGACAAGGCATAAAACCATCCGCCTGCTTGTTTGCCTCAGCGGCCCGCAGAAAAGTATGCACGCCATTAATGAACTCGGGAGAGCATCAGTCATCATACATCCATTGTCGGCTCATCTTCATTACACAACACCAAATAGACCAAATTAATACAAGTTCATACATAAAGTTCATACATAAAGTTCATATACAACACTTAATTAAATGCAACATACAAATAACTCTCTAGCTAAAGAATTTAAATGCAACAACAAATGCGATGAAGATCGCAACTAAGGTAACAATTGATCCAACAACGTAATGATACCAAGCCACACTATCAATGGCATATTTTCTAATCTTTCTAATCTTCAACCTCATTTTCTCCATCTTGATCTTGTGATCATCGACGACATCGGCAACATGCAACTCCAATTCCATCTTCTCCCCCTCAATTCTTTTCAATTTTTCTTTCAAATACTTGTTTTCTCTTTCAACTAAATTTAACCTCTCGACAATAGGGTCGGTTGGAATTTCCGGTTCACATACCTCCTAGATAAAAATATCTATGTCAACTTGATGGGCATAATTTGTCATAAACACGAAATGCAACAACTAGTTTTAAAAGAGAATATACCACATCCGAATCATAACAAGGACGAGGGCCGACGGGGAAGGATATCAAAACCATGGCACTATGTATAACAAACAACGTACGAGTAAGATATTTATACGAGTAACTATATATCCAAATCACATAAACATCAATTTGGTAATGTAAAACATTCATGAACAAGAGCCTCACCAGAAGGTGGTGCCGGCGACGGGATGGTGCGGGCGATCGACGGTGGTTACGACGGAGATTTAGAAGGCACTAAGTAAACCACACCTACATATGCAAACTAAGTGTTATTTTTGACCTCAAATTGCATATAAATCAAATACTAGCAAATATAATTATTCCTCCCAAATTAATCACTATACAAAGCATTGCAAGAGCTAATCTAGCAATGAGAGTTGAAAGGACAAAGTTGCTAACCTTTGTGATCATTTGAATGGATGGGGGCCTTCAAATCTTGACAAATTTTGGGCAAAATTTGTGAGGAGTTCGAGGAGAGAGGGGGAAGAACAGAGGAAGTGAGGGGAAAGGGGAAGAACAGAGTGGCTCGGGGGGACAAAGGGTTTATGTACGTCGACCTTTAGTACGTCCGTGCCATGAACCGGTACTAAAGGTGCTGGACGGGCCCCAGACTGACAACACCCTGCCACCACCCTCTTTAGTACCGGTTCGTGGCACGAACCGGTACTATAGGTTCGCCACGAACCGGTACTAATGAGAACGGCCGGCTAGCCGTTGGAACCGGCACTAATGGACACATTAGTGCCGACTCAAAACCAAACCGGCACTAATGTGTCTCATATTAGGTCCTTTTTCTACTAATGCGCACCATTGAACGAAGATGTGTCCAAGAAGAACAAGTACTTCTCCCATTCCAACAACCTAGATCGCTCCTCCATGCCTACCTTCCTCTCCTCCAATGCCACTTTCCTCTCCTCGGCGGCCACTCTCCTCTCCTCGGCCACCAACCTCGTCTCCTCGGCCGCGGCATCTTGGTTCCTTGCCATTTTCCTCACCTCGCTGGCTTCTTTTCTTGCCTTCACAATAGCTTCCATAGCATTTTTGAGCTCATCATCTCCTTTCCTCTTCTTCTTTTCGGTTTTGTCTTTCTTGCACCCATCCGGTCGTTTTGGCTTCGAGTATGAAACCAAGTTGGGTGTGGGGCTTCTCTTGCCGTCATCACTTGATGCATCATCCTCTTCCTCATCATCATCCACCTCAATTGTTTGCTTGCGTTTGTTGCTCAAATGCAAATCATCGAAACCATCACGATTCTTCCATTTCTCTTCATTCTTTAACACTTCATAGCAATGAGACAAGGTAAAGAACCTTCCTTTCTTGATCTTCCCCTTCTTGGTTTTCCTCGTCTCTTCTTTGAACAAGTTTTGTGCAATGTTGAACTACAAGAAAAACAAAACAAGTTAGCACTTCAGACACCAAAAACAAGTATGAGATGAACATATATGAGATGCCACTTACTCTATCATCCTCATTTGTGCCACTTGGGTTAATCTTGTCAACTGACTTTTGTGCGGCCGCCCACTTTTGACAATCCGAGTTGATTGTGGATCATCGGGACCGAAGTGATCTCTCCGAGCGGTCAATTCCGCTCATGTTATGATCATCAAAGTATTCTTTCATTCGCCCCCAATACGCATCTCTACTTTGATCACCTCCAATGGATGGATCCCTCGACACTTGCAAATAAGTATTGCATAGTAACTTGTCATCGTTAGTGTTGTAATTGCCCGCTCTTCCTTTCGGTGCGTCGACAATGCCCTCACCCTCCTCGTCCACCTCAAACTCATGGTCTTCCAAATGGATGTCATTGGTTTGAGACCAATGCGAATTGTTGGACCCAACACCCATAGTTGACATATATGCATCATCATTGAGACTACAATTTTTTGAGAACAATGCAAATAAGCTATCTATATGTGATGATGCATTGAAAAAACAAGAAGAAAATAAAATTTGGAATTTTTTTCACCTTGGGGGCATTTCGTCGAACACATGGTGCGCGTCGGCGGCCGGCTCAACGAGTGAGCTCGCCGGCGCTTCGGTAGCCGCCGCGGCCGTCCAACGCCCTGCAAACTTCTTTCCCCTCGCCTTCATGCCGCCGGAGCCGTCCGCCACCTTGTTTTTCTTCGCTGAAGTTTTGCCCTTCTTCGGCCGCGCCGCATTGGGGAGCTTCGACGGTGCGGCGGCGGCACTGGACGGCGCCGGCGTGACGCCACCCGTCGCGTGGTCTTCCGCGGCGGCAAAAAGAGGCTGCGCGCGAGGCCGGCGCTCGGCGGAGCTCCGGCAGTGGCGACACCAACGCTCCCCGCGCTAGGGTTTCCGGCGGCGGCGACGGTGGCGGGGGGTCGCGGCTGTACAACGGGGTGAGAGGGGTGCCGGTGTGCGCGTCTATGGGTGGCAGGGCACCGGCGCCGGCGCGCGCGGGGCGTAGGAGGAGGAGAGGAGAGAGTGCGGCGCGAGCGATCAGTGTGCCGCGCGCTGTAGCAGGCGCCCGAAATACACCGCGCGGGATGGCGTTTCCGACAGCGCGCCCAACTCGTTATAGCGCGCGCGCCGTTTTTGCGCGCCCGCTGGAGCGACCCGTCGCGTTGCGCGCATGCTAAAACCGACTAATTTGCGGCGCGGAGCTAGTTTAGCGCGGCTGTTGGATATGCTCGTAAGCAAGCTAATGAAAACCAGTGGAACGAAGTGCTAATAATAGATGGGATAGCGATGACATTCTCTTGATCCTAATAGGGTTAACACAACTAAGACATTACCAGCAGTTATAATCCAGAGTCCAACTGATAAATTGTGCATGATATGCTGGATAGAAAATATATACAAAAACAATTGCTCGGGAACAAACGGTAACACGGTAATGCCTCCGACCGGGTTTAAAAGTCATCTAAGCCTCCATACCGCGTCCATAATTTCAAGGCCGCTAGACTTGGATAATGCATGTAACTCTCTTTCTCCTTTAATTGGTCATGCATGGGCCCATGTAGCCAGACCACAATACGCTGGTCTATGACTGTCTATAGTGGGAGTAATTTCAGCAGTAACATATGGTCCACCTTGGCAAATTTGCTTATGTAGCAATGAAGTCATAGTGGGGAATAACTTAGACTAGTAACATGCATATGTTACTACCTTCACGGTGGGTAGTGTCATATATGTGGTAAAATAGATGCCTTCATTTATTACTTTATAGACTAATTTTGCATTGGAAAGTGCTATGTGATGGTAACATATTATGTTACTCTATTTGCCTCTCTCCTCATTAACTGCCACCTCACCATTTTTGCTTATGTAGCATCTATGTTACTTACCTATGTTACTCCCATTATGACCAGCCTAACAGACTATTTTCTACATGCGAGGTTCTTTGGTTCTGGTGTTTCAGCTCAGGGGA
>NC_041385.1:800893547-800909134 GCF_002162155.2 Triticum dicoccoides
GGGGGGGGGGGTGATTAGACTACTTGACCAAATAAATATCTAGTCTTTTCCCAATTTTAGTTCTTGCCAGATTTTAGCAACTTAGCACAAGTCAAGCAATCAACTTACACATGCAACTCTAAGAGTATAGCAGTGGAATGTAAAATAATTGCATATGAAGGTAAAGGGAGGAGTTTGAAGAAGCAAACGCAATGTTGACACGGAGATTTTTTATCCGTGGTTCCGATAGGTGGTCCTATCGTACATCCACGTTGATGGAGACTTCAACCCACGAAGGGTAACGGTTGCGCGATTCCACGGAGGGCTCCACCCACGAAGGGTCCATGAAGAAGCAACCTTGTCTATCCCACCATGGCCGTCTCCCACGAAGGACTTGCCTCACTCGGGTAGATCTTCATGAAGTAGGCGATCTCCTTGCCCTTACAAACTCCTTGGTTCAACTCCACAATCTTGACGGAGGCTCCCAAGTGACACCTAGCTAATCTAGGAAACACCACTCTCCAAGTAATAACAAATGGTGTGTTGATGATGAACTCCTTGCTCTTGTGCTTCAAATGATAGTCTCTCCAACACTAAACTCTCTCTCACAGGATTTGGATTTGGTGGAAAGAAGATTTGAGTGGAAAGCAATTTGGGGAAGGCTAGAGATCAAGATTTATGTGGTAGGAATAGAATATCTTGACTTCAACACAAGTGTAGGTGGTTCTCTCTCAGAAAATGTATGTTGGAAGTGTAGGCATGTTCTGATGGCTCTCTCCATTAAGGAAGAGTGGGTGGAGGGGTATATATAGCCTCCACACAAAATCTAACCGTTACACACAATTCACCAAACTTGGTGGGACCGAATCGTGAAACTCGGTCAGACCGATTTAGTTCATAATGTGACCGTTAGGCATTTTGGTGGGACCGACATGTCAACTCGGTGGGACCGATATCGTTAGGGTTAGGTCATAACATAATCTCGGTGAGACCGATTACACAAACTCGGTGAGACCGATTTTGGTAATAGACAAATAGAGAGTTGGTCAGGCAAACTCGTTGGGACCGATTCGCTCATCTAGGTTGGACCAAAACGTTACGAAAAGGAACAGAGAGTTTGCATTGCAATCTCAGTGGGACCGATCGCTCATCTCGGTTTGACAGAAACATTACGAAGGGAAGCAAAGAGATTACAATCCCATCTCGGTGAGACCGAGATCCCTATCGGTGAGACCAAAAAGATTAGGGTTTCTGGCAATGGCTATGACAACTGAACTCAGTGGCGTAGGATAGAAAGTTTCGGTGGGGCCGAGTTTGACTTTTGGTTTGGGACATATGTGGACGTGAGAAAGTAGTTGACGGTTTTTGGAGCATATCACTAAGCACTTTGAGCAAGAAACTCATTAAGCAACACCTCACACCCTCTTGATAGTATTGGCTTTTCCTATGGACTCAACGTGATCTTGGATCACTAAAATGAAAAATGTAGAGTCTTGTGCTTTGAGCTTGAGACAATCCTTTTGTCCTTAGCATTTTGAGGGGTCCACGTTTCTCATCCATGCCATGCCAAACATTGAGCTTTCCTGAAATATTTATCTTGAAATAGCATTAGCTCAATGAGCTATATGTTGTTAGGAATTACCAAAACCACCCAGGGATAGTTGCACTTCCAATCTCCCCCTTTTTGGTAATTGATGACAACATATAGATCAAAGCTTCGACAAATGATAATAAGATTGAAAAACATCGCCGCTTTGAGAAGTATGTGATAAGCAAGAGCTACCCCTAAATTTGGGCATTATTTAAAATTTGCTTTGGACTGCAAATGCACAATGTGTTAGGATCATGGGTTGCTCTTTCATGTCACATACATCTTGGTGGAGCGCTCAAAATGATAGAAGTTAAAAGCATGCACTCTTCACCAAGCAAGTGAATGATCATATAAGAATATAAGAGATAATATCATCCAACAAGCATTAAGGGTAGCATATGATCAAACACATGATCGAACAAGTAAACAAGTAGCTCACAAGCACACAATCAAGAAGTTCAACCAAAACAAGAGAGATAAAAAACAACACTCTCTCTCGAAGCCTATGATCTATACATTTTCTCCCCCTTCGGCAACAAGTTATCAAAAAGTTCAAAAATGCATAGTGCTAAACGACTCTCAGGCTTGGTCTTCATGAGGTGGCGTAGAGATGACTCCAAGGACGAAAGCGTCTGTAGATGTGGTTGGAGCTGGTAGAGTGGCTGCTGGAGCTGGTGGTACTGAAGCTATAGCAGCTGGTGGTGATGTTGTAGCTCTAGTGTCTAGAACAGGCACTGCAGCAGATCTCTGACTCCTGGGCACTCTAGTGAAAGCATCTGTAGTAGACTTGCCCTTCTTCTTCTCCACTTCCTCCTGAAGTTGCTCAACTACTGACTGGATCTCAGTTACCTTGACATCAAGATCACAGAATTTCTGCTCAATGATCCTCTCCAAACTCTCCTGGTTTTAAGTCAGGGTGGCCAAGCCCTTCTCAATCCTCAAGGTGGAGGCAATCAGATATCCAAGCTGATCTTGTTTCCTCTTCAAGAATATTTAAGATGCTTCTTCAGCTGTTGTCATCTTTGCAGCTTTCTCTACCCTTGCCTTATCTCTCTTCTCATGTGCTTGAGTTGATGATGATTCATTCTCATTCATGACAGCAGTGTTGTCTTCAAATTCAGGGTAGATGGGCAGGTGCTCCTTATCCAATAGATATTTGCCTGTGCCCATCTTGGAGTTGATGAGCTCCTGAATTTGTGGGGCATACCCACAAGATCTCTTCTGATCAGCTGCAGTCCTCTTGATTATTTCCACAATCAGACTCATCACCTTGAACTTTTGAGGCACATCAAATAAATGCAGCAAATTGATAGCATGTTCTCTGATCATCTTGTGATCACCTTCTTGGGTAGCAATGTGTGCCTTAGGATCCAGTTGATTGTAGGCAAACCAGACAACAAGAAGTGGACAGATCCAAACTTATGAGTCTCCAAAGCATCATCTGGGATCTCTCCGTACATGCTAGCCATAGTGTTATGGTCTTTCTTTTTCTCAGCATAAACATCCAAATCATCTTAATTTTCTTCCGGGGCATTGATCAACTGACATTCTTCCATAGAGGATTGGTACCTAGTACCTTCTGACATCGAGATGATCTTCCCATCTGGGTAGAAGTGGGCAGTGGAGTAAAACTGCATGATCAGCTCATCATTCCACTTGGTGAGCTTCTGGCCAACAAATGTATCAACTCCACATGCTTTGAAGCTGTCATATACACCTGGATAGTGATCTTCATTCTCCTTGATGTACTCCCATTCAACCCATCTCATGTCACAGACAATAGGCTTCTTGTCAAGCAAAATTGTCTCATAAAAGTCTTGTTGTTCCTTAGTGGGAACCTGTAGTCAACATCAGTTCTCCTCCTGATAGCATATGGATCAGACTGTCTCCACATTCTTAGTCCAACATCCTTTCTGATGTGCATATCTTCAGCTACTGGATGAGCATCACTGTGGTCTGGGATCTTAGGCTTGAGCTTCCTTAGCACTTGGGCTTCATCACCTTCTTCATCAGCAGTCTCAAGCACTGGGGCCTTGTTCTTTTCTGCGGCTAGAATACTTCTGATGTTCCTCTTGGGTTTAGGCTTTTGAGCTGGAGCAGCAGCCTTGGGAGCAGCTTTGGGCTTAGATGGAGCAACCCCTAATCTGATTGCATCTCCCATGAGTTTCTGAGCTTTGGATGCTGGTGCAGCATCCTCTTCTTCTTCATTATCAGATTCTCTCATCATTGAGGGTTTTCCAATAATGCTGGCAGTGGTCTTCTTGACCCTCTCTTTCCTCTTCTTCTCAGCCACAACTGGTTCATTGGGTTCAGATCTCAAAGTTTCTTGAGTAGATGCTCTGGGCTTTGACACAGGAACTCTTCTTGCTGGAGCCTTTGTTTTCATTCCAGGCTTTGTTGCAGCAGTTGTGCCATACTCCTTTTTCAGCACCTTTTTCTTTGAAGTGGCCTCATCCTCAGCAGCCACATAATCCTCATCTTCAGAATCTGAGGTTTTCTTCTTCCTTGTTCTAGTAGCTGCCTTGGGCAAGTTACTAGGTGTGCTCCTGCTGCCATCATCATAGCTGTTGGAGGGACTAGTGCCCTCACTCAACTAAACCTGTTCCTCTGACTTGTTCTGACTATCACTTTGATTAGTCATCTCTGCAAACTGTCAGCAGACCCTGTGAATAAGTTGTAGATGAGGTAGAGTAGATGAGCATCACAAAGTGCAGAGTTTTTGCAAAATACTCCCTCCGTTCCTTTATATAAGGTGCATTTGTTTTTTGATAAAATTCCACAATATAAGGTGCATTTGTTCTAATTCCTCATAATTCCGATCTTGGCCCTCCAGAAAAAGGAAAGTATCTCTCCCCTGATTGCATGTATCTCTCCTTGTAGAGAAAGAATAGGAAACTATATCTCTCTCCTGATTTCGTGTATCTCTTCCTTTCCTATCCTAAATGATTTACTTGCTGCTAATCTATGAATTGGACAAGGGTAATTTTTTCCTAAATAGTCCTTAATTCTGTGCCTTGGTTAACGTGCTGAAAATAATACACCTTATATAAAGGAATGGAGGGAGTAGATGACTTAAAAACTTAGTTTTAGTTCTCCAGAGAAAGCATTTCGGATCTACCGATTTGTAAACTCGGTAATACCGAAGCAGATTTTGGAACCTAAACTAGTGAACTCGGTCAGACCGAGTCACAGTTCGGTGGCACCGAGACTGCTAGGGTTTCATAGAGAATCGAACTCGGTCACACGGATTTGAAATTTTCGGTCAGACCGAAAAGGCATATGCAATGGCCTAAGCTAAATCGGTGAGACCGATTTCAACAATTTGGTCGGTCCGAGATGAGTTCGGCGGAAACCTAACCCTAAATTTCCAAATCAAAACTAATCTATGGGATGTTTTCAGTGGATAGAGTGATTTCATACGTGGCAAGAATCATGGCAAAGTAATATGCTAAGAATCGGAGTTAATGAATAGCATAAAGATCAAGTTCGTACCCTAGTTCAGCAGTGAACTTGCTACGACGGCAACGGCAGGGCAGATTGCCGTTGACGGCGGTGGAGACCAGCAGCGGGAGGTCGCTGGTGGCGAGAAGACGACCCAGAGAACCGAAGAGGCGGAGCAGGTTACGCGCGGGTGAAGGGATTCGGAAAATTTTCCAAAATTTGACCCGTCAGTATATATAACCTGACCCTGTCAGTGTGACCGAGTGGAACAACTCGGTGGCACCGAGATGCAAAACTACAAGCAGTTACTGCAACTCGGTGTGACCAAAATGTTCTAATCGGTTGCACCGAGGTTGAAAACCTAGATCAACTTAGTGATCTCGGTGTGACCGAAAAGTATGAATCGGTCAAATCGAAATGCACAAAGAGGTTTTGGAAGTTTAAGTCTATGACGAATCGGGGACTCCGAGTTCTCCTCACATAGAGTGGTTCGAATCTGACTTGATCAAAATTTGTGATGTAGCATGAATAGAGTTTGAGACGAGAAAAGCATAGATAGCTAGAGAAGGTTCTTAGGCATTCTTGTCCATCCATTTGGCAAGAGAGAAAAAGCCAAATAGTCAAAGCAACAAATAGATGTCCTCAAATGAGTAAAATATGCATCCAACATGCTCACACAATAAAATGACAAATGAAATATGTGAGAAAGCATCCACAAACACTCTAGCATCTATCAAACAATTGGCGATGACTAGGTCAGCTATATATGAGTATATTGACTTAGGAGTCAAATGAGAACATTTGATCATAGGTCATACTCATCGTTTAAGCATAAGTGGGGTTACCACTTTTACATAAAGCATTGTTGTGTTCACACCATTAGAGTTGCTTTAGCTCAATTCTTAGAGTAAAACTCCCCCTAGATGTGAGATCCCCCCTAAGAGGGATGAACTAACCTTGGGTTTTGTCGATAATGAATTCATTTAGGTGTTGAAGATGTGGATGCTCAATGTTGATGTAGATCATTCGGAGCAATCCATTGGAGTGAGTTGCACTTTCAATAGCTACACGGGTTAGTCCCACAAGGAACAAACAAGGATATCCATAGACATAGAGTGATGCACACACAAGATGATGTCCATGAAAGCATTAGGTTACCTTATTCCTCGTCTTACTAACAAGAGGGTTTGTGACTCCTTGGACTAGTGCAAGATATGGAAGTTGTTTGCACTTGTCCTTGCCGAAATGATAAGAGTGAAGTATGTTGGCGTAGTCACCCTCAAGAACTCTCTAGTTCTTCTTCTTTGGGATCCACATCATCTTGATGGGAATCCTAGGAGTTGTAGTCGTACTTGATGAAGTAGAACTTGATGTAGTCTTGGGAACGCACTTGACCAGGGCCTTAGAAGCTTCTTCAAATGCATCAATCTCCTCTTGAAGCTTGTCCTTGCCTTTTTGCTTGTGGTCTTGTGGTGGAAGATCATCTTGAGCTTGTGTTCCTTTGAAAGAAGTAGGATCGTACTTCTCTTGTTGAGGAACAAACTTTGTCTTGGGGTATTGATCTTCTTCCCACTCAACTCCATTGGCATTGAACTTCCGTTCAAAACCAACACCTTGATTCTTCCGGTGCCTTCCTTGCTTGTGTACAATCTCCTCGAATTGCGTACTTCCGGCAAGGCTCTTGTAAACACCTTTCTCTATAATTCCCTTCAATAAGCTATTTTCTTGCTCAAGTGTAACTTGGCTAAGAGAATCATTAGTGGAATCAAGAGAACTACTAGAAGCAACAACATTGGATTTAGCATGATTATTGTTACTACTAGAAGAAGAATCTTTCTTGTTCTTGTTGTTAGACTTGACTTGTGGCATGTAAGTAGATAAGAGTAAATGCTTGGCAATGTAAGAAGAACTTTTCTTGTGAAGATCATCATTGATTGCCTTTAAGAACTCATGCTCTTGCTCAAGGTTGAGCTTTTCAAAGCATAACTTCTCATGAGTCTTTAAAAGTTCTCGATGATCTTCCAAGATAGTTTCATGAGCTAACTTAAGAGTGTTTAGTTCTTTAGTTAGGCGCTCAATCTTCTCCTTATCATTGTCATTCGTTTTATCTTGATTAGCATGATTAATTGATGTTTCATCTTAGTATTCATCACTATAGTTGTCAACAAGTAAATCATCGTCACCTAACAAGCCATCTTCATCACTATTGAAATCAACATACTCAGGGTGTGATACCTTTGGGCCTTTAGCCATGAAGCATCTTCCAATTCCTTCATTTGGTGAGTCAAATATGTCGTAGGAGTTGGTTGACACAAGTGCTAGACCGGCAACACCTTCATCTTGAGTATATTCGGAGTCGAAGTGATAGCTTCTCTCAGAGTGATTGTCGGAGTCGGAGTCCGATACCCATTCACCAACATGAGCTTGATGCCTTCGTTTTGTGTAGCTCTTTGATGATTTGTCCTTCCTTTTCGAATCCTTGCTTCTCCGGGATGTTCTTCGTTCATAACGATCATCTCTACTCCTCCTCTCTCTTGGTGGTGATTCTTCTCTTCTACTCCTTATTTTTGGAGAATCTTCTCTTCTTTTGTAGGAAGCCGTACACTCATTGGAATAGTGTCCGGATCTTCCACAATTGTAGCAATTTTGCTCACGACTAGAAGATCTTTTGTCATCTTAGGACCTTCACTTGGAACTTCTTTCCTTGCTTCTACTCTTGTAGAACTTGTTGAAGTTCTTCACCATTAGGCTCAATTCTTCATTGAAGGTTTGTTTCTCACTTGATGATGTGGGAGCTTCACGTGAGGCTTTGTAAGCACCACTTGACTTGTTGTGGAGCTCTTTCTTATCCTTGAGTGACATCTCATGAGCAACAATTCTTCGAATGACTTCCGTTGGCTTGAGATCTTTGTAATTGGGCATCATTTGGATCAATGTGCACACGGTATCATATTTTCCATCCAAGTCTCTTAGGATCTTCTTGATGATGAATTTATCGGTCATCTCTTCACTTCCTAAGCCGGCAATCTCATTTGTGATGAGAGCAAACCTAGAGTACATTTTAGCGACGCTTTCACCATCCTTCATTTTGAACTTGTCAAGTTTACTTTGAAGCACATCCAATTTGAATTCCTTGACGGAGTTGGTACCCTCGTGCATATCAATCAAAGTATCCCAAATTTCCTTTGCATTCTCAAGACGGCTGATTTTGTTGAATTCTTCGGGGCACAATCCGTTGAAGAGAATATCACAAGCTTGAGCATTGTATTGCAACATCTTCAATTCTTCCGCGGTAGCTTCACGGTTCGGTTCTCTCCCATCAAAGAATTCACCTTGCAAGCTAATACACACAATAGCCCAAACAGCGGGGTTATGTCCAAGAATATGCATTTTTCATCTTATGCTTCCAACTAACAAAATTTGTGCCATCAAAGTAAGGACCTCTACGGTGGTAATTTCCCTCGCTAGACACCATACTCTCCTAGGTTGTGAAACCAAGGGTATATGACCACCAAAAGCTATGGAAATCAAAGCAAATGGAGAACAATGTTCTGATACCACTTTTAGGATCAAAAATATGTCTAGAGGGGGGTGATTAGACTACTTGACCAAATAAATATCTAGTCTTTTCCCAATTTTAGTTCTTGCCAGATTTTAGCAACTTAGCA
The DNA here is from genome assembly GCF_002162155.2 of Triticum dicoccoides. NCBI lineage: Eukaryota > Viridiplantae > Streptophyta > Magnoliopsida > Poales > Poaceae > Triticum > Triticum dicoccoides. The sequence continues at coordinate 800,902,227 of NC_041385.1, forward strand.
CAAGTCAAGCAATCAACTTACACATGCAACTCTAAGAGTATAGCAGTGTAATGTAAAATAATTGCATATGAAGGTAAAGGGAGGAGTTTGAAGAAGCAAACGCAATGTTGACACAGAGATTTTTTATCCGTGGTTCCGATAGGTGGTGCTATCGTACATCCATGTTGATGGAGACTTCAACCCACGAAGGGTAACGGTTGCGCGATTCCACGGAGGGCTCCACCCACGAAGGGTCCATGAAGAAGCAACCTTGTCTATCCCACCATGGTCGTCTGCCACGAAGGACTTGCCTTACTCGGGTAGATCTTCATGAAGTAGGCGATCTCCTTGCCCTTACAAACTCCTTGGTTCAACTCCACAATCTTGACGGAGGCTCCCAAGTGACACCTAGCCAATCTAGGAAACACCACTCTCCAAGTAATAACAAATGGTGTGTTGATGATGAACTCCTTGCTCTTGTGCTTCAAATGATAGTCTCTCCAACACTAAACTCTCTCTCACAGGATTTGGATTTGGTGGAAAGAAGATTTGAGTGGAAAGCAACTTGGGGAAGGCTAGAGATCAAGATTTATGTGGTAGGAATAGAATATCTTGACTTCAACACAAGTGTAGGTGGTTCTCTCTCAGAAAATGTATGTTGGAAGTGTAGGCATGTTCTGATGGCTCTCTCCATTAAGGAAGAGTGGGTGGAGGGGTATATATAGCCTCCACACAAAATCTAACCATTACACACAATTCACCAAACTTGGTGGGACCGAATCGTGAAACTCGGTCAGACCGATTTAGTTCATAATGTGACCGTTAGGCATTTTGGTGGGACCGACATGTCAACTCGGTGGGACCGATATCGTTAGGGTTAGGTCATAACGTAATCTCGGTGAGACCGATTACACAAACTCGGTGAGACCAATTTTGGTAATAGACAAACAGAGAGTTGGTCAGGCAAACTCGTTGGGACCGATTCGCTCATCTAGGTTGGACCAAAACGTTACGAAAAGGAACAGAGAGTTTGCATTGCAATCTCAGTGGGACCGATCGCTCATCTCGGTTTGACAGAAACATTACAAAGGGAAGCAAAGAGATTACAATCCCATCTCGGTGAGACCGAGATCCCTATCGGTGAGACCAAAAAGATTAGGGTTTCTGGCAATGGCTATGACAACTGAACTCAGTGGCGTAGGATAGAAAGTTTCGGTGGGGCCGAGTTTGACTTTTGGTTTGGGACATATGTGGACGTGAGAAAGTAGTTGATGGTTTTTGGAGCATATCACTAAGCACTTTGAGCAAGAAACTCATTAAGCAACACCTCACACCCTCTTGATAGTATTGGCTTTTCCTATGGACTCAACGTGATCTTGGATCACTAAAATGAAAAATGTAGAGTCTTGTGCTTTGAGCTTGAGCCAATCCTTTTGTCCTTAGTATTTTGAGGGGTCCACGTTTCTCATCCATGCCATGCCAAACATTGAGCTTTCCTGAAATATTTATCTTGAAATAGCATTAGCTCAATGAGCTATATGTTGTTAGGAATTACCAAAACCACCCAGGGATAGTTGCACCTTCACCTTTAAACCTCGATGGAGTTAGTAGATACAAAGGATAATGGTCCACGATGGGCCCTACCCCTCATTCGCTCCAATTGCCACTAGAGCCATCATAGCCCTGCCACCGCTCTCACGGCTCTGGCCGTAGACTCCACCACCATTGCCGAGAGAGCTGGAACTCGGCATCACTGACGATGAAGTTGCGGCCATCCATGTCCCGGCCGTTCATGACCTTGATGGTTGATTTTTTGTTTGCCCGTGAGTTTGCCAATATTCTCTAGAAGAATGAATTAGAATTGCTGAAAAGGCATTGGTATGTCAAAATGATGATAAATATTCAAATAATGACTAAAAATCGGCCATAACCAAAATAAAGGTGTTTCATGGGAGGAGGGGCAGAGGTGGGAGCGGCAGCCAAGGCCAAAGCCCACTCCAAGAATCCGATTTTTCCTGTTAAAAACATGGGAACACTATTTTGTCGAATTTTTCCTATAGTGCCCCGTCCCCCCCTTCAACATTAGGATTTCAGCAATCCTGCCTCAGCTACTGCATGTGAGATGCTTCACTCAAAAGCAATGAATACTCATACTTATTTCAAATATATGAAATTTTAAACATAGCCTAATGAGGTCATATTAGGACCCATGCAACATTTCATATTCCTTAGAGAAGATTTATACTTTATAAAAGATTTAAAAAAAACATGCAGGCAACTGTTTGAATTTTCCAAATGAAATATTTGCATTTTCACATATTTTCTGATATGAGCTAAAGAGTTTGATGTGTACATTTTGGCTACAAAATTTTAGCTCATTCTTAATGGGCAAATGATTTATTTTATATAAATATGATTTTGAAGTTAGGTTTACCTTTTTAAATTGTTATTGTGGAAGTGCTGATTTGGTGCCTAGGTGCATCTACACTGGCATGAATAGTAAATGCAAATAAAAATGGTGAAAAAATTCAAAAAAAATCTAATTTGTTGGTATCAAACATGCTCAAGTTCTAGGTGTGTGCAAAAAATCATGGTGAAATGACATTCAAGGAGATCTCTGCAAAGAAAAAATAATTCAAAGGAACTTCCGAAAAGGGCATTGTTTAGACTCAATTTGTTTTTTTTTGGCTAAGGGCTACTTGTATGTCATTTAACCACGAAATTTTGTACACACCTAGCGAAGTTGAGCATCTCAATGTCAAAGAATTTCATTTTTTTTGTTTTTTTCTATTTTATCTGAATTTACAGTTCATAGAGAAGACGAGCATGTGCTCGGTGTTAAATTACCATGATATTTTTCATATTTATATTTGATTGCTTTGTGTTACAAAATTGCAAGTCACGAGGTCACCGGAAAGGGTCATGCAACTCCATATCCACCACATATCCCTCAAACAAAGAAACAAAATTGCTATCTCTAACAACTTGGCATCTCACTCAACCAAACAGAAAAGTGGCTATCCCTAGACATGTGCTTGGGGATGCCCACAACCACAACCACTCAAATCCATTGTGTGAATTAAACACACTCTAAGATGCTTCTGCTTCAATCAAAAATCATTGTAATTGTACTTATCAACAAACATATGAAACTTTAAAAACAGCTGCGTGAGGTCATATTATGACCCCATGCAAAAAAAAATATCTTTTAAGCACACTAAGATTTTATACAATAATAAAACCAAAGATGCACGTAAGAGTTCGAGTTTTCTGAACAAAACTGCCATTTCACATACTCCCTACGTTCCCTTATACAAGGCCACTATGAAATATACAATTTGCATCTATACAAGGTCACCAACAGTAATCGAGGCAAAAATTAATGATGTTTCCTCGTACTAGCAACTTGTTTAATACTTTCATGCATGCAGTCATAATGACACTTTGCTTCCGATTAATAATCCCGATTAACAAAAAGAAAAGTTGACTTACAAAGCATTCATTATATTTTACCTTGGTACCTATAATTTGAGTTTGTGGCCTTGTATAAGGGAATGGAAGGGGTATTGGATATGAGCTAAAGAGTTACATAAGTATTTCGACATGATTTCTGTCCATTTAGAGGCCATTTTTAATGGCTAGAAATTTGTAGTTAAATTTGGAGTTTATCAGGTAAATGGCTAGAAATTTATTTAATGCATTAAACATAGCATAAGATTCCTGAAAAAACCCCAAATTTGACACGAAGAATGTGACAATAGAATTTTGCATGTAGACAAAGTTTGTGGCATTCTAGATCGATACGGTTTGTAGGCACTACAGGCAATACCTTAAGTTGGTGTTTAAAAAACGGAAATGAAACTATATTAGTGCATAGTTGCATAGGCACTAGGGTTTGTAGATCTTTGTATGAGAGGCACTTCTTTGATTTGGGAGGAAATAAACATCGACGGCCGACTACACTGACATTAGATGGTGTACCTTAGCAATAACTAGACGAAATTCTTGGATGCCACTGATGATATTGGAAACGCAGTTAAACCTTAACAGGAAGGTCTAATTGGTAGGTTCAATCGAGAAAAGCATGATATAAGATTAGACAATCTGAGTATCGTGAATACAGATGGATGATTGATTAAGTTGTGGTTCCGAAAGTATTTCGTCGGCGGTCGTTGGACACATCAGTATACACGAAGATGCAAAAATAACTAACTTTTTACTAAACAAAACCCGAGTCTAAACGATGCCCTAGGGGTGGTTTAGGACAGAGGGGAAACTCGACCAGCTATGTGTGTGGGGGGGGATCCATCATAAGTTGGTTTGCTCCTGTAACACAGACTCTAAAAACAATCTATTGTATTATACTATGAATTTACATGGCATTGACCGGAAGGTGAGGTAGCGTACCATCTACAGAAGGCTATGGACGACATTATAAAGTGTTATATCTTATATTCTATCCATGCCTTCACGTGTCATTATAGTTGCCTCAAAGCTAAGTCATGAAATCTCTACTCAGAACACCATACTGTTGCATCTCCATGCTTGCTCATGCTTTCGTTCTTGTCCCTCTCATTCCTTTTACATCCTTCATTCCTTAGTAATAAGAACATATTCGATTTACGCAACATCCTATTATCATGAGTAACAAAGGAAGTTTCTAGGAACGGAAGTACCTGCCAGTCGATGTGCGTGAGCTCTCGTGTTGGTCCTTGTCTTTCTATTACTTGAGAGGGTGTAGCTATTGGGTTTGTGGACGTAATTGTCGTAGGGATGTCCTCAATGGCCACCTTGCTCTCCTCTATAGACTTGACCTCCACCCATGTTGTTTCCTTCTCTTGTTTCTTGTTTGCCTCCAATTCTATGTTTGTTCCTATTATGTCTTCGATCGCCGTCTTGAACACGGCTCAATCTCCTCCATTATTTCTCTTGTCCTTCTCACCTCTTCTGTCTGGCGGCCTCTTGTTGATTTTCTTTTGGTTGCCAACATGTCGACCTCCTCTTGTACTTCATCTTCATCAGCATCTTGTTTGGCCTTCTTCTCATTGTTAATTTCTTTCCACTTCTCATTGTTTTGGACAATGCCCAAAAATGGATCATGCTAAACAGTCTTCCCTTTGGTTCCCTGTCTTTGTTCATTTTTTGTGTGTAGTCAAGCTGCAAAAAAAACCGAACATACAAAATTAGGTGCAAAGATTGCATAAATAAAAATTTGGGCCACAAAGTTCATACTAAAATTAGATACTCACTAGCATGTCCTATGTCATTCCACTAGGCTTGGCACGATCTACTTGGGCAACACAACCTGCTCACAAGTTGCAACAATCTTGAATTGCTCTCCACCGATGATTGAGTGAACTGATTGTGCATTCAGATGATACTTTCACATTGCAATGATAGTGCTTGGCAATATTTTTCTAGTAAGTCTTTGTGTTTTGACTGGTTCCTGTAATAGGACCGATGCACACACTTTCCAATGATATCACCAATGCCTTGTCTTCTCTGAGAAATAGTTGCTTGACCTTGAACCTTTCTTATTTGTTGTAGCGGCAACCTCAATAACTTCATCATCAACCCCATTGTATGCATTATTCATCACAGAATAACGTCTACGCCGCCGGATGCAATCATCAAGTTCATAAACAGATGTTGACTACACATAAAAAATAGAGTCATTCATCAAGTTCACAAACACTACCGTAGGAATGCCTAGCAGTGGCGGGTGGGAAAAGCCTAGCAGTGGCAGGCAAGGCTCAGGGGCGCCTGTCACTGACCTCCCGCCACTACTATAATGGCATCAGTGGCGGGCGGCGCCGGCCACTGGTAGAATCTCTGCAGTGGTGGGAACACCTCGCCACCCGCCAGTGGAGCATATTGTAGTTGTGGTGGCAGGATATAGCGCTCAGCACTGATATAGATTTTTGTTCCCATGAATTTACTGTGCTCGAATTTGTACACATGATTTACAAAGAGTAAACAGACAAAAGTATATAATATATAACATTGGTTGAACCAGGCTTAATAAATTATATGAACAAATGACAAAGCTTCACATTTGTTCCACTTAATACACTATCATCACACTACGACATCCATCATGATCTTCCAAATGTTCATATATGTCACTTATTTCTAAATGAGGTCAACGACAACCATCATCTGCCACTTGTTGTGGCGGCTCTTCCTTAGCGTGATTGCCACTGGTGTCTCAACCATTGGTCTCTTTCTCGTTAGAAACTCCCCCCCCCCCAGCCGGCCTCATGGAAAGATCGTGCGTCCGTCTGTTTCGGTCTTGTACTTGATGTTGGGGACAACCCCTGCTCCAAGGCTTACTACAGCAAAACCGACTGCAGGGATGTTCAGGCCGAAAACCATCCTTGCGGGTAATTTCTATGATCATCGTGATTAGAAGCACAAACATCACACAATGTCAGACATCTCGCAATGTTAGTGTTACATGAAAAAAAGAGTGTAAAAAATACAGAACAAACCATGACATGTTTGACGATGTTTGTCTTGGTTAAATGGTGCACAAGGGGCACCCCCATGTAGTTCTCAATTGGTGGTAGGATCATCAAGAGATTGTTCCTCTCATTATGCGTAAGCTTCTTCATTCTTTGAGAAAATATTGGAGAATTGAATGGAACATCATCGTAATCATCCTGACTATCCTCGTCTTCTTGGTCATCGTCATGGATAACCTCATCATCATGACTATCTTCATCTTCTTGGCTGTCATCCTCATCGTCACGGATATCCTAATCATCATGACTATCGTCATCATCCACATCATCATGACTATCCTCATCATCGTCACCATCCTCACTATCCTCATCATCCTCATCATCTTCACCATACTCATCATCTTGGCTGCAAAAATAGATAATCATTAACCTCTTGACCCACACTTCTAAGTAAAATGCTATGAA